>NW_016690266.1:1891115-1948172 GCF_001604755.1 Lepidothrix coronata | reverse complement strand
ACCTTGGATCAAGCTTCAACCTCCTTTTATCAGAGTTGAGTGTAAGAGATGTGAGAGTGAACAAAATCTCTCCAGCAGAATTTTACTTTAAATGTCATAGTTGGATGGGATGATGGATATACATCAACATTTGTTTTCTCCTTGCACTCTTGCTTTTAGAGTCAAAGATTTTTGTATGGGCTTGTATACCTTGGAAATTTATTATTAAAGTGTTTATGGTGGTGTGGGTTGTTTTGCTTTAAATTTCAAAATCATACTTAGAAATAGTATCAATTGCTGTTTCAACAAGGAGAGATTGCATTACAATCAATATTATGTATTATATCCTGGGGTCTGTTGTGAGTAGATAGTATTAAGACATACATAATTTATTGACAATCTCAATCGTGGCCCAAAATCCTTAGTGAGGATCAGGTCAAGTTTTGGTCAAGTTTGTAATGACTTTGTAAGTGCTAGGTTAACTTCCATGTAGGGTAAAACCATTAACTTCAGTGGAGTTAAATAACCAGTTGTTTAAGGGGAGTGGAAAATGCAGAGACTTAACAACTAATAGGTTTTCAACACAACAAAAACAAAGGAAACAAAGAGATTTCTATGTTGGATAATCAATTTTGCATCCTGAAGAACATACTGGCTAAAGTACTGGAAGCTGTGAGAAGCCAATTCTCTATGCTTCCAGCCAGAACCTAGCTAGAGGCCTGAATACAGCATGTCATTATGATTAATTATGGGTAATGAGTGTTTTATGAACCTAAAAAAGAAAAGCATTTATTTTTCTGGTATTATGGTGGTAGTGTCTTGTTTTGTTTAAAGCTGGGATTGTGAAGCCAAACAGATGATGAAACTCCTTTATTAGCTGTTTTGTTTTGCTCTAGACTGTTTACTAGACTTACGGGGCCAAATCCCCATCACACAGCAGCTCTGCCAGAGCAAGAGACAACGATTTGGTTCAGGAGCTTTGGGATTTTGTATTTTTGCCTTTGTTGTGTTTCATTCATTTTCTGTGTCGGAAACCCCGTAGATGTATGCTGATCAACAAGCCTAAGAGGCTTGGGACTAGCCTATCCCAAAAATGGTCTGCCTCTGGGGGTTTATTAGTTCTGGGACCTGACTCGAAGCCTGCTGGAACCTCCAGGAATATTTCTCTTCATTTTTGCAAGCCCTCACACCAGGCCCTTGGGGGTTTCTCTAGGAACCTGCAGCTCAGGATAATAAAAGCTTGAGAGCAGTGATGGCTGAGGGAACAAGGCTGTGACAAAGGCCCTGTGCAAACGATCCTGCCTGGAACTGATACCCTGTGGCAATGCCACCCAACACGGTCAGTCCAGAGAGCACCTCTTATTGCAAGGTCGAGGTGTTTTCCATCCCTTCAGAATCTCCATGCTTCCCAGATTGGAGCCCGTGTTAAATCAGCAATGTGCTCAGCGCTGGCTTTATCCACAGAGGTATTCTCTTAGATGGGCAGCAGGAGAGTGGATGTAAAAAGACTCTTTGCCTCACCCCTTTGTTTTAGGGGCCTGGGGACAGGAGGACGGGATAAGGGCTTTTGACGCTATTGGGCCCTAAGTTTTAAAGAGGGGTTAAAAAAATATAGGGGCAAAAACGGTGAAAAGAGAGAAAAACAGCAGGAAGAAGGGATCAGTGAGCGACAGCCCTGGTCTCCGGCTGTTCTCCAGCACGCCAGGAGGTGGTGCAAAGTCCCTGCTCATCCCACGGACAGGAGACAAATCTCACTCTTCCAGGGACAAATCTCCAACTTGTATTATCCGGAAAAATACTAGAGGTTTCACCCTCCCCAGCATGCTTCTGTAACTCTGGTATTTTGGTATGTACTCAAGGCTGACAATACTAACTGTGCGAAAGGGAGCAAACGCAGGGGAACTTTATACTGCGAACTGCTATTATCATGCTGCAATAATGGTGATAAAATAAAGGTATTACCAAATGACTTCTAAAGTATTCTATTTCTAGGACAAACAATTCTTGCTGTGCAGAATGCAGACAAAAATGTGATCAGATTTTAGATTCTTTGTGCTTGCTTTTTCCATTTTGTACAATTTCTTTCTTCTTTGTTTTCTAAACTTTTTCATAAAGTAATGCTAAAAATTAATTAATAAGGGTAAAAACAAATAGATTCTAATAAACCATTGCACCCTTGTGTATCAATTAAAAAAATTTAAAATCTCTGTCATGAAATTGTGTTATCAGTTATCTCTTACTCAAAACAGGGACTCCTAAATAGCTTCCCTTTCTTCTTACTGAAATACTGTACGTTAGTAATAAGGAGTTTTAAATATTTTGAATGGCCTTTGGTGGTAATTTAACAAAACAAATAATTTGTCTTTGTGACAAAACTGTGTAAAACATGGTTTGATTGCTGAATTACTGAAACATTAGAAAAATAAACTCATTAGTTTCAGATAAACTGTTTTTATCTAATTTTAAAAATCTCAGTGTGCTATTACAAAGCTGTCATATGAAAACTCATTTTACATTGTGAAAAAATAATTATATAGACTTGAGTTCCGCTTATCAGAAAATAAAAAGTAGACTCAGTTTCTTGTTCTCAACATTGCAGAAATTATGGGTGGGTTTTTTGTTTGTTTAGGGGTTTTTTATCTTTTTTTTTTTTGTTTGGTTGGTTGGGTTTTTGTTTTGGTTTGTTTTGGTTTGTTTTGGTTTTTGTTTGTTTTTTTTTTAAAGAAGAACAAGACTCTGTAAAAGAAGCATTTATTTAAGCTTCTCAATTGGCAATGATTAGCAAAGCCTATTGTGGGATAGTTTAGACTGCCAGTATACAAAAAGAAGTATATTTCAGCATACTTCTTCAGAACAAAATGAAAAATTGTCTTTTTATAATATATTTTTTTGACACCTTCAACCTTCTTCCTCTCCTGGCTAACAAATACTTTTTTTCAGGCAAATGTCACATATGTTCCAGGTATGAAAACTCACGTTGCTTTTATGAATGCAGACTTCTTCAGGCAGTATGTATATATATATATAAGTTGTAAAAGCATACCTCCGTTCAACGTGTTATTAAACAATCTTTTTAAAGGTATGGGGGAATTAAGTTGTATAAAGATTAAAAGAAACTATAAGATTAAATCTGTGCTAACTTCCTTGCTTTTTAAAATTCTGAGAAATACTGGATAGTTTTTTTAATCCCTACCTTAATAATAACAACACATATACCTACTTATTTTCCATTTTGCCTTGGAGGTCTCACTTTGGAAGTGAGGGGTTAGGGAGGAAGAACACTGGAGAGCTGTAAATGTAAATATCCAAAGCATTATCCAAAACACTCAATAGCATATTATTTTAAATTTCACATAAAAAAGCTTTTAGAATGTTATATCAGAATTTCTGTTGCTCTATACCAGTGTAACATCACTGCAGTCAGTGGAGCTACGTTGGCTTGTATCAGCTAAGAATCCAGGCTATTGTTTTGAATCTGATTTTAAGTGTAAGTGCTTTTCTAAAAACCTTTAAAAGTTCATCTTTGCTTATTCAAGAAAATTAATGCTTTGAACTGTGACTTTGAGTATTAAAAAGACATTTCAGAAGATAGCCAGATTTTCTGTTATTGCTAATTTAACTTTCCCTTATTATCTTTAGAGAATGTCATTTTCCGAGCGTGCTAATGTAGCAAACTTTTATACCATCATTAAGGATCATGGCTTATTGGATTTCATCTGACTACTCAAGCAAACATTTGTTTAGTGACACTCTTAAATACAAGATTGTGCCACAAATGTCAGAAATGTTGTTTGAAAGTTTATGAGTAAAAACTTTTACTTTAAAGAGGACTTGGAAAGGAATGAAAATATAAAAGTTTTACATGAACTTTCTCTGGGGTGCCATGAGACAGCTATTTGGCTCTTGGGATTTTTACAAGATTATTACGTGATAGTAACAAAATTTATAATTAGGTTTAGGATAAATATGCATAAAGTAGGAATATAGCTCCCGCATTGAGGATGCAGGTGTATATCTATCACCCTTAAACAATCATTTTCTTTGACAGCTCTTGATAGCAACAATTGTGTGTACAATATTCTAACATCACAATGACTTTATCTGACTTTTCATGTTGTTAAGCTAGTGGGAAGTTTCCTATTTTATTCCTTTTCTTTAGACCTTTTTTTTTGCTTTTGTTTATCTGGTAAAAAAAAAAAAAAAGATGGAGAAACTGCATTCTGCACTTTTTTATAACCATTGCTGAAAATCTGTCACAGCTACCAAGGAAAGCTAAAGAAAACCAGAAACAGAAAGACTATTATTTATAGCTAACAAGATACAGTATGGCACCATATGGTAGAATTTATCAAATTCTTTCCTTTCTCATGCAGGGCGAATAGGGACTGTAGACAGTTCCCTCTTGCAGTCCTTGCTTTGCTGGCCACTCATTCATCTACACTGTGGGCTGAATCCTGCTTGACCTGCAGCTTTTACACCCACAAACTCACTTCTGAGGGCATGGTGAGCAGGGTTTGGCTCCCTGTGTTTATTTCTTCACTCTGCAAACGCAGTTTTGCTCAGAATGCTGTTTGCATTTCAATCAACTAAAACAAGAGGACAGATAAATTAATGCCTGACTTAGCTCTTCACATCTCATTCTGAAATGTAACAGTAGTCTGGCGAGGGTTTGAGTTTGCAGGGTGACACTTACCAGGTGTAAGGTGCTGTAAGGTTAAGAAGCATCAAACCTATAATAACAGTCTGACTTCCTCTTCATTTTGTCTCCTTTTGTGTTACATACTAGGGCAAGGAAGGTCTGCCAATCACTATCATTTCTTTTTCTTGTTCTGTGAAGACTGGGTCGTCACAGCAACAGGCCTGTGACAGGCTGGTATCCATTTAGAGCTCCAGGGGGGTCCTAATAGGATTGAACCAAAAGATCAAGTGAATAGCTTCCTATTTTAGATTTGTAATAACTCTGAACTGCTTGCATATACATGGACCTTACAGTGTTTTGAGGAGACTTTTTACCAGAGAAAAGATCTGCCTCTTTCTAAGAGCGCTGTAGTTTGGAAAGGATGTCCCTTAGCCTACTCCATCCTTAGAAAAAGGAAGGGAAAAAAAAAAACAAACAAAAAACCAAACCAAATTAAGCCCACTTCTCTTTCTCCTGCACACACAAAATTGGAAGGTGTCATTTCCTTTCATTAATTCATTTTACCAGATCAAAGTAAATAGTCTGTTTATGGAGAACAAAGAAGCCCCTTTTTGGTATTCTGCTGAAGTCGCTATCAGATTCAGAAGTTTACTCATCTTTCTGAAATCTGGCAAGGCTGCATGCTGCCGAGATTACAGCCAAACAGCTCATGCAAAACAGGCAAATAAATTCCATGCAAAACAAATTCTAGCAGAGAAAGAACTAGGAGGAGGCATTTTGTTGATTTGGGAGACTCTCGAGAGGCCAGGGTTTTCATTCAGCTTGCAGAGGGGGCTTTGGTAAACCCACAATACTCAGCATGCAGACGAAGGACCACTGGGGGAGGGAGGAGCTGTATTTTGTTAAAGTAATTTTACCAATTATGAAAACTGTCAGGAAATAGATGTTGTTTTATACGTTTCATTCCCATCCAGATTATTATATCTATTGTTTATTAGGAATAGCGCTTTATCTGGAACTTCTTGTAGGGCAAGATTCCAGGAGTAAACATGTCAAGATCTAGCTCCAGAAATTATAAAATATATTTTTAAAGAGGACTAAATTTGGATAGCTACTTAATTTGCTGCAAGTAGGGCTTCTGAAGCTTCTGAAGTATCTCATTCTCAGAGGGTGGTAACTATCACATTGCAGGTGGGACTGTCATATGAGTCACACTGGTTTTGGTGTCTCCTCTCAAGGCACAGAGAGTTAACTCCAACTCAGGTTACAATTGTGTGTTGAAGATCCCTAATGCTACCTGGCTTGGATGCCTTGCTCTGGAGCTGTTGTGCTTTGTTACCTCAGCTTTGACAACACTATGCCAAGTTAGGACACCTGAAGGCTCGTCCTGGAGAGGCTTCTTTTGAGTACTGTCCTTGTGCTCCTTTTTTTGCTACTTAGATGGTAATAAATGTCAGCTTCTATAACTAGCCTGAGACCATCTCTGAATCTCTCTTTCAGCAAGCAGAATTTTTAGCCTTTGTCTTCTCCACCCTTCCCTAGAAAATATTTTGGTTTTAGCCAAAGAATGCCTTTGTCATCTTAAAACCACTACTAAACTCTTTTAGGGGAGCCTTCCATTTTCAAATAACCTGCATGTCTATACCAAAAGTGCAAGATTCATACATGTCAAGAAATTATCACAAGGACTGTGTGTGGATAAGTAAATTCTTCTATTTTCCATTTAGGATCTTGGCACACAGATACTTTCCTGACACTTTTATCAGTACAAATTTTGAAGAGGATTTTGCATAGATTAGGGACCCAAAGGCACTCAGTTAATGGGAATTAAGGCCATCCCTCTGTGAGAAAGGATTAGGCAGGTAAAAGACTAGGACTGTGATCTGTCACCTTATAGGGACAATGGCAAAAATGCAGTTCATTGGTTTGGACCCCATGTGTGGAGTTGAAATACATGACAATGAGCACCAAGATGAAGGGAGCTGGGAGAGGAACATATAGCAAAACCTAGGGGCATCTAGAATGGGCTTTGAATGCTCTAACCCAAAATTTATCAACTTCCTTTTTGCATTCAGCCAAATCAAAAGAAAGACACACCAATCAGACTTTTATAAAGGTCTTTACATACATTTCTGTTAGTTTTTACTTAGATTTCCTAGAGAATACAGTGTAACATGGTCTGAAGCATTGGAACAAATTTTGATGTTATATGCAGATTTTATTATGAATTTTAAGAATTTTTGGTGAAGACTTTTGGCATGCTTTCTATAAGTAAAAAAAAAAAAAAAAAAAAAAGAGGATATTTTCTCTTTGCTACAGCTTTCCTTTGAAAAACCTGTGTCATGAACACTTTCATACTGGCAAAGCAAGTCTTAAAGGATCTTCTTAACAGAATACAAGGAACATCCTCACTTACCTGCAAGGTCTGATGTTTTGATGAAACTATCTTAGAGGCTTTGAATGTCGCCTTCTAGTTGTAAAAGAGGCAGAAAATCTTTATGACAAAGAAGATACTAATCATGTTACAATCCCACACTTTGTTGCTAATCATGTTGAAACTCCACTATAATTTTAAACTTTAAATCCTGAAATTTACATGCACAAGAAAAAGGAAAAAGATCAAGCCAAAACTTCCTGCCCTCCCCTCTGCCACGCTGTTTTACCTCTTCCATTCAGCCAGGTCTACTGGCTTGATGTTGTCCCTGAAGAAGCAAGTTTTGTTTCCTGATGCCATATATCCCATATTAGCTTTCCATAAATGTTGGAAGGACTATGCTATGTCACAGAAACATTGCCCCCATAAAAATAACAAATCATTACCTTTTTTTCTCGTTTTGCTTATTTAAATATAAGTCTCACTTGGCTGCAGCAGATGGTGAGGCCATGGTCACTGCTGTAAGGACACTTGATAAATTATAGTTTGATTTAGAAAAGGGGCTCTGAACCTACTCTGTTGGTTTGGAACTTTTTTCTTCCCCCTAACTTTTAGGCTTCAGAAAAGAGCTGTAAGTTTAACATGAGAAACCTCTTTCCTTTGGAGGATTATTTGGTCCATTCCCATGGACAAGCTCGCTGGCAGTGCTGAGGCCTGACCTGACATGCAACCTCAGTGAGGACTGTCTGTCTACTTGGGGATTTGTTCTTCCATCTTCACCCACAGAAGAAAAAACTACTGGGCTTTAAGATATATTTACAATGTTTACTTTTTCAGTGTATGAGCAAGGTAGTGCTTTGCATGGGTTTGCAAATGAAGAGTTTACTCAGGGTGACGTCTGCATGTCTAAGTGTTCTGAGTCTCATGGCTATTTCTACCTCTTTCAGGACTAAACTTTTCACCGCTGGTTTCCAACTAAAGCTCTTCAGCAGTTTGATGTCTGATAAAATGTTTCAAAAAGAACCTCGAGTAAACATGGTGTGATAAAGGTGTCTCTTCTCACTCTCTTCCCTTCTCCAAGGTTGCAATCCTGACTCCTGTTAGACAAAGATCCTTTCCATGAGGAAAACAAATATTTTATTTAACCATGATATCTGATGTGTGTTCTCTTTTGTCCTGATCTAGACAAAGCTGTCCAGGTCAGGAATGGTCACCTTTGCTATTATTCTGTAACCTGTCTGCAGAAGAGAATTACTTTTTGGTTTATGTTGTACAGCACCTGGTTCCTGGCACAGTGCTAGTACAAATAATAATAATGTACAGTACCTGGCACAGCAACACCTTATGCTCTCCATATGTGGCACTGCCATAAATGTGATAGTGCAATACCTCCAGTCAACACACAGAATTACCTCTTACTGAAACTAAATGGATGTGGGTGCTCTTGATGATAAATCTGCCCACCCCAGTTCATGCTTTTCTTTATGCAGTTAGCTGGAGTGAGGGATGGGATTTTTTTTTCTGACAAACTACCCACTTTTCAGCTGCAAGCACAAGAAGATACTTCCCAAGAACTCGTCTGACCATGACGTGGCAGAGCTGCATTATCTCGCTGCATGATGGATCTCCTGGGGCTGCCTTGGCCCTGAGTCTGGATGTGGCACTTTATGTCAGCCCAGCTTGGAGCAAAAGCTCCACCACGCTCCCCTCATAAAGGCTGTACTCTCTGTCCTGTGATGCTTCTTCATCTCCAAGGTTTGGACAAGAAAGACTGAATTCAAGAGGAGACACCAGAGGGAAGCTCTGGCATGGGGGAACCTCTCCGTGAAAGGGATAAAAACTGTTAGGCTGTCAGAACGCAAGGAAAAGGGACTGAAAAATTAAAATAAGCAGGAGAAATTAGAATCAGTAGTTGTCCAGCCTGACTTGGATGCAGCTCAGCCTGTCCTCCGCCCCAGTGCGTCCAGTACATGGGTCAGCAGTGCTACCATGGCCCTGCGCCCCTCACAACCCTGACACCCACAGTGTCCATCTCGTGTCCTGCCCTTCACGCTGCACAGCGGGGCTGCCTGCTCGTCTCCCGGCTCCCCCCTTTGTGAAGTGAACAGCTGCATGGGGATATTAGTCCAAAAAATAAGTGCTGAGGGAACAGGAATCACGGGGACATCCTGAGGCATTTCATGTGCGACTAGCCTGGTTCATCCACCTCAGAGACCACTTTCCTGAGCAGCAGGTACTGACTGCCTCTAACTTTGTGCTGCTCCCTCCCTATTCTGGACACAATTTATATCATATTGGTGACTCTCACAAGTATGATATTATTTATATCATTTATGTTTATATTATACCACTGTGGCGGATATAAGTGAACCCATTATTGTGGTGAAATTCCGTTCTTCCAATGGAAACAGCCCTGTAAGAAATTTTGGACCCTTGTCTTTTCCTTGAAGGCCCAAAGGGCTTCGGCTCCATTAATATTGAAATATCTTTTGTTGCTTTGTCTGACTACAGACCACAGCACTAAGCCTCGGGTCTGCCAGACTTCTAAAGGAGTTACACCTTCAGAAAAGCTCAAGAGCCTTCAGAGGGAGAAGGGAAGAGCAAGAAGAGGGAGGCTGGATCTTATGCACTTTTTTTCTCTCAGCTAGTTTTGTGGGAGCTTGTTTACACTAACTTTCACCAGAGAAAGTCAGTCTGTGGCATGGGTGGCTATGAATTTTATATAACTTCTCTGCACCAATTTCCAACCACATATTCTTTCAGAGTGCCTCAAAAAAAACACCCACGTAACAATACTCTTCCTTAAAAGTGTGAATTCAGAGCATTACTGTGGAAAAGCATGTGGTTTGGCTTACTGCACAGCAAATTTCCCACATAGACAAGCCCTCTGTCTGAGAGAAAGAAGACAATTGGGGCATAAATCTTTCAGATGTGTAAAATGATAGCTGTCTTGGCAATGGCAAATCTGATAAAGTGTATTCCACCTGGTGTGGAAAGGCAGCATATGGCCACAGTAATCTGTAGTTCAATCAGAAATGCAAGGATTTAAGTCCTAGCCCTGGAAGGATTTCTTGTCACTGTCTCTCCTCAGCCCTGTCTACAGATAAGTCTGTTCATGTGGTGTGAGGCAAAGAAAGGGGATGTTGTTTGGTGGTTGTGCTCTGGGTATGAGCAGTGTTGAGCTTGTCTGAACTTTATAGAAGTGTTCTTCCAGATCTTCTGTGCTGCAGGGAAGCCTGAGCACAATTTCCCATCTCTGACACATCTCCTATATCTGCAGCATCTCCGAATGGGCATGCAAAAGCTTTCCTCTATTAGAACTTACAACACTCATAAGACTTTTAATCACTGTTAATTGCTTAAAGTTGTAATTTTCTGTATTGCTAAGTCCAAGAATAGATAAAACATCTACTGCTTTTAATTCTGGGTTTTGTAAAGGTCCCATTGTCGTAGGAGTCAGCGCTGAAAGACTGACCAAGTTCTCTGCACTGTGCCAGCTTCAGCACGTGTGGCTTGTAGATGCTTGAAGGCATCACTGTCTGTTGCAAGGAAGAAAACAAATGATGTCTCAACAGCAGTGGTGGCACTCCACTGCAATCTTCCTGCTGCTGAAATGAGTTGTGGGAGAAGCTTCATTTCTCCCAAGTTGCTCACCACTGTGTGACATGGTGGGTGCATGTCTGTGTTATAAAGCAGAGTCTGGGGCCTCTGTGCAGCTAACCAGGGAGGGTCACTGGTTCTCTCTCGTCCCTGTTTGGGTGCCAGTCCAGATGTGTCCAGTTCTGGGCCCCTCAGTTCAGGAAGGATGTTGAGGTGCTGGAGCAGGTCCAGAGAAGAGCAACAAGGCTGGTGAAGGTCTGGAGCACAAGTCCTATGAGGAGAGGCTGAGGGAGCTGGGGTTGTTTAGTCTAGAGAAGAGGAGGCTCAGGGGAGACCTCATCACTCTCTACAACTACCTGAAAGGAGGTTGTAGCCAGGTGGGGGTTGGTCTCTTTTCCCAGGCAGCTATCAGTATGACAGCAGGGCATGGTCTTAAGCTCTGCCAGGGGAGGTTTAGGTTGGATATTAGGAAGAAATTCTTTACAAGAGGGTAATCAGACATTGGAATTGGCCGCCCAGGGAAGTGGTAGATTCTCCATCTCTGGAGGTTTTTAAGATGAGACTGGATGTGGCACTTAGTGCCATGGCCTAGTAACCACAATGGTAGTGGAACAAGGGTTGGACTTGATGATCTCGGAGGTCCTTTCCAACATGGCTGATTCTATGAAACTATGATTCTATGATTTCTTTAGTTATTGTAATATCTTAGAGCACAGGGACCCACAGTACTACTGAGTAAAGTACTCCGACAAGAAACAAGTCTTATGGGAGTGGACAAATCCATGCACCTCCCCTAAATTAAAAACAACAAACTAACAACCTCCTCAATAAAGACCATTTTTGGCTGTAGTTTAAAGACAGCTGGAGACGTTCTCTATGAAATCAGCTTCTGCATTTTTAAAAAGTATTAGGCCAAAGACAATCTTCTGTCACTACTACTTAATCTTAACCCTCCAAAGGTCATTCAGTGGTACCACTATATTTTCGGCATGCCATTAAAAATGGAGAAAAAATGTTCTTATATGGTGATAGTGTAATGAAACGCAACCTTCCGCTGGCCAGTGGGACTCTCGAGGCAGAGATATGTGGGGGTTTTATAGTGTTTGTGAAGGATACTTTATGTTCTGTAACATATGGTATTGTTGTTACTCTTTTGATTTGTAGTTTTGGGCAGACACATTCTCATAACCTTTGTGTGCCTTCGGCTTTGGAGGTCCTAAAGCTGCTATTGTTCAGTCAGTTTCCAAGCTCAAGAAGAATGTTTTCTTCATAAAGAACATGTTAAATATTACCAGAATTTCAGCATCAGTTTTATATTTCAGGCATATGATTTGGCATGTTCTGCAGATGATGGAACATAGCTTTTAAGTTATGATTTAATTTAGATTTTTTAAATTAAAAAAGCAGCTGTTTCTCTACATATGAAATATGAGTCCTCTGTAACTTTACTTACATAAGCGTTGTTTTCAAGGTATAACATATTGGATAACCTAAGAGCAGAATAAGGGCTGGATTCAGTATAAGATCTCTCTAGCTGCTTCCTACTGAGTGAGTGCAAGGCTCGGGTAAGCTTGACAAATCATTGTCAGTGGCTTGGATAAAGTTTATTTCTCTCTCTTTTCAGTTATCATTCTTTTGCCAGACATACCTGCCTTCTTAGCTGAGTCTGACCATTGGTAATTAGATTTATGGGAATTATGGTGGTGGAACAAGTTTCAGCAATGGGCAAACTGAAAGATTGGAAAGGGGAAGGCAGATCTTTTGGCTTATATGCCAAATACTACCTGTGCTGGGTGAAATGCTCCTATGCAGAGAGAGAGAGTGCAAGATAATTTAGAGTCTATTTTAAGAATGTAAGGAATCAGTGTGTGATGTTGTGAAGAAGGTAGAATTCCCCTCATGTTTATATGTGTTGCTGATAGTGTGGTAAACCACATACAACATGGACTGCAGAATTATATATGGAGGCCTTCACTGGTGTCTTGATTTTTCAAATGACATAAAGCTGTTCTGGCTTTGCACAGTGTTTGACATAAGATTTTTTCCCTAAGATTTGTTGGGCTTTTGTTTCCCGCTTTTTAATTTGTGCTTTCATGAACTTCTAAAAAACAATTAATGATTTAGCTGCATAATATTATAAGAAGAATACAGGCAGGATATCCAAATGTGTGCCAGAAGCTATGTTATGTGAACAGTGCTGTGCCTTTGTGGCCATGAGAAGTCACTCTTCTAGGAGTATAACAAAAGGAAATGGCTTGGGACTGAGTTTTTCCACACTAAACTAAACAGCTATAATTCTGATAATAAACAGCCACTAAACTTTATTCTTTTCATTCAGTATCATTTTTGCTTACTGCTATGTAGTCAGAAGCAGTTGCAGTGCAGCCAGGAACCAGTGCTTCAGGATTTCTGAACAGGAAGGGAAAGAGGTCCATTTTTCATGCACCTATCTGCTCTCAGGTTTTCACTCATATCTCTTCTTGGGGCATCCTATGAAACAATGATAAAATACATGTCCTTGACATTTCCTGCACTTCATTCCAGATATTGCACGTCATTTATATGCAGTCTCACAATGCAGTAATTTTTCTAAGATGCTGTGGGTAGCTGAAATATGTGGTACTACCTGTATGAGGACGAAACTTTAGTTTAAAACTTAATGCTGTGGGTTTTTTTCTTTAAATCAGATTCTTTCAATGTGCACCAGTCCTTAGATTAGAGCTTCATGCACTTTTCCAGCCTCGGAGAGATCATGGCCATTATTGCTGTGCCAGTATCAGTTGTGATGGTCTCTCATCCTTGCCTTCATAGCACAGTACTAAGGGGAGGCCTGTGGGAATAATGAGTTGGGTAAATAGCCTCTTCCCATCCCTACCTCCAAATTAAGTCAACAAATCAAAACATCCAGAATTACTTCCCGCAGTCTTTTTAAAATTCTTTCTTTCATGGAATTGGTTAAAATTATTTTTTGAGTGCAACAGCTTTAATATAAACAATTTCATTTTTTTTGGTTTTGCCATTAAAATGTCTTTAAAATATTTCCTTAATAAAGTAGCTTAGCTAATGCCATGAGATGAGGCAATCATTTGACATCAGAGGTTGAAATGTTTCATTTATCAAATATTTAAATGAAATATTTAGACATTATTTGTCAATTCCACTTTGCTATGTTCAAATTATTTGCTGGATTTGACCTGAGTTTTCAAATATTTCTGTGTCACAACATGACATTTTCTGATGATTATATTATTTTTTCTGAAAAATTTTACCCTGCTGTGTTGGAAATATCTTGTGTGACTGTAAAACACTGGCAGAAAGTGGATTCTGAAAGAAGAGCCCGATTAATACTTCACATAAGGAATCTCCACCAAGAAATTCTGCTGAGAAAAGTGGAGCTGTTAATGCAAAGTCTTTCACTGGGAAAAGTTCGGGATAGAATGAAAGCAATAAATCAGTGATTTAAATCAAAACTAGGAGTCCATAAATTCCTTTTTCAGCAGTAGGTTAAACTGTCAGGTTTAACAAAAGCTTACAGCACTTTCCTGCTCTCTGGTTCTGATTCTGATTCAGTGCTATTGCTACCAGGTGTCACGCTCACCCCGAGACCTGCTGCACCAAGGAAACAGGCCTGTTTGGGGCCTTTTTTGGATGGGGCAATGCATCAAATGTTATTCATATGGAGGCTTCCAGCACTGCTGTGTGAGCCCTTTGATAATAAATACCAAGCCTTACCGATTTTCTGTGACCATGTGCGATAGACACAGTAACAGAAGAGTCTCATTCTGGAACTAACATTTCGATGGTTTTTTTCTGAATGGTCTGACTAAAAAGTCACATAATAATTTATATATAGATGTCTCAATATAAATTATATCTTTATATATTTGTGCATTTATATATTTTATATAAATTATATTTTATATATATTCCTCAGTATTTTATTTGTTCTTTTATTTAAAAGCAGCTCACTGAGATATACAGTGGTAAAACACATTTTTTCTTGTCAGGTGAATTATTTATTTCTTCAAACAATATTTTAGTATAAGTTTTATCATGCCAGCTGCTGCTGTGTTGTCCTTGTTAAAAGTCTCTCAGCATATCCTATACAAATCCTTCTATTCAGGCTTTATGGGTCAGTCTTCAAATTAGCTTTGGAGCATGATGTTTCTTGGGACAGCAGCAGCTCTGTGGAATGCATGCTGACAAACCAGCTGTTCATCAAAACAGGAAAGAAAGATGATAGGAATTTCAGGGGAATTGAGGACTTTATCAAAGTATGTTTGTGTGAGGTTTACAAGGACCTAAAATGTGCTGTTGCTGAGAAATCAAAGAAAATCAGAGCAGGCTAACATAGTTCATAACTGTACTGAGTCCATTTTCATGGACTGCACCCACAGCACCTCCCTGGCAGCTGTTTGGCCTCTGTTTGTAACAAGTCCCTCTCTAGGCTATTACCTGTTATTCTTCTTGACTGTGGCAGCAGTTGAGTGTGGTGAATGTATTGAAACTTCACCATCAGGGGTAAGCAAGAGTTATAACTGAAATAACATTAGTAACAGAACTGAAAGAGAGACTAAGTTTCACAAGCTGCTCAGTCTCTTGAAAGGGAATGTTAAGTAAATTTTAAGTGTTGAAAATGCCTTCTATGGGGCATCTGCTCAGCAGAAATTTCCTCTGCACTTCTCAAAGTCTGGTTTAGACAGGTTAATAAATCTCTGCCTCTCTTTGGCTGCAGAGGATTGGCATTTTATAGCTGCAGAAGGTGAAGAAGAGAAAGTTACATCTTGTACGGAAAGATAATTCTAGGGCAACACCAAAGGAGTACACAGACTTCTTCATTCTTAATGCTTGCTGCTAAGTAGCAGAGCGTGTTGTTTTAATAGAAAACAAAGGCTCAGAGTCCAGAAACACTGAGAGCTGAGAAGACTGAGTGGACAGAAAGGAAGCAGATTTCTTTGCAGAGGAGACTGGGGAGATGTAAGGAAGTCAGTATGTGTGTACATGATTTGTGGTTGTCACTGAAGCTACAGAGTGGCCTAAATCAGATTCTGGAAACTGTAATTTATTCTATACCACTGATAAATGAACTCAAATAATATTGATTCAAGGTATTTTCTTATTTTAATGGGGTTGGTGTACACCCAGTTTGAAATGCTCAACAAAGTTATAAAAATGTCCTGTCAAGTTTATGTACTTCTAAATTGTGATTAATTTGATTTACAAAAGACAAAGTCTAAAAAGAATGGGAACATTCATAACCCAGTGATTTAGTGTAAAACATAAAATTACTGGCAAAATAATACAGTTATGTGTTTAAAAAATGTAAGGAATAAGTTCCAGTGATGCCGTAAATTCCAGGAAAATATTTTAGGAACTGCAACATAGGAATTTATTGTGGCTTGGCTGGAATAATGATTTCTCCTTGGCTGACAAAACACTTTATAGCTTTAAATCTATGGATCAGTATCAAAGCTGGTTTTATGAGAGGGGCTCCTCTTAGATTAATATGTTATTTCCTAAATTTAAAATGTTAAAATAATGTATAAATGAGTAATTATCTTATACTTGAAATTTAATAATTTCATTTAAAAATTAGGTAGTTTATATTGTGCATGACATTTGCAAGGTACACAGACTCAGCAGGACAGTTCTCATCTTTCCCCCACAGGACGGTGTCAGGAGCACTGCTACAATTGTCCTGTTTGGTTTTCCATGCAAACCTGACAGAAACTGGCGTGGGTTTGACAGAGACCATCTTGTCTGATAGTTTGGAGGCTCACAATTCAGCCTCTGATGAAAGGCACACCCAGGTTAGCAATACGGTTACACGAGAAAAACAGTGCTATCCCTTATTTCCATGAGCTGGTGCAGAGGGAGGTTCTCTTATGTTGTCTTCTGAGATCACTTTCCACAGGCTCCCTTTTTTCTTATGCAATTCAGAAATGCTCCCCTTAATCTCTTCTTCTTAGCAGAACAAAGACAAAGGCGTGGAAGTTCTGACCAGTTTTATTGTTCTCTCTGTAATACTGCAAGTTTTTTCCTGCTGTAGTGGCTTGGGGTGTTTTTGTGGTCAGGTGGAGCTGTGGTGCCTGGGATCTATTATGGCCAAGTTTTGACCCTGGTGATCCTTCGACTCAGGTGAACCACGGCCAGAGATAGTGATGTTCAAAGGCAGAGTGCTGCACTGCACACTGATCATTTCTATAATGCTCTGAGTGAAAGTGGGTGAGGTTTAAGTGACTGACAGGTTAATAAAACTTGATGTTCCTGCCCTAAGGATTTTACTGTCAAAAGTTCGGTTTCATATTATGACTCAGATTCAAGGACTTTTGAAGTCAATTAAAATTCTTCCATTTATGTCCCAGTTGCCGAAAAACATTTGAGCTGAGCATTGCAGAGCCAAATCTGAGAGTAAGCCAGGGAGAGGCAGAGGGGTCACTGTCCCATTCATCCTCTGAACAGATAAGCCCTGAATGCACCCTGGTTTAGTCACCCTTACAGGCGGTTCCAGAGACCCTGGAGCTGACTCCTTCCTAGTTGAAGCTTGGTCTTCTGCATGAATTTATGAAACCATTCAGTGCAGAGAGAGGATATTTCACATCATGAGTCTGCTAAACCCTGCTTCTCTCTGCCTTATTTGTGGTGACGTGAAAAGATATAGACTTGGGGCTCTTGCAGCTCATGCAATCTGGAGGGCTCTTTCCGTTGCTTCCTTCCCAAACGAATCATGGTAAAAAAGGTGCACATGGCATACTGGCATGGAAGTACAGCATGGATACATCCACACTGGCATTAAATTTTTGGGGGTCCTGCCTATAGGTTTCAGTCCCATTGGAGCAACACAGGACTCGGAGCAGATGTAAGAATCTGCTAAAGGAGAAGAATAAGTGTTTGATTCTTGCTATTCCAAGTATAATGCTGACAGCATTATATGGCATTACATGTGTGTGTGTATGTGTATATGTATATATGTATTTATATATGTATGATATTCTGTCCAACTGCTCCAAACTTGGTGTGCCTACGCTGCACATCTCAGGCACAGGGGGCACTGGAAGATGTTTGCAGCTAATGCAAAGGTCTGTGCAGGTCATGTGGCTGTAGTGCGGCACACAGCCTGCAGGAGCTGCAAAATTAATGTCTGTGCTGGTTGCCTTCTCATTTAATGGTTTAGTCTTCTCCCAGGATAATTCAGATAGGAAGGGACTCCTATCTAAATCTGATTTAAGAATCAGATTTACTTAATTTGGTAGTGGAAGTGTTGATCTTGGACCTGCTTTTATCTGTCCAGTGTCTCCGCTCTTCAATATGGGTTGCTCATATTTGGCCAAAAGCTGAAGTGGTTTCTCTGTGGCTATGTGAGAGAGCAAAAATAAATCAAAGGGCCTAATTCTGGAGGAAGCAGCCTATTCTCTTATGAGAAGTTTTCTTTCTCACTTGAGAAGTCTTGTCTTTCATGTAGAGAATCATCCCAGAGGTCTGGCAAACTAAGTGGGTTTTTCTGGGTTATTTGCTGGGGAAAAGGCCAATAATGCAATTTAAAACTGCACAGAGTCCAAATCTTATTTTTTACTAAATCTCCCAAATGTGTTGGTTTTTTGCATTCATGTCACTTAATAATTCAGTCCTGATCTTCCAGTCTGTCTTCATTTTCTGTCCCATTTTGGGTTTCAAATACACTCCCTTTTCCTCAAACATCCTGTCACATACCAGAGGTATAACCATATCCACCATCTTAACTCCAGGTGGCTGGAGGCTGATTCTGCATAAATTAGAGAGAAAAGCTACATTCTTCTCTTCTTTCCAAGACTTTTTTCCCCAAATTAAATTTATAGACCATTGTCCTAGTTAGGACAGCTGAGTTCATCATGGTATGGGTGTAACCCAAAACTGTGTATTCTATAGCCTTCCATGCCATTTCCCAGAAACTGTTGTCAATAGACTATTAGCACCTCTGCCCATAAGAGCCTGACTCCTCAGGCTATAAACTAGGTGTTAAGAGGCCTGTGAGATAGGAGGATGCTCTTACCTTTTATGGAACTCCCTGAGGGAAAGGACTGACCATTCCTGCCTGAACTGGAGAATATATAAACCTGGAGTTTTCAGAACTTTTCAACCCGCTCGTGGGATCCAGAAGGAAGACTGCAGCTCGTCGCTCTCGACCTTTGCTGGACTTCAATCACCGCTTCTGACCAGCCTGCAACAGCTCTCCCACCAGCAGGTTTCTCCCCTCTCCCTTTCCTTTGGACTCAAGCGGAGCCCAGGGAACACCACTTTGTTCATGCCCCAGGGTACCAGGTTGTACATGTGGGTTTTGTGGGTTAGGACCAATTGTTTGTTTGTGTGATTGTGCTTGCTGTGTTGTTTTAATAAATTGTTATTCCGACTTGTGGTCTCTCCTTTGAGTTGAGTTCATTTCCCCTGCTGGTTGACTCTTAAACCAGCACAACCATAAATCTAGCCAGAATAAATCTGCATCCACCTCTAGTTCAACAGTTCTCCGTAGTTAATATTCACTAAAACGATTTCCCACCATCGTTGATTTGTATTCCTTTACCTTCTTCTGTAGTTTTCAAAGCCCAGATTCCAGCATAACCTGTACACTCAAGAGAAGTAAACAATCCCACACTCATGATTACAAAAGCAATGCCGTGGATTTCAATTATAGAAATAGAACCTAAGAAAAGGTCATACTTTGATCCCATCACCACACAAAACTTAATTTTGCATCATGTAGCACAAACACACGAAGAAGACGTTTTTCATTAGATCCAACTTTTGCTAATGCATACTTGAGGAAGCAGCAGAAGCAATGGTTCCAGCAGCTGGATACTCCTGTACATGGATGAGGTTGGCGAGGAGGAAGGCTACATTGGCATGCCAGCCTGCTGAAGCCTTTGGCTTATGGTAATTTATCATTTGATTAACATCAGTGAAATGATTAAGTTCTATCCCTTTACTTTTGCAATTCCAATTATTTCATGCAAAGAGTAGTTAGAAATAAACCCAGACTTACAGAAATTTGGGCTGTAATGTTTCTATAAAATCCCAACCCTTTATGGGAAAAAGCAGGACATTTCCTAGATTCAGCTGACAGGAGCTGACACGCATTTTGTGCTTCTGTTTTTGTCTCTAGACAGAAATGTATGTAGTGAGATCAAATCTCATAAGTGACTGCTATTATTGGTCTTGTGAGAATTCCTCCATTCTGGTACTGAAACTTCTCGGAGTCATTAGTCAGAAATTTGCAGCTCTGAATCCTTATGAAATCTCAAACCAGCCCCACTGTCAGACTTTTAGCCTGAAATCACTGCACTATGAGCTCACAAAAGGCAGATATAAAAAAATGTCATCCCATACAATTCTTTTCAGGTTCCATCCAGAAAAAACTACCTTCTTTCTATCCATATTTGCATATTATTCCTGTAGCACTAAGAGACTTGTTTGCAAGGAAAAGTAATACTGAATGATTTCCCATATATCTAATTCTGGGATACAACAACTGAACAATGTGAAAGAGCTGACTGTGTCCAGGGCTTACTGCCTTTTGGAAAAAGCAGGGGGACAGTCCATCTCATTCATGGATTAATTTGAAAAACAATGGCCATCATCATTGTAAAATATTGCTGTCATTAAATATACCAGGAAATATATCTACCCTCAGAATTTCTTCTCTCTTATCTCTTTCATAAGTGTTTATTCTGTGCTATGAAATCAGCACTGCTAGATGAACCCAGCACAACTTCTTTCAAATCAAATGACAACTTTCTGGGTTTCTATTTTTCTCCATTGCAAGTCCAGATAGTCTTTGATTTAATAAGAGAATCCATCATTAGCCAAAAAGAAAAGGTCTGTTGGAGTATTGTCTTGATACTTTATTATTTTCAGAAAACGCATTAACAGTTTGATATCTACTGTCAGGGATGAGATAAACAAAATATTAGAGCAATACACTCTTGCCCTGGGTGAGCTTGCTGCAATACCGTCAATTATAAGACTTTTTCATGGCTCCTAAACTCCTTTCTGAAATGTTAAAGGTCTCGCTAATCTTATCAGGCCATTGATTACCACCTGCTGAGCACAACAAAGAGCCAAAGAATGTGCATTACCTTCAATACACAACCGTGGTTTTGCTCTTTCCCCCACTCAAAAATTATCCTGTTTCTTTAAAAGATGTGAATATTGAAATTCTCTCATTCAAAATGTATGTCGTGTGCATGGGCTAAGTCAGCATCTGTTTCACCGTCGTGCCAGGTGATAGAGCACACTGTGGTGTGATTGCAACAATGGGATTCTTAGTGCCAGGGGTGTAACTCTTACCAAGCTGATGACAATGGTCAGCAGAAGGGAAGTTTCCATGGAGCCTCATCCCTTTCCTTTAGCTCTCAGTCTCCGGAAACAAAACTGTAAAGGCAGTGCCTGTTGCTGGGAAAGATACAGAAAAGTTTTTCCTCTGCAGTGGAGTAGGAGCACAGAAGATTCCCTCATAATACAATATATGAAGTGAGAATTAGGAAAAGCTGAAAACTGAACCATGTGAGATACTCCAGAATCTCCAAGTATAAATCTTCCTTATACAGACATCAATCAAAGCAGCACAACTGGAAGAAGCCCCAGGGGGTTTGTGAAGCTGAGTTTTGACTAAAGATGGGTATAACTAATATGGGTCAAAGCTTGCATTCAGTGGATAAGCACTCAAAGTTTGTCAATTTATTCCTATTTACTGGACTGCCAAAATTTGGCAGGAGATACCAAGAAAATAATCTCTGTTATGTTACTTTTAGAATTTCCTGCTTTGGTTCATCTTGGAAATGCTCCAAGATCAGCTTTCTTGTGATATTTTGGCACTATTTTTTAATTTCTCACTTATTTGTACTTTGACATTTATTTTTCACTGGCTGAAGCCTGAACTAAAACTTCTGTAGAGGAGATGGCAATGTGAGGCTGGCTGAATTGGATACTAAGGTTAGAAAAGAGCTTGAACAGTGGGAGATATAGGAATTTAATGCTTTTATCAGAGTGACGTCAGCTGAGGAAATGGGACTGGAATAGTTTCACAGCCAACAGCAAGGTCTGGGAGAAAAGCATAGCCTAAGCTTATGCTTTTGTATCCAAAATATTGATGGAGATGTAACAGCATGGCATTCACTTAGGGACTGAGCATCTCTGAGGAAGCAGGTGAGTATCTCACCACTCAGACCTCTGGAGATAATCTGTTTCAAAATTCTCTTGAAACATTCACACTAAACAAGGTGCTTCTTAGGCACCCTTTAAATGCCCACATATTTTCCCCCAAACTCATCACTGTGCAATGCTATGCATGGCTGTGCTTCTCTCCAGCTCCTGCCATTTGGAACCACCTTCCCATGTCTCCACCTCCCTGATACTCCATCTCTTCAAATTTTTGAAAACATTTTCATTCCCCTCATCCTGTACCCCGGCGTTCTTTTGCTCTGCCTATGGTTAGTGTTAATTGCTCTCTAAAATACCTCTCACACAACTGGCTTTTGCTGTATTTCGGCTTGAACTGACACCTTGGCTGGGCCTGTGTATGCAGTAAAGCATGGGGCGTTCATGGTCTGTATCATGCAATACAGATTAGAAGCTGGGTCAAATTCAGAAGCTAAAGTGTTGCTGTAGGGCATTTTTCCTCCAAGAATGGTCTATTGGTACCAAAGATTCCAGCACTATGTCTTGTTAGTGGAGTAACACTAAGCCAAAGACTGCAACAATAGCAAAAATCAGTCCTATCAGGTTCATTATACATTTCCTATGTGGACATCCCTCAGTGTCCAAGGACCTTCTCCAGACTTTTTCCAGTTAAGAGCAAATCAGAAGACTAGAAGACGTTATATAACGTGTTTCAGCAGGCATGCCTACATACATGCACCTTTTTTCCATGTTCCATACAGATGTAGTGTGGACTAATGGCTGAAAGATGGTCAAAGAGAATTCTTCCAGATGCTGCTAACCAGTGTCTCAAGTGACACTTCACTTGTGTCAGTGAAGTTTTTGTGAAGTAGCTTCCAGATTGCAAACTTCTTTTGTAGTATGTCTTGAGCTGGTGGAAACAGACATTTTGAATTTTGCTTTCACGGTGAGGTTGATGACAGAGGCAGGTTTTTTACATCTGGGGGATCTCTTCATGCATTGGGAGCACTTGGAAAATGTAAGTCAGTCTTTCTCCAGATATGTCTATCCCACTGACTAATGCTGCTGGCTGTGACAGGACACCATGAAGGTATTTGAAAACCACATTCCCATTTATGCCCTTGGCTTTTCACAATCTTTAAGATTCTATCTTTGAATTCCATCAGGAAATACATACACTGATCCTGCTTTTGGCACAAATTAACTGTGAGCTATTTATTTAGCCAGAGTAGGAGGGGCAAGAGGACTTGGTAGAAAAAGCTGTTAACATGAACAGTATTTTATCTATTTAAATTTAATATAGGGTGTCAAACAAAGAACACCTTAGTGCAAAGTTTTGCTTCTGTAACAGATTGAAAAAATATAGGTTTTAATGATGTTGACCAAGCACAGCTCTTAGGACTTTTTCCATTGCTCACTGAAGGTACTGGAAAAACTCCCTCTAACTTTAATAAGATCAGTCCCAGAAAGATGAGCGAAGTGTTCTGTGACGATTAATTCTCCTACTTAAAGAACCTTCCCCTCAGCAAGAATTCCTTCTGAACACAGAATTAATGGACCATTTTCCTCATTCTATAGCTTTACGAAAGATAACTAAAAGAATAGATTAATTTGGGAATACTTGGGGAGTTACCTGAACTTCTAACATATCAGTGAAGAACTGTATTCTCTCCTGTTCCTCATCTATAGGTTTAGTAGAACCTGAAAACTGCAGATACTTGTTTAAAAAGATTGATCATTTTTTTATTAAAAAAGTTTAATAATTTCAGCACACTTTTAAAAATTAAGCATTAGGTTGTTTTTTAAATCATTAGTGTTTTCCTGTTTTCCTTGTTTCAATGAAATGAAAAACAGTGACATAAGAACAAAATAAGGGTCCGATCTTTGTGTTTTGTAATGAATAATAAAGTGTTTTTAACCTCTTTAGGGATTTAACACCACGTTAATCCTTTAATCCCCAGAAAAACCAATTTTGTTGACATGAAAAAGGGATATTTAACTTCATCCAATTAATTTTCTTCCTTGGAGGTGCCATGATTATGAGGATTAGATTAAATAGATTCATTAGAATAACCTTATTTTATAGAAAGTGGTACATTTTCCAGTAGATAATTGTATCAGAAAATAAAATTTTACCTCACAATTATGCTTAATTTTCCTCAATATCAGAAATGCCAATACTTTGAAACCCAGAAAACTCTACCACTTCTTTAATACTCAGATATTAGGTATTGGGTCTTCTTTTTAACCATATTTGATTAGAAATGGTAGAGAACAGAATACTCCTTTGCCTGTCTTTGCTCCATGGCTTTTACTATTTTTGTCATCTTCGAAGTTTTACCTAAGCAGTGAATCATTAAAGCAACTGTTCTGTGTTGATTTTCCAAATGTGTTGCACATGTAAATAGAGACAGATTTTTCACTTTTTACTTAAGCATTTGCAGAATGGTCAGGTTTTCAAACATGTTTTGTGGTACTTCAAAAGGAAAAGGCTTTTTTGAAAAATCCTGCCTTATGGTTTGCTGTCTCTGGAATGAAAAGTCTGTGCATAAGAGTGAGGAAGGGTGGTTTTATGGTTAAGACATCAAAGTGAGATTTGTAAAATCCAGATTAAATTCCCCACTCAGCCGAAGACTTGATGTGCAGTTTTGGTCAGGTCACTTGACCTTACATCTTCCGCTCAAAGCGGGTAGATAATACATCCTTTCTTCTAGCCTTTTTTTAGTTGCCTTTTCAAACTGGAAGTAGTTTGGGGTACAAACTGAGGCCACAGTTCAATGATATAATAAATTTGCTTTCTAGTACTGGATCAAACATTTTGTGACTGAATGAAGCAAAACACCAAGCCTGGATAGACTTTCTCTGTTAGGCCAAAGCTGTCACTTCTGGTGACTTTGTACCAGTGATCTTTATGCTGGATGAGATACCACTGGATGTACTACTCAAAAACTGGTTTATAAAGCAGTTTAAGCCAAAGAAAGCCCCGGGTCCTGCTGTGTGTTCCCTCTCCTTCTCTGTGTTAGCATTAACAGGGGACAGCTGTGCAGTTGGCTGCATCAGTGAGCTGATACAGCTCAAAAGGAGTCTTACACACACACACACATCCCTCAACCACAATGGCAATTTTTTTGCTCACAGCCAAATGTGCGATCCTGCTGACCTGGGGTGGAGTTAATGTGGTTTTGCATGATGGAAGTGTGGAGAAAGACAAAGAAGGAGGTAATTTAATTTTTTTATTCTGAATTCCGTCCAGAAACTAAATTGAAAAAAACTAAAAGTCAGGACTTCAGAATATTCTGCTTATGGTATTAATAAGGCTGTCTGCATTACAAGTCTTTAATTACATGAGCACAGACTATACAGTGGAATATCATTCTCACTAATCCACATTACTCAATTAGCAGAGCACTAAGTGCTCCTGTCATCACAAGATTTTTTGAGTTTGTTGCACAGAGTTTAAAAGTCATTATTTCATGCTAAACATGAATGTTCATTTTCAGTGGCAAAGCAAACCAGATTTAGCATCTTTGAGTAAAACATATAGGCAGTAAGTAACACTGTATTGCAGTGATATGCAGCCTCATGAATCTGCCTAGTGATACTGCACTCAGAATATTTCAGATTAGGAAGTTTTCATCATCCTTCAACAAAGCCCTGCTTTATTCACTGTACTGAGCCCTAGGAGCGAGTTAGTGTTGTGCAATCAATGAAGCTCTTCTCTGTGCAGAACCTCACCCCATTTTTTTCCAACGCTGGAAGGCAAATGACAGGCAATGGAGCAATAGTAGGAGAAGACACATCCTGTGGTTAAGCTGCATTCCATTCCTGCTGCTGTCTCACAGTGTCTGCCCTATAAAACTGGGCAGATCCTCAGTCTTGGCACAGGTGGACCTTTGGGATGAGTTTCTCATCATCTGGGTGTCCATTACAGTTTATCTGTGGACAAATTTAGAGATATGTTGAGTTCTTACAGGTGTAACAGGAGTCAACTTGAGCTGTGATTTGAATGCAAAAAGTGCAGTTGCAATCTGACTACTCAACAAGAAGACTGAAGAATAAAAAACCCAAACAAACTGATTTCAGGTAGATGGGATTGGTGGTAGCTCCTCTGTGCCTCCATTCTGCAGCTGTAAAATGGGGATAATAACATCTGTTCTGCTAAGTGTTATGAAATGCAATGGGCTGCATGTTTGTGAAGCTACTGGTTACTCTAAAGAGTGCAACACAGAAACAGAGTTAAAAGAAAAACAACTTTTTACTGGGTGGATGGACAATACTGTTGTGGGGCTGCATCAAATAAGTAAAAAGACTTAATGAATAAAACTGAAGCCCATCCCTGCATGCTGATATTGTTGCCGTCCATGTATGTGCACATGCTGAATCACATGTCATTCCCAGTATTTTTAGAGCTTGATTTTGTCTCCATGGTGTCCTTTAAGTGTTATTTGATAGTGGTTTCAGTGCATCAGTTTGTGTGTATCATTGCTCTGATAATGCCAAGAGGCTTTTATCACAGATTGTTGTGCCAGACTAAAACCTGAGCTGTAGCAGGGATGAAGAAGTTGTGGTGCAAGTGGAATCAGTGAAAGCTGCTTCCCTATGGGCCTGTGCCTGCAGTTGTACTCGCTGATGTGAGACCTATTCAATGGTTTTCCAGCCCTGGCACTCATAATGTCTCTTGCCCATATGGCTTCTCCCATAGCTAAATAGAAAATAAATTCAAGCTGTAGTCTTACCTTCCACAAGGGAACTAATAAAATCTCTCACCCTTCTCAGCTGCTATGAATATAATATATTATTATATTTATTTCAATAGAATAGAAATTGTAGAAATTTGTAGAGACTCAATACCTACCATTCTCTCAAATTTGGCTGACATTGCCTTGCAGGCTAAAAAATCATTTGCAAAATGAAAGGGTGAGGGAACATTCAGACGTGACATGATTGCATAAGCTTAATTCCCTCAGGAGAAAAGGCAAAAAGAAACATGCAAAAGGCAGAGATTCCCTCTCCACTCTGCCAAACCATTCATCAAAGGGCTTGTGGTCTTAAAGCAGGAATCCTACAGCACCAATCCTACAGCAAGGTGATCCCCAAGTTGCAACTTTTACAAGAGTGTGACCAAGGGACAAAAAAATCAGCTCTACACATCCAGGATGGTATACTTTACCCAAAAATGAATATCCATAAATTCAAAACTTGGAAGTGAGTGTGAGTCTGGCAGTCTGGCTAAACTGCTTCTCCATGGGCATGTTGTTGTAAGCATTTCTTTTCTAGAACTCCTGCTGTGTAACAGCCTTTCCTCATTTTAATCTTCTAAACTTGTCTCAGAAGGCAGATAGGAAAAAAGTGTTACAGCAGTGTGTGACCCTTGAAATTTGCTTCTTCCTACCCCCCTCCCCAGAAATTCACACTTATATTGTAGGAGACAGAACTCTATTGTCGCAATTCATTCAAGTGGTGTAGATGTTTCATGCTCTAAAAGGAATGTGCATAAAACATTATGCACATTCAAAAATATATTTGCATCAAAATAGAAGAAATTTCTTGAACTTTTTTTTAATAACTAATGAGGAGTGCCCAAATCTTCTAAGTGAAATCTTGATCCCCAGGACTCCTTTAATGTGGAATGTATTGTTCATGAAGAAGATGCTGTGTATGAGGAAACAGAGCAGAAAGAGTACTCTCCATCTAGTTGTACTTTGAAGAGCTTTAAACAATTTCCAGAAATAGAAACAGCACCTGCTAAGGGCAGAGGTATAATTGTTTACATGCCCTCAAGCATTGCTTTACTGCACCACTTTTCATCTTGTGCTCAAAAGGATTAACAGCTAAACACTGAGGATTAGAGTGGTGCAAGGTTAAAAAAAAAAGGAGGAGTTTAAAAAAAGGAGATCAGAGCCGGCTGAGCAGACAGGAGTAAGGCAAAATGTTTATTTGCAATAAATTTATAAGTCCAATGGCCAATGGGGGTGATCTGACCTCAAACAGGGGTTTTTTTGGTAGAAATAATTGTTTCACTTATGGGAAAACCATAAGGACTCCCTTAGTAGCTGATGGTGGGCACCTTGCAAAAATGAAAGGAACAGTCTCAACCCAAGTCAGCGAAACATTGCGGTTGCTGTCAGGGCAGAGGGTGGAACAGACACAGTCAGCTCATCCTCTGCTGGTCCCACATGACTATGGGAGGTGGCATAAGGAAGCTAAGGCTTCCAAACCTAGATAATTCCTATCTTGGGAATACTTACAGGAGTACCTTTTTCTATGCTTTTAGCTTAGTTAGTATCTTCCTATAGAATCATACAAATATATGATGTTACTTCAATGGAAGGGTTACAGCTTGAGCAGCTAAAAAAGAAAGAAAAGAGTAAAGAAAGTGTCTCTGCTGATGGAGTGATGACAGATTATAAATTGCAAGGTTTGGTCACAGGCATGTCAACAGCTAGGTTCATTTGAGTCCTTTGACACAGAAGTGCTAGTGAACCTTTTTTAATTAATTAAATAAGTTTCTTCAAAGGAAAAAATATCTTTTCTCTACCAGTTAATTTCCTTTGCTTGTATGCTTTATTGGAAAGAAATAACCAATCTGTTACCCTGTAATTAATTGGATTACAGAATAATTACAGTCTTGTTTGCTTTCTGCAGATTACATGGTAATTATATTTGGTATTACCATGAAAAACCAAGAATTTCTAACTATGTCATTACATGGTTATTTCTACAATACAATACAACTGTTTAATTATACATGCAGTTTCTTTATTTCAATGGAAAAATGATTAAAATAATGCCAATGCCTCAAAGTTTTGAACAAGTGCCAGCATATTATATAACATTTATAGTATCAGTAGGCATTTGTGTGTGTGTTTGCAAGTATGTGTTTACATACAGAGGGCTCTCATTCATTCTTCCAGTCTCTCCTTTGTCCCCGAGGTATATGATTCAAGTTTTTGCAATAGGTTCTAATACTCTGTTTGACACAGGGCATATCAGTCTTCAGTATGCACAGAAAAACTTGGTCCAGAAGCCATGAGTCTTTTCCCTAGTTCTAAAGTCTATGTAGGAATAGCCATGACAAAGATGAAAACAAAGGATGAGTGTAGAATAGATACTTCAAGCTGCAGGAGCTTAGTTTTGACAACATTTCTGTATTTGTCAGATTATTTGTTGACATAATATCCAATTGCTGAAGGACTGAGCTCTTCCAGCCTTCTTTCCTGAATTATCCTCTGCTGCTAAATAATCTTCTTTAGTTGGATCTTGTTAGAAAGAGTAAGATCATCAATGGCACACATTCCCTGTAATGAAAGGATAGAGCCAACCAGATCCAATAAAGTTCAATGTCTATCTTTTCCAGCCACACAGAAAATCCATGTACAGTAAAATGTACTCTTTTAATGCTTGGGTCTAGCATTCAGAGTCCTGGTTTGTAACAGAAGCGTGAGTGGCTGGTAAGTCTTTTCTTATCACCATTTCACGCCTCACTGATGTCTGATGAAAGAAGTAAAACAAAACCATGAAAGAATTTGAGAGACAGTAAGAGTAAATATCTTTTCTCTATGTGGTGACCTCTACGTCAAAGCAGAAGTAGATACAAAGTAGAAGTAGTTTGCAGTGACTCAATCATAGATTCTTCTAAAGAAGTAAATTAATAACTGAATGAGTCACATGGGGAGCCTTGGGCTCATGGGAACCCCTGTTTTTTGGAAGAGGCACTACTGACAAAAGTTCTTCCTCTGCAGAGAGAACAGAAAACCAAACAAAGCCACAATAAAAAAGTCCAGAACCTTTGCACTTTTTCCAAAACTGACAAAACACACTACATCTTCCTTTACTTCCATACTACAGCATACCTTTTTTTCCCTGTATTGCCCCAGGCATGAAGAAAGCAACTTCCATCATCAAAGCCATGCATCCACCAGCATAATGTATATCCAGTTAATACAACTATGGAACTACACAGAATTTAGAAGCCTCAGAAAGACTACCAATATAACCATCATCTAGGTAATGGTAAGTGCCATATGATGTCTTTATGTAAAGCTGCAGGGTTTTTCCAATGTATATTATTAAGGAAATAAAAAATTTGGGCATTGATACATTGTTAAAGTTAGTGTTAAATCTCACAAAAGGACCAGCTAGGATAGGACTAAGTCAGATCTAATACTATTTTTATTTTCCAGACATGTAATACTGTATATTGTTTGCTTTAATTGGCCATGAAGTGTTGCTTACAGACCATTGTCATGTTGGGCAAGTTGATGTGGAAAAAGGGAACTAAGAGATACTTCTGATCACTTTGTATGACAAGAAGATGTTGGTGGAATACAGACATCTGGAAGACACACAAGTTGGCATTTAAGCTGTGACTTGGACTCAGTAGGAAAAATACAATAGGCTGGGAAGATCCTTTAAAGTAAATGCTTCTGTTAGATACAGCTGTGACAGATGAATCAAAGGATGGCTGTACAGTGTGGGTCAGAAAGGCTTTTAGGATGATATCAGAATCACTGCTGTTCTCCATCTTTATCCATTCTGGATCTGGTCATGCGAATCATTTGTGCCTTTTAAATCAAGGGAAATCAATGGGAGTTCAGTCTCCAGGGGTCTTGCAAGACTGTGCCCTGAGGAGAGGTATATTTTATACTCCATCCAAATTAGTTTGAATTTGTTCTGTCTGGCAGTAGATAGCAATAGCTGCCAATGCAATCAGTGTCACTTGCTGCTGAAGATATATCATGAAAACTCTGTCATTGGACAAGACATTTTGCATCTTGTTCCTGTTGCAAAAGGCTGATTTCAACACTAGAAAATTCAGCAAAGCCATTTCCCCAAGTTTAATTGCAAGGTCCCTCAGTGTGAGCATAGAGCAAGCCAGCTTGATAACCTTATTCACAACCCTGAAACCCAAAGGGATAGTTCACTGTTACCAAAGGGTACCTGGATCCTGTGGCTGTATATTAAAGTGCTTCCATCAAAATGGAATTCTACCGTTAAGTTTCTCTAGATGATAGTTCTGGGATTCATATAGAGATAGTGAAATTCATAAAAGAAAGAAGAACATCACAAATGAAGGTTGCTTATTAGTCATCATCCAGGGAAGATGAAGTGAGTGATTAAATTTTGCTACATCATGTTTCTTTTCTGAGTTGCTGTCACAGAAGTTTAAGCACAGTGAGAGCTGCAAAAGCCTCCATGCTCAGTTCAAGTGCTGTTCTGTGTTAGCATCATTATGTGCTCTAGTTAAGCATTTTGTTAACTTCAGTGTTGACAGACAAAACATTTTTCAGGTAAGTACCACTGGTAAATACAGCACAGCTTTAAGGCTGCGAGAAAATACAGTTATTAAGCTATCTTAATAGAGGAAAAAAAGAGCCATTATTTGCTGTCATTATGTACTGTTTGCTAATTATGCTTATCAGGTGATAAAAATGAATAAGTTAATTTAGGTTTTTATTGTTCTGTATGAAATCCTCAGAGATTCTTAAGGAATTCATTCTTCTTCCCACTGTGCCTTCTCTCTCACTACCTACAGCATCATACATTAAGGACCAAGATACAAAGCTGATAGCAACTGTTAGTTGGTTTTAATTGATACTGTTGATTTCTGTCCATAGTGGTGGACTTGTCAGTGCTGGGTTAATGGTTGGACTTGATGACCTTAAAGATCTTTTCCAACCTAAATGACTCTATGATTCCAAATTTGCAAACAACAAAGCCACAGGTATTCCTGGGAATCAGGAGAGTCATTGTGCAGCTGAGCTGTAGCTATCCACAGCTTAGCTGAAAGCTTCATGTACAACCCATCTTTACCCAGGAACCAGTTACTGATGCTTTTGCTGCTGTTGCAGTATGTTCATGTGAGATATGAACATCTGTGGACCAGGGTACTGACTCTTTGTTGCTACTTTGTGAAGGTAGAGGCTAAGGTTCTGGACATTGGATATTTTCTGGTTGTTCCCAGCTCAGTCAATGGATGACATTTCAGTGTCACCCTCTTATCAGTTTTTCTATTTTTTCATCCATAAAGTGCTTTTCCAACTTCAGGTGAAATGCTGTGTACAATGGCAGCAGACATTATATAAATGTATATATATGAAAGCATCATTATTAAAGGTAGACCACTGCCACCTGTATGCCCTTGGTTTGACTCACAGATGTAACATCTCTGCATTAACTTTCTTCTTGAATTTCCTTGTGAATGAGAGGAGAAGGAGAATTAGTCGTTTGACTCCTGGAAGGAGAGATTTCATGACTGTGTTGGAGTTGCTTTGGGAGCCTCTGAGAAGGGAAGAAGTTCAAGTCCAGGCTGTCATGAAATCCAAAGGCAGAAGGCCATCTCCTCAGATGGATTGAATCATTGTACAGCAGAACTGTATCAGTAGTTTGCTGGCATGTTCTACCCCCATTTTAGAGAGAAATATGTTTTAAATACTCTACTATTACTGCGGTTTCATTAATGAAATTCCAAGTGAAAATGAAACACACATTTATTTACAGAGTATGGCCTGTTTACAACCAGGGAACATATTACGGTAGTAGTAGAACTCACAAAGAGCTACAAAAGTGTTTTCAGATCTTCTCATGTTTTGATTCAATCAACTGTAGAAGTACAAAGGGTGTTTATGTTTGTGTAATAGAAAAAGCTGTATACACTTGGATGAATAGTAAATTCTGATGAGCTTTCTTTTGTTCAGTTATTTAAAGTATTTATAGAACCCATTTGCATTTAGCTGGATGATTCTAAGAATTTTCATTGTGTATTGAAATGCCAATTCTAAATCACAACTACATATTGGAGCAATAATATACAGTGCTTTTTTCTTAATGATTTTTCATTTTGTGCTTGAGCCAAGTATCTATATGGGTTAAAATCTATAATTCCCAGAACTGATAGACAATTCAAAAGGCTTAACAGACTTCATGCATCACTTGCTATTGAAACTGTATATCTAGAGGAAAATGAATATATTGACCTTAGAAGGCCATTTACTGTTTTTTTTGAAATAAATCCATTGCTTTTAAGTCTATGAAGTTTTCATTTTGGTTGTTAAAAGGGAAACATGGATACTGTGAGCATTTGGGCTTTTTGGGAAGCCCATTTTCAGATCCCAGAATAGCCTCTGTGTTTGATCTAGAGCTAAGTATTAGTTCCAATGGGAGCTCTGAAAAAATACCTATTGTTCCTGTGGTTATATTTATTCCCTCTAGGATGCCACCACCTAACCATTTCAGAGGTTTTCTTTTATTTTGATCTCTGTGTGTAACACAACTTTTGAAGAGAACAACAGAAGTTCTTCCTGTTTCCCACAGTTACAAACAATTATTTATTCAGGACTGAATTTTAAATGCACTTAAGTCCTTCAACAACCATCATTCCATCTGTCTAAAATGACTGGACACTTCATATGGCACCTTGAGGCAAAGAATAGGAGGGCAGTGATACATTTTTATATCTCTAAGATTCTCCTCTGATATATCAAACACTTAAATATCTCACTTGATGGTGAGATATTTAAGCTCCATGTTACAGTTGCACATCACAAGATTTTTAAAAGCATTGAGAGCTTCAATAGCTACAATAAATGTTAAAATACCAAACATAATCTCAGACTTGGGAATCTTAAAGGTGTTATGACTATTTGATCAAATCTTATTGGGTTTCCTGTAATAAATTAGTAGTTAGTGATCTTAGTTACAACATAACTGGGAATAATAGGGACATGGAAATTCTGGAAAATGTATTCTATGAGCAAGCTTTAATAAATAAAGAAATAGCATCCCTATGGGAATTTTGGAAGGTTTCTTCTTTGGTAATGTAAAGTGCAATAGACAACATACTAATAAATCTGATATCTTGCAGAAGATGCCAAAGCCCTTTCTTTCCTGGATTCTGAAAAAATAAACCTCATTAGAAGAATATTTAACTTAAGGTGCCAAGATTCAGATTTAACTTATATTCAAAGAACTGCACTTAAAATCACTCTTCAACAGCAAGTAAAAATAATAGGTAGAAGAGGGAAGAGAAAGAAACCTCTTTTCCCCATGTGCATGTGTGATGATCAACAGAAGACATGTCCAGTACCACCCTGGGACATCTCCGGGTGGGGAAAAAAGTGATTTTTCAAGGTCAAGCCTATTGTCCCAGAGCCAACTCTAAAAATGTGACTCAAAAGCATCTTTGCTATCAATATTGAAATCGAAGGTGGATGCTCAGACTGAAAGAAGTAAACTCACAGTAATAGGATTAGGTGAATTTCCACACATACTCTGGCTCATGGTGAGCCTAAAATGAGAGAATCTGGAGAGCCTAGAGGACACCAGCATTATCCTGTTGTGACCTTCACAGCTCTGAAAGGGAATGAGAGATAGAACCATTCATAAGGTGTCCAAGGCCAAGACAGAATTTCTAAGGACTGATCTCTTGACCGAAGCTGGTGCTCTCATGCAGTGAAAAACATGTAAGACAACAGCAGATATTGGCTGATTTTTGACTCCAAGTACCAGAGAAGCATTTAAATACATTTTTACCTTTAAGCAAACATTGATGTGACTTCCTGACAGGACATTTTTCACAACTGAAAAAACATCTTACCTGATGGCTGCATCAAAGCACAATCCCTTGTTCACTTACAGACATGATGGAAAACATCGACTCATAGGGGACACTTGAGGTCACCTACAGTCTGTCATAGACAGGAGGTAGGTCCTATTAATTCTTCTTCAGTAATTTTTTTTCTCATCATAAAATGTCTGTTTGCATCAGTTCACTGGCACAGTGAGTAGCTTTCTTCACCACCATCCATAGGAAATTTTCATTAATTTATGTACACTGATTTCCCACTGAGGTGTAACTTAATCTTATTAATTCCTGAAGGGGGTTATGTTTAGTTTCCATACGTACAATACAGCGTATGCATCCCATTTTTCTGTTCAGAGGAATCTCTAAAAGAAGGAGAGAAGAGAAAAGAATGATTTTAAGGGAAATGTTAAAAAAAGAGACATTTGCTGGCTTAGGGTTTTTTTGCCTTCTTCTGGTTTGATATATTTTTACACGTGGCAGCTTTTATTTCTGTTGATATTTATAATTATTCTCTTGGTGGATAAGGAAAACTTCAAGACTTAAAAACACTGATGATGTAATGTATAGTCTCGGAGGGAACTTCCTTAACTGCACTAATAAGAATTAGGTGATGGAAGGCAGCTATTAGAAGAAGAATAAATACACATCCTAAAATATTGCTCCCTATTTATCTTTCTAATATCCATGGTTAAATTACACAGGCAGGAAAACCTCCTGTAGGACAACTTAATGGAGAGCATGAACAATACATGCAGACATAAAAGCAGAATGTGCTTGTCTTGGATCAGAGGATGAGCCAGTGGTGGCCGGAAGTCAACCCTCCTTTCCAAGCCCAGTTTGCCCCATGTGAGATGGTCACATGGACTGTTTATGGTGGCTAAAACATTCAGAGTGCTGTGGCTTTCCCTCTGGAGAATACAGAGAGATAATTTGGAAGAGCCTATTTGGCAGTGAGCCATGGTAGATGCAACTGATGAGGATGTGATTGTTTTGCCCTACTTAAACAGTCTGAAGAATTGTGCTTTTGAGAAAGCGTGGCCTGTGTGTATTTGATTAGAGGAGTTATTGTGATGGTAAATAACGGCATAAGCTTATTTTTCACATTATTTGTTTTGTGAGACTTCTGGCTATTTAGTGTAAGCACCAAAAAGATATTTCCTGGAGTTCTTTAGAGTGTTAAATATGTATGACCCTAAATCTCAATTGTTTTGCAATGTGCACATTTACAAAACACACAAAACATGGGGACTGGAAAAGCCAATATGTCTCTGTGTTTGATGCAAGGTGTCTAGCGGTACAAAACCCTCTCAGATTGACACATCGGCAATGTTTGATGCTGGGGGGGCTTGGGGAGGTCAGCTGCAGACATCAGCCCTGAAACATTTTTGAGAACGACTTTTGAGAGAGCTGATGTAAGTGTGCACTCTGTTTGGCTTGTTGGTCATAAATTGCTTGCAAATGTAATTCTGTTTTATGTTTGGGAATTATCTGCAAGCAGTCTCTGGATTTTATACTTTTTCTCATTTGTCAGCACTAGGATGAGATCTCCTTTTGCCAGCCTGTTTCAGATATTGTCCTTGCATATGCAGAGTTCATTAACTGTTAATTCTCAGTATCAGTCAGCCATGAAGGCCATGTGATGGTGCAGATAATGTTTATTCTCCCTCATTGGAGCACTAAGGTTTTGCCAAGACAAAGTGGAGACATTCAAAGAAATTCCAAGAAGATAGATAGTGAAATATTGACCTTCAGCCTTTTGGGAGAATATCCAATAACACTGTCAGCATAGGGGCGGGCAGATGAAATTTGTGTGAATGCTATTTTGAGAAAACTAAAAAGAATAAACTTAAAAAGCATAACCAAAACAAGTTCAGAGTTTTTATTCATTTCCCTGTGAATATCTATATTTTCCCACCTCTGTTGTACAAATTTTATCTTTTTTAAAAGTTCTGTTATAATAATTTTATATGTTTCTCCTCCAGAAGAATGAAAAAATGCAAGATAACTATTTTTTTTCTTTTTGATGTATTTAAAAAATATTGATAATATATAAAACACATTACAAGCCTCAAAAATGTTGCAATAATGTGTTTTATCTGCTGGAGGGAAAAGTCGATTTGATCCAAACTCTTTCTCCTTTTTCCATCTCTGTGAAGCTTATTTTCAGTGTGTAATGGATTAAAAAAAATCCAATATTATTAGGGAGGCCAGAGCTGTGGTGGGTGTCAGTAGGTGGGCGACAAGGATGAAATCCTGGACTTATAGGACTTATGAGTGTGCCCCTATTGGCTTTTTAGGATCAGGCTTTCATTTGAGACTGGTTGTATCAGCATTGATAGAATTACCCATTTCATGCAATAATAAATATGCTCTTATAGTGTCGGAACCTAAACTAACAACCTAAATTTAGGATCAAATTAGTAGAATGTTGGCTCAGATTTTTAAAATGCTGTGTAACATAGCAAACTTCAGTGAGCTAGGCCTGAATTCTGACTTGAATTTAAACAGGAATTGAAGTTTTGTGTTTCATTATCAAACAAAAGTACTGTGATTTAGCCATAATAATTTCTTTCTAAAAGCAATTTATTTTTCAAGAATCACAATGCTCAAGGTGCCCTAATAGAGTGTAACAATTAGATTTTCTAAAATAAGAATCTGGTTTTGATTTGGTAAGAGTGCAAACCTGTCTCAAGCTACTAACTTTTAATTTACTGGTATTCTTAGCAGTCAGAAATGATTGAAGAAGGCCTGGTTAGAGAAAAATGAAAAAATAATTTGTTTTATTCTAAAATATCTTTGAGAGTATTTAGCTTTTCATAGAGAAAACACACAATCTTAAAAGAGAAGGATTTGCCATTGAAAAAAATGAATTAAAGGTTTTATTTAGCCTGTGGAATTCCAAAACCCTCAAGAACTCAGTGAGAGCAAGACAGACCATGTGTCTGTGTGTGTGTGCATGTGCAAGGGGAAAAAGGGGGAGAGTGAGCCCAAGCAGAGAAGTAGAAAACATTCTGATGGATCTAATTTAATTTTATGTTGTATTTTTATATTGAAGTTAATTTACAGGTGCTGACACTTTGCTGTGAAACGTCATGAATGTGGGATCTGCCACAAATGAGAAGAGTATTTTTTAACTAACTTTAGCTGTGGATGATAATTTGTTAAAAGAAACAATAGCTTAGTGCATTACAGTTGAACGCAAAGATATTACTGTTCTCAGCTAAAATCAAATAATCTTTTATTTTCTATTCTCTCCAAACTAAGCTAAACAGTGGTGTCATAAAATGACAAATTACAGGATGAACATAAAAGCAGTACCTTCAAAAATACAATAGTTATACAAGCCATCTATTGTTAATGAAGAATATAATGCAATTTGTCTGTCTGTAATACAATTATGCAAATCAAAAATGGAACTATCCTGAAATCTCTCTACATTCGAAGTCATTAAAATGAGATAATTTATCAAAAAGAATATTACTGATCATGTTTATGTGTTGCACATTAATCCTATTACAATAATGTATCTTTCTACTAATGTAATGGATTTGTGCAATCTAACAGAAAATGACTTTTATACTACCCACAATTACAAAAATATTCAAAGCATATCCATCGCTGCATAATAACATATGCCTAAGACTGTACAATAAACTTATTAAAACAAACAAAGCTTATGAATGTAACCTTCAAACCAATAAAGACAATGCTAAATTCAATTTTATTGCCCTCATTATTTCTACAACTTCATATATAATAAACATGGTAGTAAATTACCTTAACCTTCTTTATAAAGAAAGAAAATCTTATAAAAAAGTGTAATACAAGATTTGAGAATTGGTTAAATTGATGCCAGACGTGTAGAACATGATGAAATCTTCTAAACCAACACATAAGTGACAATCCATGTACTCACAGTCCGAAGTCTCTCTAAATCTCAGCCCTCTGACAGATATAATTTTAACAGATGACAAGTCAATCCTGAAAGCAACAGCATCATCTGAAATAGTTTCTATTATATGCAGTGAGGTGTGTGAAAATGTTGTGAGCTACATATGGACGCTCTTCCATTCCTGTGGCAATATAATATTAGGCTTAAAAATTCCCCATACAGATGTATATTCAGAAAAGTCATGTTTATACCTTGAAAAACTAAAAGATGCGAAGTAAAAGGCAGTATATTGAACTGCAAATTACTCTGTACATGTGTATTATAATATAGTCACTAGGTGAATGGTCACATGCTCAAGAAACATCATAATATTACTTATTTTCTGCACCCCAATCTGCACAAGTGGACTATTGGATAATATTTAGTCCTAGTAGTGTATATTTACAGTAATTTCCTTCCTAGAGTTCAACCTGTCTTTATTGACCTAGGCTTGCTGCACTCTTTCTTCATCCGTAAAATGCTCCATTAGCTTCCTCAGTAGGCAGTTGCATTGTACTGAATTGTTTTCCTTGTGGCAGGTAGGTTTTGTTTAGATGCAATTTAGGGATTGAGTTGGTTTGCTGCAGAATTAATGTAGCTGCATACACACCTCCTGCTAACCCTCTCGGTGACCCTCTCTGACATGAAAATCAGACTGCCTTATGCAGTTCACACTCATTTATTTCTCTTTCTTTGGAACAATTCTTCTTATTCCACCTCTTAAGCCAGTATATTCTGCATATTGAAACAAGAATATATGTTAAAAGAACGATAAAAGAAGAGAAAGAAGAGAAAAAAGTGATGATGCTCATGTACATCATGTATTTAGTGGTCTTAGCCCACTGTAGACTCAAACGTCACTGCTAACACCTCACATGTATGCAGTGTTCAGCAGATCATGGGATACCTGGCTGCAGTTGCTTAAAACTTGTTTTCCCCCTCCCTAACCCTTGCACTGCTTCCTGAAGGCCAGTGCCTCGTGTTTTTTCGGAGCTGCTCAGTGGCTTCTTCAACTGATACCAACCTCAAAGGACAGCACATCAGAGCTGGGCTCATGTTCTTACCTAGCCTGTGATTATTTTCCTTTCTGCCATGTCTGCTTTCCTTCAGTCTTGGAGGAGAAAGTTTTGCAGTCTGGAAGCATCTGACTTCAATTTAGAAGTTGACAGGAGCTGCTGTTTATGTCAAAGGATCCCCACTGCAATAGCTAAAATGGATTTTAATGCTGCATTTTACCTGATAAAACCAGACTGTTCTATACTGGGCTTCTGGACCTACTGTACAAGACATAAAGCTCTGGTAAATACAAAAGTCTATTAACCACTCTACAAATCTATAAATCTGGCCCTGCTGTTGCTGCTACAGTATCATGTTCAAAAGGATTTGAATTCCTAAACTTTCCCTCTGTTCTGTAGTGTGAATAAGATAAGATGATCTCATGGGTAGAAATTCTCCTTTTGAGACTTTCTGGCACAGGTCTCTGCTTTCAGCTCCTGAGAACCTTTGGTTTTGTGTGGCATTTGTAATATACATATTTCCTTATCAAGTGTCTAGGAGGCTTTAAATATTTTTAAACAGCTGTTTGTCAAAGCCATCTAACACAAGCTTAACAAACCTCCTGAGCTGGGCAGAACCAAAACAGTAAGAAGAGAGGTGTTTTAGCTGAAGCTTGGCTGAGGCAGGACATTCCCTGTCACACCATTTAATATTTGCCCACATAGAGTTATAGGAAAGCAAGCTCAGATCTTGCTGCAACATTTTTGAATCATTCTCTGTCTTCGCTTCTGTCTCTCTTTAAAACACACAGATACTCTAAGACAACTGATGGATGACAAATATACAGGTTTCTAATTCTGATGCCAGTAAGAGCAAAGCTATCCTTTATCAGACAAGAACTGATTCAGAAATAGCCATATTTGGCACTTAGAGGACTTAATACTTCTATACATTCTGGGTAAGTACTAATTCAAGCAGCCCTGTATGACATGTGCAGACATAAATTTCAAGTACCTCAAGTAACCAGACCAAAGCAACCTCATCAGCCTCAGAGACTTTACATCACCACAAAATCTATGTAAGGAGGTGGGGGGTGACAGCTGGCCTGAGGATCTCGTGTGCGCTGGTACAACCCCTCTGACTTTGTTCCTCAGTGTTCATCATGACAATGCCAGCGCATTTGGATTCCTGCATGGTGAAGGCTTTCCACACATTTCTCCTTTGTTTTCAAATAAATTGAAGCTTGCCAGGGTTTTGGACTGAGCTGCTCATCAAATGAAATGTTGAATGGATTTTAGCCTTTCTGGTCTCTGTAGAATTGCCTCTTTCCTCGCTGAGCCATTCACAGAGCTTCTGCTCAGCCCTACCAACAATAACAGCATATAGTGACTGAGGTGCTTCTTTGGGCATAAGGGTTCCTGCTTGCTGATATCACCTAAAAACTGATTGAAAAATATTTAAATAGCAGAAGATATAAAGCAGGTGTCCCCTGGGAGATTTACATCCCAGTCCAGTCAGGTCGGTCAAAGAGGAAAGGGGAAAGTCAGAAAAATGGATTATAAACTTGTAGTTACTACTTATTTCTCTGCATTTTTTGACATCTTGATTACCTTTAAACCTACTCTTATCTCTTTCTGTGCCGCTTCCTAGAAAATGAAGGTTAATATCACCTTATTTCACTCATTTGTTGTAACACTAACCACAATTACTGAGATGCTCCGCAAAGGAAGATATCCAGGGAGCCCAATTTTGCCATACAGTCTAATTTCCCTGAAATAGCTGAGCTAACCTAGTAACCAGGGCTGATAGCCCAGCTGGTTGTGACAGACCCACTCACCTATTGTGCTTTTCGTTTCCTGCACACTTGACTGTCCGTGTGCTGTGCTAGTGTGCGAAGAGACATTCTGGAGAAAAGCAGCGCCGATTTTCCATACCATCTAAGGGACTCAATTGGCAGAACCGTGTGACAAATCAGGGCAGATTAAAGTCAAGCCGGTCAAATTCTGCCATATTGACATCTGCACATAAAAAAAATGTGGCATTGCTGGGTCCAAAAAAAGGTGCAATTTGGATCAGAGTCACAACACTCAGATGCAAGAAGGAAGAACTCCCCAGTGTTAAGGACAAGGGAAGACTCATTTTTGAGCAGAATGAGGCTGGCTGGCTGCTGGGGCTTTTCTGCTCTGTTGAAGTTATAATTACAGCCTCTCAAAACTTGCGTGACATTGCTAATTTGAGAGAAAATGGGACACTGATATCTGTAAGAACACTCATGGTTGGGATTTTGATTATAAACTCCATATATGTCAGCAAATCAACCCCATGAATATTAAAGTTGTTTAGTATCTTTATATAAGTAATTACAGAAACCGTTCAACAACGAAAGATGGGAAGATGTAAATGTCACCTATTAAGAAATATTTAAAGAGGTTAGTTGGATTTTAAGGTACCTGAAAGTCAAACTGACCATTAAACTGTGGCATGAAATTATAAAATTGGAATTCTTTTCAAAGAACAACCTTTGCTAAATATCTCCTACCTACAGAGGAATCTTTGTTAGACGGTGCCCTCCACTGAAGATACAGATTCTGTCATTTGATACATCCTATTTTATTTCATATAGCTTTGTGTCATAAAAAGACCCAGTTCTTCGCCTTAGAGGTTTGATTGTTGGGTGCTTCCTCTGACTTTTGGGAAGCTATATGTAACATACATTAGCATTAAAGACAGGGAAACATGACATAAACCCCCATTGCAAATAGTTATTTACTTAGTATTTGTGTCAGCTGAATTTTGTGGAAAATATAGAGCTCTTTGGCACAGAATAAGTGTTGAAGTATGTACTTATCCTACTCTTATCAACCCAGAAGGGTGCCTTTCACCTTGTAGTGCCACAGTCCTGAGTGAAACTGGAGAGGTGCCATGTGTGAGAGCTGCAGGAAAATAAAAAGGCATGTCCTAGACAGGCCTGTCTGAATCTACCCATCACTCTTGGCCATCTTTCTCCAAGTGCCCTGCCTTTTTTGGGGTATCTGGGTTCATAGGATGGTTCTAGTCCTGCAGGTTGCTGAGCATCTTCTGTAAAGAGCCCTTTAATGCCAGGATCTTAGGATGTTCATTTGAGTGAATTAGCTAGTGGTCCATGTGCCAAGTATTCATATGGGAATGAAGAGCACTTGCCTTACCCTTTAGCTCTGTCTTTTGTCCCTCCCAGGAGATTATTGCCAGCTCTTTCTCAGCATCAGTGGGAGATAAGGGTGCCACACAAGACCTTAAGACTTCAGTTCATTGCAGCGCTGAGTTTTATCTATAGCTTAAAAGACACTAGCAGAGGTTTCTTTCCTCTTGCATGTGACAATGCCCCACAGCAGGAATCACAGGGAAAACTACTTAATAAAGGATGTTGGGAAAACACCTCGAGTTTGGGGGGCTTCTAAAATCATCTCTTGTTCTGCATAAGCACGTACAACACAACAGGCATATCCCCTGTTGATGCCTGGCATCCCTTGACATCACCTGTTCTGGATCTGTGGATAGAAATGAAGATGTTGGTGTTTATACACCTGTATCTAATTTACAGAAAGCTTTCAAAATTCCTGTGCCCAAGAAATAGTGTTGAAGGGATTTGGTGTCCAAATAGAGTGGAGATGGGGAGAATTATAAAAGGGTTTATCTGATAGAAACCAAAATCAAACAGATCTCCTTTATTTATTTCCATTTGAGACTGTCTTAGCAGCAAGGTGTAAGCATTAAATATACAGGAGATAGCAAGCAGAGGAAAAAAGTACAAGAGTTAAATGATAGCAGGGATCAGTATTTTAGTGTATTCCTTCTACAATCTAATAGATACAAATAGAAAAGGCCAGGCACAACGCAAATATTTCCTATTATGAATAAACTAAATTCACAATGGAATCTGTCATGCTTGTGATATGAGAGATGGACAATATTCCCAAGCTGTTGCCATGATGGCACTTCAATGCAGTTTGTACTTTGTTTATGAAGCCGAATCAGAAACCCTTTTTCTCCTCCCCTCTCTCTCTTTTCTTTTTTTTTTTTTTTGGCCCAGCATGTGTAATTCTTCTTCATGGAAGCTCGAAATGGCTGTGGAGCAGCTCAATATTCCATTTATTTTATTTATAAAATAAATTCAAAGCCTGAAAAGATGAAGTAATTGACTTACTGGGATGACAGTTAAACCCACTAAATTTAATCTTATCCTCTCAAGTACAACATATCGCGCTTACAAATTATCACCCTGCACCAGACAGGCCTGCTCTCTTCACCTAATCCAAATGGAAATGAAGGCCTCTGTTATTGTATTATCTGACTTTACTATCAGCATTAATCCGGCTTAACTCACTTAATGATGCCACTTGTGGCACTATGAAGGCAGCAAAGAAGTCTATAAACTACTTCCATTAAAATGCAAATCTGGCCCACAGAGAAAATAAGTGACACAAAAGTAGGAGAATTCGGCCATACACTGTATTAGCCTCTTGCCGCACAGAACTGATACAAGTATAATAACTGATGCTGTGATTATTATTCTAGCTGTGGATTTCCAATGAAAGGAAGCCAGTCTACCACAGAACGTCACAAAAGTGCTTCAACAAGCCAGGGTATTTAATTTCTGAAGAGATTTATATTTTTTGTTGTCAGGAAATGAACAAATACTTATCAATGTAAAAACTGTTATCTTAAATCTTCCTGCCAGGTTTTTCATACTGATATTATTTGCACCCTATAACACAGGAAATGAAAATCTTCTGTGCCTTTCACATCTCCACTGTATCTTAAAATTCTTTAGTAACAGACTTGCTTCTTTTTTTAACCCCCTTCTGTAAACATAAAAGAAAACTTTTATGGATTAAGTATAGGGAATTACTAATGCCAAAATCCCAACCCCAAATTCCTTCTCCTGAACATTTATGTCTGCTGTTAATTTAATTATTTTTAAAGGGAATCATAACATCTGTTTTATGGAAAAGCCTGATTTAATTTTAGTGCAAAGCTGCTCACATTTAGTTCTACTCCTCTCCTTCCTTACACACACATGCACACTCATGTATCCTACCTAGCCAACTCTTTGTGTGAAAAATCATTAATGCCTTCATTACTAGGAAAGAAATCCTAGACAAAGCACTAGGATTCAAGTTCCTTCCAGTCTCTTTTGAGTTTAATAGTTTCTTCTGCCTCGATATCCCCAAGACTTCATTTCTGACTTTGGCACAGAGACAATGAGCATATCTACGGGGAGACATAGGCACAGAGTTCCTATTGCTTAAATCAACATTTTTCTGTAGGCTTTGATAGCAAAATGTAAATGCAGGAATTTGGTCCAGCATATTTTATGTACAGGGTGTTAGATGTGTGATGCCCCTTCACTTTTTCTTGGACAGCTTATTACTGAAAATATTACAATTAGAGATGGGGCCAAGCTATGCCATTGGGATTTGTGTTTCAGTCTCGTGCATGGGAATTTGATTTAGCTCGGTGTGCTGAGAGGAGTAGCAATGAGATTGAGGTTTGCAACGAAGTTTGGACGGTGAATCTCCTCCAAGGCTGCAGAATATTTTGATCTGGAGCCCTGGTGTGCTCTCTGACAAAGGCCTATTCTCTCTCATCCCCACTCACACTCTTACCCCACCCCGAGCATGACTTGTTATTGAGATGGCCGTTCAGCAGTACACGATTTTGCTCTGATGTTACATTGCTGAAATACTGTTAAATTGGCTTTTTTCTCACCTTGGGCTTGCACAAGTGTGATCTGATTGCAGCAGATGTCAGATCTGCTATAACACTTCCATCCGGGATGCTCATTGCTGACCTTAGTGCCACCAGTGTTTCAGCAGAGAGCTGTTCAATGCAAATGAAAACATCTAGTTTCAGCTTAAAGCCATGCTCTGTGCTTACAGCAAAGGGAGTTCCCACTTAAAAGAGGCCAACAGCTCTGCAGATTTCAGCAGCTTCTCTTTGTAGCTGTTCACTGATGCTGGGGATTTTTGCCCCTTACAGGGTGAAGTTAACCCCTAGGCACAGCATGTCTAGAAGTCATGTTATGGCCAAAAAGACATGCAGTGTTACATACACACTGCTCATCTGATGGGCTTTGGACCATTCTTAAAATGGAAAGCATGAGCAGATGCCAAAAGAGAGCCCAGAAGCTACTGGCAGGGGCAGTGTCCTCCACCTGCACATCTCCATGCAATCCATGTTTAGCACCTATGGATTTGCATTCCCTGTACCAAATCCTGAGCTGGTGTCAGTGTCAGCAAATTATTTACTGAGCTTTACTCAGGGCTTGTTAGGAGGAAATAATTGCCTAATTTACAGGAGAAATGCCTTAACTCCTGCACAGCTTTGGTCTGAGGCCTTTATCTTCTGTGATGTGCAATGCTCGGTGTAAAAGGAAGGTATCAGCAAGGTACTTCTTACCACTACGTAATAAAATTTCAGTGGTTTAGCTTGAAATGTCACTATAAAACTACAGAACTACTGAACTACATCTTAACATGAATGCTATTATTTAAATTTAAATTGAGATTGTTTCAGTTTAGCTGAATGTGCTAAGATTGGTATAAAAAACAAATGATCAGAAGTTTCCAAGGGCACAGGGATTTTTAGTGATGAGAATATCAGAATCTGTGAAATTTAGACTGCTAACACAGGGCTGCATTCTCACATTCCATGTTTTGTTTTCCTTGCATCATCGATGCATCTGTAACATCTTCATCCAGACATTCTAATTATGTACATTGTACTTTTCCAGAAAATGTGAGGGTATTGAACTGGTTGAGCTTCTAGTCCAGTTATTCTATGGTTCTACCTGCTCTAATGAATCAAACCAAATACTTATATGTCTAATGAAATATTGCCTTGTATCATGGATGATACTAAATATTTAACATCCAATTTCCTAGAAAACAGTCTTAATACTATACTGAATAATCAGCACACTGCAATATCCTGCATGTATAGTGATGTGGTACGCAGTAAATCTTTTTAAATGTTATTGTATTCACATGAAGCATGAATTTTAAGTGTGTATACAAACATATACCCATATGGACCAAATCATACCAAGTTCATACTTGCAATTATCAATCAATTTTGCATCTGATTTATGCTAATTACAGTTGAAGAATGATCAAACAGGTACCTGTGCATTTTGTTTGTTTGGTTGGTTGTTTGGTTTTTTTTGTTTTTTTTTTTAAATGGCATTGCTACTGGTGTGATGATCTAAAGCTGTATTTTTATAGACTTACTAATATATTTGTGGGAAAAAATTGACACATTTGAGGTCTTTTTGAGGTCTGAAACAGAAACATAAAACTTCAACTAAATATCAGATGACGACTTTAATGTAAATATGCTAATCAATTAGATCATCAGAGATGATCTAATTCACACTTATGGAATGATTAGGTCTTAGCAGAAGCTGAGAAGTAAGAGGAAGAGTAATATACCATAAAAGCAGCCTCTCTGGTGAGGCTCAGCAGATATGATACCTCAGCATTATGAATACCTATGATATCTCAGCATTATGAATCATTAGTACCTGAGGTTATATTTAGCAGGTACTGGCATGCTGGGTTTGATAATCAGGAACGAGAGAACCAAGATAAAGCACCTATTATGAAGTAATTTCTGAATGCTCCTGCTCTTTAGCAATTTTTAAGGGTATTCCACTGTACTTATTTGGTTTCAGCCAATGTGGTGGTGGGAAGTATAAGACTGAATAAAAAGCAAAAGGTAGAATTTGAAGTCAGAAATCTCAGTCAGGTAAGCTCCTGCAGTCCTGACTAATTTTGACACTGCCCACACTTCCCTTTCAAATTCTGTACCTGGAAGAGCTGCTCAGAATGCTTTTAATGGGGAAAATAAACAAGGAAGTTCTAAACAAAATGAAATATCTCATCTGAGCTTTCTTCTTTTGTATCATTCTGGCTTTATTGCTCTCCTTTTTTCCATCCTTAATTTAAGATCATATTCAGCTTTTTTTGTGAGTGTGTTTATACGTATCTTATGATTTTCTGTTTTTACTGCAGTGTTCACTATAAAAAGCATTAGACACAATATTGAACTTTACTGATCTTTCAGACTTTTATTTCACAATGTTGGTGGTTTCTTCACAAGATAGGAGTTCCTATTTTTTCCAAATCTATTGCCTACAAAAAGTACTCAGCAAGTGCAGCAGAAATATGATTCAGTGTGGGGTCACTAAAACATATCTCCATGCAGAAGAGACGGGCTGAATGGTGCTGGGTTACTAAAATCTCCTTACGAGCATAATTCCAAAATGTTTTTGGGCTCATAAAGAAATTTGGGCTCTACTCTTGTGTAGTTATGTTATTACTTATCTTACTGCCCCTTTTTGGTATAACTTTTGGGTAGACAAGTGTTCACTGTGAGAAAGTTGGTCTTTCACTTTTTTTCAGAGGCCACTGGACAAGACTCAGCAGTTAACAACTCACTGACCTGAAGACCTACCCATGCTCAGATAAATGAGCTGAATGTGAAAGGCTAAAAATCCCATTACCAGACCACGAGCCATCCTGTCCTTAAGAAATTTTGCAATATTTCTAGGAAAGAAATAAATACAACTTGTGGATTAAGGAACAAATCAGATAAACCAGCAGTGAACCAGTCTTCCGAAATAAATCTTTTCCCGTATTTTTTCTTAGCTGCACTCCTGAGGCTATGAGATGATAGTCTTAAGAGACGCATGGTCATTGTGTCCTGAGTGAAATCAAGCCAGAGACTGAGGCCATAAACCTTATTTTACTATCTTGGCAATGATGTCTATCCTAAATTGTTAATGTGCTTTTAAAATTCTTCATACAGTAGACAGTAGAAGAACTAGTTCAGGTGACTACAACCAAATTTCTTTGAGAGATGATTCCACCTCTAGAAAGCCTGCACTTCGCTCACCATTTTTAAAATTATGGTTATCCAACACAATTCAGAAAGTATCCAGGTATCTATAGCTTAATGTAAGATCTACATATTTGGGTGTTCAGGACTCTTGGCTATATGTGATTTCTGATAACTCTCACGGAGACTCTTCAAACTTCACCCATAGTCCAGTTTTTAAGGGCCATTAGAGTGAAGGAAGACAATCCCTCTGCACACCAAGGAGAATTAATCTTTACAGTTGTGTTATTTGTTAGCTGGTTGGTGTCAGGAGTAACCTGTATTTCTGTCCTCTCCTGAGATCTGATGCTTTGTGAACAAATCCTGAACTCACCTGAGCCCATTGGAATTTGGGCCACCTCAACACCATTCCTGTTAAGGCCTTTCTGAAAAAGGGTCTCAAGCTGGTTTTTAGATGTCTGATGTTGCTCAGGTGGTGCTGCTGCAGAAGTAGATATGACAGATAAAAGCTGCCAGAGCAAGTGCTGAGAGTGCCTTTTCAATGAAGTGATGGCAACAGACAAGAAGCCCAGCCCTGAGCTGAGCCTTGCAGCCTCTTATACTGAAATGAATCAAGGAGAGCAAAATGAGTATATACACAACAGAGCGAAGTTCAGCTGGAAACACATATTCTGTAGTTCTTCCTGATAAAAGACGAAAACAATTTAATTTTGTTTTGTTCACAGATTATTATCCTTTCTAAGAATTAATGCAAGCATTGTTTAAGAAACAAACAAAACAGGAAAAGGTTTATCTTTTGGAAGTGGCAATAATGAAATGTTTTCAGGGTTTTTTTGGTTAGCTGAAGTCACTTGGCTGAATGCACCATGAATTGAATAATCCTGCTGATTAATGTAAAATTTAATTAACTGAAGAAAAAAATATCATCCCACTCTTTCAAATATTTAACTTCCTCATTATATGACTAACTATTTTTTAAATACTACGGGTTTTTTTTCAAAACCCTTTTTTTGCATCTTGTGGAGCTTGGCTTTTATAGTATTCTGTCCCCTAATTCAATCACACTCATTTCAATAGGGTTTAAATCTCTAGGCACTTCTGAAAACCCCACTAGGTACTTCTTCATCTTTAAGCACCTAACTACCTCTAGAAGTCTGGCCCTTGATAATTTTTGAAAATGGTCCTTTCTATCATGCAGAGTTTCCTGCTAGCAAACTGGAAAAGTAATTAGCATATAGATGCATCCCTCAGACGGTAGACTGGGTTAAACTGGATTTTTCTACCTTTTAATAACCGTTGGAAAACAACAAGGAATTAATTGGTTTGGAAACGTGAACTGATGGAAAAAGTCAAGCTACAGAAAAGTTATTAACTATGCAACACTGAGAGTCCTTAAAACCATCAGTTAATGAAACAAAGAAAAGAATACATTGAGTGAGAATTGATTTAGAAGTGAAGAAGATAGATGAAAAAGGAATTGCACTATAATATGATGAAGAAAATATTTCTCTCTTGGAGACTGCAGTAGTTACTGCTATAGCTGTAATGAAGTGAGAAGAGTGGTCCAGGGAGCACCTCTGAGCTGAAAAGAGCCCTTTTGCTGTGGTACTGTGATGCTCCAGTGTGTCCTCTGCTCGGGGCAGCCTCGCCAGGCTTTACCACAGTGCCATGGGCTCTGGTATGTGACAGTGAAAGGTCTCTCCTGGCACCTTCTCTGCTCGTATCCAGCCATGCAACACCCTCAATGCCCCTCCAAACATTCAGGGATGCCAGCAAGCAAACAGGGAAAAACTTTCACATGGGTGTGGGGCGCCCTAGTAGTGAGACAAGACATGCCTTTGAAATCTGTGGGTAAAAAATGCTGCATAAGAATGAGGATGTTTTTTTATTATTATATTATCCTCAAGGGCGGAATTTGAAATAGCTGCTAGGAAGTGTTGCCTATTCCCAGTTTACATGAGATATCTTTAATCATATTCTAGTCAGTGAAAGAAATGACTGCAAGAGGAACTATAAAACCTCTTCCTTGCTTTCATCTTTGCTTTTTCACTCAAGCTCACATGAGAAAGAGAGGAATCCATTGCCAGACTGATTCTTGACTGACCAGGATTTTTTTTAACACAAGGGAATAATTATAAAAGAGACATTTTTACTGCAAATACCCTCAGGTTAATTTTTTTTTATTTGAACAGAGCCTTGCTCTCACAGTGTAAAGTAAATATTTTTATGATTGTGTGCAAGGGGGAAAAAAAAATTTGTTTTGGCTTAGTTGTGAACATATTCTAATGACGTAATTGAAAAAAAATTATAAGCAGGAAAAGTTTTTAGTGGAAGTACAATATTTTAGGTGCTGGATCACTCAGACTTCCATTTAAATTGAACATTAAGCTTCCATGTAAATAGAAATTAAAATAATACTGAATAAAGCTTAATGCTTAGGTAATTGTGCTTTGTTTTTTAGAATTTCTAAGGCTCTTACGGAACTAAGGATGAGCCAAACTGAGGATCCATCACTGCATGAAGTACAGCATAGGACGAGTGAGCCAGGATCACCTTTATGAACCTCATTGCAATGCTGTATCACAAAGCCCAGGAAAACATAATCACATGGGATTGCACACAGATCCCATTCATGTCTGTGAAATGGAGCTCCACTACTGCAAGGTGCAAGAGCTGGAAAGAAGAAAACAGAATGATGTTGGGTTGAAAATCTAAATTCTCCTCTTAGACCTGCATGAAAGAAGAATGAAGCCCTCTGTCCTTAACTTACAGAGGTAAGAATAAAGCCCTGTTGGGAGTTCTCTCCCTTGTGCTCTTTGGTGTCACTAATCTGCTGTCAGCAGGGGAAGATCCCAGCCTGCCCCTGGTACCACTGGGAGAGGTGAGCTAGCCTGTCCCACTGCAGTGCCTCTGTTACTGCTCCCTAAGGCACCTCCATGCCTGTACTCTGCTGCAGCACAAATATAGTTCACTGAGGTGCTTTGTATCACTCAGAAATGGGATCAGGTTTTACTGTCCAGGAGAGAATTGATGTTTCGGGGGAATAGCAATTAGCTAAATTTGTAAGTTATGGCTTACTAGTGTCATGTAAACTATTGAGCAATGCAGTGCAAAAGGAGAGCACCTACCTATAAGGAGGATGAAGGATTCACACTGCATTTTTGAGATTTTACCTCCAGACTAAGTCCCAGTTTAGCCCATTGGTGCCTGGGGGGCATGAGCTGACCTCTGGAATGCTTTGACCACATCAGCTTCTTCCAAATAAGAAGCCTGTTTGTGCCCTCTGAGTTTGCTCTGTGTTGTGAACCAAGGTGTGCTAAGTCAGTACGATTAGGAAACTTCCTTTTAAAGTTCCTAGATCCACCTAAAACACTACTATAGACTCACCCCACCCATGGCCCATGGGAAGCAATGTAACAAAGTAGTTGGACTTTGATGATTCTTGTGGGTCTCTTCCAACTCAGGATATTCTGTGATTCTACGGAACATGAGCTACTGGCCTTAAGGAAATCTAGTTTCCTGTATTGCAAAACATTACCTGATACATGCAGGCAGAGGAGCACAAACTCTGTGAGTTAAGACAACCAGAAGGTGAAACCAAATGAGTTTGAAACTTATGAAAAGTATTTGCCAGTAAGATCAGTTCCTAATTGAGTCTATACTCATCTTTCTAATGGGGAGAGAGGCATTTCTCAAATCCTTAATGAGCCATGAGTGCTTATTTGTTCTTATCCTGTAGGAAGAAATATTCAAAGGTAGTGTTTCAGTAGCACTGGAAAGCTCTGTTGTGCAAAGTCTCTCCTTGGGCCTACCTAAACTGAATAAAATTTTCCCATGTGAGCTGAACACCACTGACTTTCATTTACTTTAGAAAGAGGCATTTTAGCTTTTTATTTCTGAAATAGTTTCTTCTGGCCTACATTTAAAAACTTATTAGTTAATTTTAAGGGTCTCAGCGCTGCTGAAAGAAATGCTTACAAAGCTGATGAATTAAACATCTTTGTTCATGGACTAAAGGAAATATAGTTGGGGTGATAAACAGGCATCTTATAGGGAGATCCACTGGGAGACAAATGTAATTGGATTCCTGTGTATCCTAATGGTTGTGGCACTTCCCTTTCTGCCCCATGACAAGAAGGCCCCAACCCAGTGAAGTACTTAGGGCTGAGTAGTGCCTTGGAGATCAGTGGCACTATACACAGTGTGTAAAACTTGGCACACACCTCTGCTTTACTGGCTTAGAGCCAAACTGAGTAGTATGTACATAATGCTGTATTCAGCTTCACTATATTCAGTTCTCAGATCTGTATTGATCTGATTTTGAAGCCTTCTCTGAAGTAACTTTTAAGTTTCTTTTTTATAAACACAAAATGAATTTGATATAGTTGCTTCTTTCACTCAGAGATTTGAAAATACTTTAAAAATATGAATGTATTGATCTTTCACTATGGGAAGAGTAAGTAGTAGCAACCCATAAAACAGATGAGGAACCTGAAAGTAGAAGAGTGGAGAAAAAAAATCTAACAACAACTGAATGGAATTGGAAAACGAATTTGTCTTGATTGTATTCCCATCTGCTTTGGGTTCAGTTTCATTAGCTTTCTTGAAAAGGAGCTTCTGTCAGAATAGTTTATGAAACCACTGTTTTAGTAGACATTCAAAAATAGTTGAAGACATTTTATCTTGATTTTGTAATCTGGTTTCTTATTCATGAACTTATATATGCCCATTCTTCTTTATATATGAAAATATCTTGTGTTACTTGTACTGCATAGTCAGATTAAAAGATGGCATAAATAATAAAACACTGAGCAAATATTGGTTACCAAAATCTGTCACAGAAATAAATTCAAACGCATCGTGATCTGTTCTTACCTAACACAGGAATGCACAGAGAGGCAAAGGTCTGCAAGTGTATGGCTTGTTTTTTGTTTGCTGTCTTTATTGCTACTGAACTATTTTGAATTTAGAGAGGGAAACAGTGGGGGAACCATAAGAAAAATCCTCAATAAGGATTAGTACAGGATAGATAAGTGGGTTTGGTCATTAATAATATAAAGGGATGTCTTTTTTTTTTTTTTAAAAAAGGGCAGAAAATTATTGAAATATCCTTTGTACATATGTTAATTGTGGAACTCATTGCATATGGGTAACATTAGAATACCACAAGAATGACTGCAAGACTCATTGATTATATGTGGAAAGAAAAGCTGCAGCCACTTTAAACAGGACAGTACATAGGAAGAAGAACAATAATGCTAACCATTAAGCATTGGGCTTTGGAAGAAAATTCTCTCATAAGCAAGTTATTGCATAATTCTCTGTTATGGGAGTTTCACACCTTCCTCTGAAACATCTGGTGCTAGAATGCAATAAAAAACTAAATGAATTTCTGACCTGATGTGGCATGACAATCAATAAAATTCTTTTATTAGCTAAATCTAGTTTTAAGAACTTGTCATAGTAACAGCACACAGCTTTGCAGAATGCTAACTTGTGATCAAACATTCAATTTATTTTGAAAACTAAATCATTCCTGCCTTATTGCACATTTCCTCAAGTCTGGGGAGATTAGCCCAGCATGCCCAACCACCTACCACTATAGAAAACATAGGCTCTTATGGACAGGTTTTTAACACCTAATGTATGCTGGGCAGGAAATTCTGAGTTGCAGCTGAGATGCAACCAAAACTGCTTTGGACCAAGTAGCCAACCCATGGTTAAAGTATAGGGTCTGCAGCAATGCCTCTTTCCTCTAAACAGCGTCCCACCGCAGTGTCTTCCCTGTCACCCTACAGCCTCACAGTCCCTTCTAGTATTAGATATCAAAATATAGTAATTCCTGATCTGATGTAAATCCAGTTTGGAACTACAGTGTGCATCAGGTCACATTATGAAAAGCTACAATACGAGCATCAGGCATGCATCAGGTGACGCCTGAGTTTTTGGTGTAGGACACGGTGCAGAAGGTTTGCAGCTCCTTAAGCTGCTTTGTGCCCACCCCCAACTGCACTCCGCTGGTGTGGCCAGGTTCAAGGGAGCTTGATGCTGCTGGAGAAAAGGCCAAGGCATCCTGAAATTACCTTGTGGGTCTCTGGGGCAGTTCATGACGGGAATTCAAGGACTCTTTCATAACCACAGTGTCACAGCAAGGTCCCATTGAAGTCAAGCAAAAGCCACCTCGTTGTACCTAGTTGTTTCACTGAGATGAAACTTATACCCCTCCTGAGTGCCTGAAAATTCCTAACTCTGAAATAACACCTCTGGTGAGAAACTCTGAGGGGTGCAACACTGTGAACCATTCCCACACTCTTTCCAAATGAAGCCATGCTCTACAGCAATGCATTTTGATAGCATGGCTTAGATCTCTCAGAGCAGCCTGAATGATTTTTCCCAGAGAGTGCAGCAAAGTGTTAATACAACAGCTCTGTGGTTTTGAATTATAAACATGTTTTTAAGGCACACCAAGAATATTGAATTATATGTACACATCTATATGACAAAAGGAAACACGCTTATGCATCCAGAGGGTTTATATTGGGCTGGGTATCACAAAAAATCAACATGATTTTTAACAGCCATATATTTGTGCAAATGGACTGTAGACAGTCGAAGGATATTCCAGGAATCCCAAACTTTATACACCACCTCTGAAGTCCTCTTCATACAGAACACTATTTAATTTGTCATTAATTAGTAAATTAATGATAGCAAGATAGCAAACTATCTTGACTGAATTGACCAGCACAAAGATTATTCTTCTGGAAATGAGCTGAAATTCATACTGCTGGGCTATTTCCATGAAAATGGAACAGCCTTTTGTAGCTTTTATTTAAAATAAGAATAAAATGATGCCAAAAGGCAGAAAATAAAATGAAAAATCCTGCCTAAAAGATATAGGCAAGAAAATCTTAACCTGTATATCTGTCTCAGCAAGATAAAAAGACAATTCTTGCAAGGAACTATTTGAAACTTTAATTTATTAGGAACTATTTAGAAGATACTACTAAGTGTAAATCCCTTCTCATTGCATCTCCTGGAAGTCAGGGTAGATTTTGTTGTATGAAATCTTTTCCTCTTTGAAAGTCAATGACTGGGGAAGGGGGTAATGGGGAGGGGGAAACTTGGCAGACTGCCACCATCCTCTTTCATTATTTCATATATTACACGTCCCATATAAATCTGCATTTGCTTGGTTTGCCACCCTGTATGTCAATGCAGGAATGATTGTTATTTTATAGTTATAAATAATATATGTGCATTCAGAGATGTTTCAAGTATTTAGCTTCCTTGAATTCTCACTTTTGCATACTTTCCCCTCCCTATGCTCACTCCCTGCCTTCATGTCTGCTACCAAGTCAAAATAAAAGTCTCCCCCACCTCTATCTGCCATTGTTTTTTCCATGGTTGATTGAATGGTGTGCTAGGTTCAGTGATCTTGGTCTTGGCTACTGCTCCACCCAGAAACAACCTTCTCTTCTATACCAATTATCATATGAAAGCTACTAATGCCATTTTACTGCAGCTCTGCTTCATGTTTCAGAATTGTAAGTGGCATCGTGCAGTCCACACTTGCCCAGTTTCAGGGAATAATCCTTCTCTCTTTCTTCTTTTTGCTCTATATCTCAGTGGAAAATATTGTCTCCTTCCTTTTATTTGCTAGATTAGTGTCTTCACTTCAATAAATAATTGCTACTTCAGATAGGAAAACAACTTTCAATCTGGGATTCTGATGCTGCTGGAAATATTATTGGCTGGTGTGGGACATATCCTCTGTGGGTGAATTGGTTATTGCAGACAGTGGAGGGAGCTGGTCTCTTCAGAATGGTGGGAGTCTCTTCAAACAGAGTTTCAAATAGAAAATTTTAAATTTCAGCACAGCACAATAGTAAAGGAGACAGTCTAATGTACTATAAATTTTAAGTGTTGCTCACTAACATCATTAGCTGATGGTCTGCCCTAAAACCTGGTTATGTATAAATGTAAAATATTTTTATATATTGAATATATGCATAAGCATATATGAATGTGCTGTTGTGATTTTGAAAGATTAGTATCAGCAGAAATTAATTTGTTCTTTACAATAGTGTTTGAGTTTCAAGACAGATTCTTTGCTGTCATTACATGTTTAATAGCCACATAGCATCGGCGCAAAATCTCACCCTGTGCCACCTCTAAATGTACTTTGAATTCACATTAAAGAGTAAACCAGTTTTCTGATGTTGAAACAATAGTCTCACAAGAACAGGTATAATTTAAATTATGAAAAGCATTTGCCCATGTCTTTTTCTTGGATTTAGTCAGAAGACACAATATATACCAAAACTTTCAGTGTTCTTATTTTTTAGCATGTTTATTCTAAATAAATCTTTACAAGAAACTACAAATGTTGACAGCTGGTATTATTAACCTCAGTAGCAGGAAATGCAATATGACTGCCTTTACTGGGTGTGTGGGGGAGAGGACACTTTACTTCCTAAAGGAAATATTGGGGTTTCGTTATTTTTATGTTTGTTGTTCCCACAAAAATGGACCCAAGTGCTTTGAAAGGATTATAAATATGGTTGCAATTTGGCACCGTGAGCTAGTTGCAGCCACTGTGTGTATCTCTCTGCTGGTGTGTGGAATTTGGCCAGTTCGAACTCTGAGTTGGTCACAAGCAGCCAAATGGCTTTCAGTTTCCTTTTGTTGTAGCTGCATTCCCTAGAGGGTAAAACCTTTCAGGCTCTACTTCAAGGTACAATATGCTCCTCTGAGAAGATAAATTATTAAAATGCAGTGTCTGCTTGTGAAAACTCTAACTTTGCAAAATTACGCTCATTTGGTCTCCAAGAAATAACCGTTCTACCCTTCCAGGTCTCGGTTAAGCCAAGACATATGCTAATTTTCTTTTACCTTTGAAGTTCTGATGGTCTTAAGGAAATATG
>NW_016690266.1:1804761-1888725 GCF_001604755.1 Lepidothrix coronata | reverse complement strand
AGAGAGATTTTGAACTATCAAAATTATTACTACTTTAAAGTTACATTTTTGTTCTGATAAAAAGTTCAGCATTTTCTTATTATTCTAATATTGTCAAAACATTATTTTTAGAACATCTTGATAAGATTCTCATATTTCATCTTTCTGCCCAAAATTTGATTTCAAAAATTTTGAAATATTTTTGTTTTCTACAAGATGGATATCCCACATTTGAGCAGTCCTAGTCTGTACATTTTACTTCAATGTTTGACTGATCTGTAGCCTACAGAAGGGCTCTTCACTGTAAATTAATGCCGGGTCCATTGGTTATATAATAAATGCCAACAGCTGTCAAAAGCAGAGTGAAGCAAAAGGGGGGGGAAAGACAGTAATTGTCTTATAAGAGCGCCTCATGGTAATTCAAGAAACATTCTGCAAATTCCACCTCGGTGTGGTATGAAACAAAACCCACATTATGATGGATTGGGAAAACCTGGGGTGGCCCAAAGCTACTTTCTCTAGGATGATTTCTTCCTCTTTATTTTTATTTTCTGATAGCTTCCCTAACTCTAACCAGAGTAGAAAAAAAATTTGAGACAGGAAAATGTATGACCATGGTAAAGAAAAAAAGAAGTGGAAAAAAAAATCTTTTGCAATATCAGATAATCTTGAAATACAATAATATATCTTGCAAACCTGTGAGATCTATAGCTGGCTTATAACTGATCAATTTTCCACCCAGGTTTACAAGAAAAATAAAGACCACTATAGTTCATAAATCAACATTTCTTAAGGTACTTGTATGTTTTCTCTCTCCTGAAGGCTGGTGATTTCAAAAGTAAGCTATAAAAATCAACACATGAAATGAAACTCAGGCATCCTAGCAAAAGGGTATTTGTAGGGCCACGTATATATAAAGAGATAATATTTATGTACTATGTACTAGGTAACCATAATTAGGTTTTGAATTTCATTATATAACAAATGTCTGTTGGTGTCTATAAAGCAGCAAAGTATTTTGATCCCATGTTTTTTGGCAATCTCATCGACAGTTCCATTTTTAGAGAGATGCGAACACACCTAAGCCTTGGAGAACAAGTTTGCTTTTCTTCTTTGAACTGGCCACCATGGAAAGTTTTCTCTGACTTTACTCTTAAGTCAAACTGTTGGAGGAAGACAGATATTGTGAGGATTCCATGAGCAGCAATAGCGACTGTGCAGTATTAGACATATCTATTTCTAGCCAAGGTGTTATGAGTCACTCGACCAAATCAATGGTCTGTTCTCTTTGGGAGGACTGCATACACATAACTAGGTGTATTCCTCAACATTTTCCCTGTCTTTTTAATGGGGCTGCCAGGAGAATTGGAAGGCTCCATGGCTTTGATGGGGGCAGTATGAAACACAGCTCTGTAACTGCTCTACCTGAAGCACCCAAAGGTGTGAAGCTATCCCAAGTGTACCCTTTTCACCTCTCTCCTTACAGAAGACTGGGACAATATTTGTCGGTGATGGCCCACCTTGTTGGCAGGTGGCCCTCTTTGGGATTTGAAGTTTGGTGGGAAATATACCATCCTCAGGCAGGGGTGAAGGGGAGACTGCAACATCTGTCTGAGCAGAGCTCTTTGCTGAAGGTCAGTGTTGAAGCTCTTATTTTGCAGTAGCTGTAAAAGTGTCTGGTTTCACAGCAGGTCAGAAATTCCTGTCTGAAGTCCTCAAGGCTCACCACCCAGCTTAGATGGGGATCTAAAGCTGCAGGAGCTTGATTTACCATCATTCAGCAAGGCTGAGCCATGTGTAAACCCATATCTGTCTGTCACCAGTTCTTTGTCTGATCCACTTGCTCATATTGCCTCCTCCGTTTGGCTGTGCATTTTTGTTCCCTTCACTGTATAGAAGTTTTAACAGGTGTAGAGACACCAGCCAGTCATGGTCATCTGTGTGCTGCATGCATAAAGCTCTTTTAAGAAAAAATTTTATAAGTACGATGGACTCATAAGATTGAGCTCCACACTGCTGTGTGTAAACTTTGGGTTCCAGGCACTACAATATTTGGCTTTTGAATCTCCTTATTTGTCTTTTCTATTTTTATTTAGACACTTAAGACACCTGAGCTTAATTTTGTCTTTCAACCCCCCAAACCAATGCCCTTTCAGGATCACCTGTCAGTCACCCTGAGGTTGCTTCTGTCCTCCTTTCTTGTAATCCTACTTCCTTTGTGTTTTTTTCACAACATAAAAATTCCTCTGCTTGTCTGTTCAGCTGATTTCCTGAGCTCTCTGAGTTCCTTGGAAGCCCTCCTCCCGTTTGTATTCAGCCATCTCCGAGCCTCTAACTGCATTATACACCTTAAACTGAGAGAAAAAAAATTGCTCTTCAAGTTGCTGACAGTCTGCTATGAACACTTAGATGTGCTCTTTCCCTCCTGCAGAAAGGGCCAGATCATTGATACCTTTGTGACGGTCTGGATGCCCTGTTCCATGTCCACAGTGAGAACTGGAAGGCACCACAAGCTGCCAAGGTTTTAATGGGGACAAATCTCTGGATTCCTGAGCAGTTCACTACATGGGTTAGTTGCTCTCTGTTGCACTTGAAGAGGAAATTGTGTTTTCACGTGAGAAGAAAATATACCTGACAGTTTTGAATACTGAAAGATAGCTGTGGCTGAGCAGTGCAACTAAGGTGGCTTTGTAAAGTTGCTTTGCAGCATTGACAGTCAGTCAGTGCAGTTGCTTAATCCAAATACTTTTACAGTTAGAATATGTTGCCAGGAAAAGGAAATCAGCTCTTGGGGTGCATTATCTCCTTTCAAGACTGTCCTGGGGGCACTTACTCATTATCCTGGAATAAAACAAATGAAAGATTTCTTTTTAAAAAATATTGTTCAATCCATTCAGAATCCCTGGAGCTGAGTATTTTACATTTTTGTGGCTTGATAAAATAAAACCAGTAATTAGCTTACATTTATTTATCATTTATGGTTCTTTCCTTCTCTTTGCAGCTCATTTTGAATACTATTATCCTGACAGATCAACTTTCTACTAAAATTATTATTACTTCCTGGAACTATGAATGAAATAGGAGAATATGTTGACTGTGACTGATGGAGGGAATTCTTATTCTGCTAGATAGTATTTTAAGCCAATTCCCTCACAACAACAACAACGAAACTTTCCGGAATAAAAAAAACCTCCAACAATAAAAGCATTCTGGACCAATATTCATGTGTGTATTTGCTTCTGTGAATTTATGTCTTTTCATCAGCAACAGTTTTTGAATCTGACCCATTTTAATAAATCCAAGAGGAGAATAAATATTCCAAATATTCCATGAAGGTCAGTGAAAACATGTAGCATGATAGGCAAAAAATGCCCCAAGAAGGCTGGTGGGAAAATGCCTGCGGGGTGACTGCAGCACACCTGAGAACCCGAACAGGGCAGAGACTTAAAGAAACTTTGTCCAGCTGCCATCAGACCTCATGACAAACTAGGAGACACAAAATCTGTGCAATTTGCTTTATCCATAGTTTATGGGACTCCTTGCTTTAGAACATATAAGAGGCCGGCTAAAAATCTGATTATGGTAGATGATGTTGATTTGAGTTTTCTCCATTTTTTCACCTCCATGGCATTTCTTTCTTCTTTGTATCTCCGCTTTGTACGTGTGGGATGGTGTTCAGTCAAGGAACAGTCAAAGAGTCCTTCATGTCCTGACCCTCTTCTGCTTGTGAGCCTTCTAATTTGCAGAAAATTAGTTAATTGTAACCCTTTTTCACAACCTTTTTCTGTAAATCTTGCTCTTAGCATTCCATTGCTGTTAGTGACAATTTTGCTTTATGTCAATGACATTGAATCCTCTATATTTTGCCCTTTCACAAAAATAATTTCCATCTTAGACAACCAACCAACTACTTCTGGAAAACTGCATAGTTGTGGAGGTGCCAGAGAATTGGTTGGATTACCTGCACAGGTGAGGTGAGGAGACAGTTGGCACTCTCCCTTCTAGCTCTGGTGGGCAGTGACAGTAGGTTTGCAATTGTAACATTTTCCTCTATGACTTGTCCATTGCCCTTCCTACTTTGCTTTTTCAGGGGGAAAAAGGGAAAGAGCACACAGGTGTTGGGTGAGCAGTGGTTGTGGAGCACTGTAGTTCACACCTGAAGCAAACTGGAAGGGTGCTGGTGAATGGAGAGGTGGCTGCCCGTGCTCACAGCGATGAGGGTGCTGTGTGATGTCAGAGCCTGTGCTTGAAGAACTTCAGCCTCCCTCTTATGGTAAAACTGCAGCTGACACAGGGCCAGGGTACAGAGACTGCTCGTGCTGATAGCTCTGTGCCTTTCTGAATAGGAAAATTTGCATTCCTTTCTTGGACACTGTAGTAGATAACTTTTCCAGTGAATATGCCTGGGCCATTTTCATTTTGTAATTACCATCTTTACAAATTTACTATTTGCCATTTCATTTGCACGAGCAAGTGTGAACATAAAATATCCAAAGCCTTTGTAGCTTGCTTTACAGAGGATTATTTCAGACCTAGATATAATATTTGGGATCTGCAGTGAGAGATATGGCTTTCAAGAGGCATCCTGACACTGACTTGGCATTCACGTCCCACCTGCTGAATGCCAGTGGGATCCTGTCCATTGCTTTCACAGGCTTTGGATCCCACCCAGAGCATTCTCAAAGATGAGCAGGAACTGGGAGTGTGGGCTGGATTAGGAAATTACAAACAGTTCTGAGAGAGGTTTTCTTTTTTATCAAAATTTGGTTTTTGTCCACATTTTCTAAACAGTTCAAACGAAAACTGCTCTAGAAATTAGAGAGTTTATATTGTCCTGTACAGTAATTTGTGCTACATTCTCAAACTCAATTTTCATACCATAATGTCTTCTAAATAATTTTAAAGCTACATCATAAACCTTAACAATTATCAGAAAATTAAAGAGAGGTTTTCTTTAAGAGTTTACTTTGTATTACACTAATTTTCTCTAAAATGTAGGATGTGTGTTTCTAAGGCCTTTATACTACTTCATAGCAGGGTGATGATTACTATCTGTTGCTCTCTTATCCTACTTTCTTGCTGGAATTTTGCAGCAGTTTATCGTGTTTCTCTTTAAGCAGAATCAAAACCTCAGTGTCTGTTTGCCTTTGCCTGTGTTTTTGTGTTTCCACCTTGTAGCAAAACAGCTGTATCTTTTCCTCCTCATGCAGTGTGCGTATGTTCAAACACTATCGTGGTTTTGTCTGGAAACTCCTAGAAACTATTTCCCCCATTTTAACCATCCATCTTCTTAATCTGCTGCTGCTCACTTTCGCTGATAGCACAGCCCTTTTCTCTAACAAAGCGTATATTCATATGCATCCTACTTACTCTACTGATCACCTTGGGTGCTTAACAACACTTGCTCCTGCTGTCATTTCCTAGCTGCCACAACCAGGAAGAAATCCCTCTGCCAGGTCCCTCGTGGCTCCGTGGGCTGCGTTCAGCTGGGCAAGGTGGACTCCCTAAGTACCAGAAAGATTAAAATCAGCATCTGCTACTTAAAGCATCTTGTATTCCTGATGTAGGCTTTACCCCGGTGAGTATTCCAAGTCAAACAATGCTGTGGTTGTGAATTGTTGTCTCGCAGCCTTATTTCTCATTCTTGGCTTGTGTCCTAGGACGTGATCCAGAGCAGTCACTGACTACAGCGATACAAAAGAAAACACACCACAAAAGAAACATTTGCACAATCCGCTTGTGAGCACACTGCTCCTGTTGTGTTTTTCTGCTGAGCTGGCCCCCAAAATACAGGTAGTTTAAATCCCCCAGGATTAAAAGTAAAAAAGAAACAAGCAGAAAGTTGAGCTCTTTATAATTCCTTCCTTATTGAAGAAAGAGGTAACAGAAAGGAAAAGTCTTTTAGATATTCACTTTAAGTGCTCTTGAGCCCAAGGACTGTGACAGAGAAACACTTCAAAATCCTCATAGTCCTTAATGTCTACCCAAACTGCAATGTTAGTAAAACTCTGCCCAGCACTCATCTTGCCTTCTTACCTCCTCTCAAGAGGACACCAGACCTCTGTGGAAGGGACATTACTGCTTCCAAGCAAGGCAACCTTCTTGAAAATTTGTGCCTGAAACTACTTGGAGGATTTGGTGGTAAACCCCGTTTCTGGTACTCTTTGCTGAACCTCAACAACTACAGCAGTGATCCAGGCAGGAGCCTTTTCCTAGTGGATGTCCTAAACTTGAGATGATACTCTGGATTTCCTCACTAATTGGGTTTCCCAGAAATCTGGATGGCTCCCCCACGGAAGCCCAGGAAGGTTTATCAGCTCCCCAGCCAGTGTGTCCCCTTCTGTCCTACCACTGCAGAAGGAAAAGAAGGAAGGAAAGTATAGCTCTAATGAAAACAGGTCGACTTTTGTTTAGAAATGGTCTTCAAGAAGTCCAAAGGGACATAAGAATGGTTCTAGTTATCAACAGAAACTGAGGGAGCTAAAAAATTTATTATTATTGTTATTATTATTATTATACCTTAAGTAATGACAAAAATGCTAGAAATAAGACTAAGAAAAATGTGCAGAGGAGATGGAAACAGAAGTTACACAGAAAATTATTTTTTAGAGATAATTAAAAGCTGTAAGAAATTGGATCTCAAGATGAAGGCATGTGTAGAGAGAGGAGAGAAATGGTAGCAAAATTAAAAGATATATTAAGTAGTCTAAGAAAAAATACAGAAAAAAGTACAGAAATGTACGGAAGAGAAAACGCAAACAGCAAAAATAGGTAGAAAGCTTAAAAAGAGAGAAAAGCATGAAACAATAGGAGATGAGATACAGATTGGATGACTGGCTATTCTGGCACTCAGTTTGATGCCACCTTTTTTTTCATTAGCGTAAATACACCAGCCTTCACTTATACACACATCCCTGCACATGTAGTGGCAGAAGACATTACCACTGGCAAGTTCAACATGCCAGGATTTTCTGAATGGGGAAAAACTGGTGCCTTGGGGTTTAAGTTACTCCCACTTATCTCTCTGCTTAGGTCATATGTGGTGCACAAGAACATGGTGGTTTTTAACTGTATTTCTGCCATGTCATTATTTTTGCTACTCCAAACGGGATAGATGGTACAAATCTTAATCAGAATGTAACAGAGAGACCTTGATGTTTCAAACTTCCTTCTCCTAAAACTGCCAGTATTAAAATTAGATATATTTTTTTGTATACTGGGACTCAGGAATAACGCTGTGTTTTCACTGTGCAGCTCATCACTTCTCTGCCGTCGGCTCTTGCCTCATCACTGAGGGTTCGGTGGATCAGTGCAAGTCTGTTTTCTCTGATTCCAGCCCCAGTCCTGTACTTGGGGAGGACACTGTGTTGCTCAGAACATTTGCCTTGGGGTCAGCAGCAATTCCCTGGTCTGCTGCTGACTGCCCATGCAAGAATGGACAAATCCCTTTGCGCCTCTGAGGCTCAGGTCTGAGATGGCACATCCAACTGGCTGTGATGGGAGCAAACACGTTAAAGCTTCTGAAACACAGGGCTAAGGGGGAGTCAAGTGCATTCGGCCTCCCCTGCCTAAAACCTCTCAGCTCCCTGTGGCACTTCAAGGTGTTGAGGCCAGGAAAAGGCAGGAGCAAAGCCTGGTTTTCAGCTACTGAAATGCCAGGGGAAGGACTCGGGGCAAGAAGAGCCCACTTGGAAGCACAACTGCACAAACCGCTTCACTGACCTTTGCAGTGCTCCTCGCTCTGCACTTGCCTTTCCCCAGCTCAGCCACACCTCTTTTGTTCCAGCAATGCCTCTACTCAGCCCAGAGCTGGGCCTGGTGCTTTGTTAGGTCTCTCCTTGTTGCTGGTACCAGAAACACTTTGCTTCCCTCTTATCTGGCCCCCTTGCTTCACCTTTTCTCTATCGCCTGCCTTATTGTATCACAGATATACTACCTTGGGATCAAAACAGTCCCTCTCCACACATATGTAAATTCTAAATTACCTCATCGTTAATCTAGGAAACAGGCAGCTTTCCATATTAGCTGGCAATCTGTTCCTGCACAGCACTGTGGTTCAGAGAGGAGCCCATCACTCCTGGTGAGGCAGCACTCATGAAAGCCCAGCCAGGGAGCCCTGGCTGTGCCACATACTCAGCTCCTGCTGGCTGTCCTGGCTGTCCCAACCTCCATGTACCAGGATGCCAGTCCTCAGGCACATTCACAGCTGATCAACACAGGTACTGCCACTTACAGAGGTGGGATGGGAAACTTTGTAAAATCACCCCCTCTGGGCACCACAGTTTTGCCTGGTTATCAGCCTTCAGAGTCCTTCTGCCACTGGCAGATTTAGTGCAGCCAAACCAGGTGCACTGCCACAATATGATCATTAAGTTCATCCCATTTGTGTGCTCCTGTTACAGCTGACTGTCAATTAAACTGATTGCTCACATGTCTTCGTGTGCTACATGCTTAGATATTAGTGCACCTAAGGGGAGAACATGTGAAGCACATGCTCTGTGACAAATTGAAATGAAAGGGAAAAAAATTAGCATCTCCCTTTAAAAAAGGCATGCTGTATTAACAATGTGTTTTGTTCAAAACCAGATGGAAAAATTCAGGCATTCATGTAAAATGTAAGCAATTGAATTATCTTCAATATTCCTTGATAGCAATTGAGGAACGGATATTGTTTTCAATGTATTTCACAATTGGTTGCCTTGAAAAACTGCTTACTGGTATATAATGTTTACCACTAACTGAGAAACTGATCTGGTGTCTGAATGGAGAATTATCAAAAGGACGTTTATTATCTTCTTGCTGCCTTCCCTACAATTTAAAGAGGCATGAAGGAAACAGCCTAAGTGATGCCTTCTAAGGCGCTGTTTTCATTTGCAGCCACTAGTGAGTGCTCTTGAATAGTTTTTCAAAGCAGAGAGTCCTTGAACCCATCTGAGCTGCAAAGTCTGGATCTCAGGGTGAATTTGCTGGAAATAGGAGAAAGAATGAGATTCATAAGGGGGGAAATGCGGTGCCACCGTTTTGGAGGTGACTTCCCCAAACAGGGCATGAAACGGGGCTGCAGAAGCAGGTGGAGTGGCAGAGTCTTGGCTTTATTAAGTGGGATTAAAAATAAAATAGCAGTGCTGACAATCTGCATCTTGCAGTCACTTTTACTTCTGTCCTCTGGCAATCCTGCAGCTTTGTCAGGAGTTTCTATTTCAGCCTACTTGTACCTGCTGTTACTTGTTTTGTCTTGTATGTGTGTGCATGCCAGCTTGCAGATATAGACACTTAGGCAGGTAAATAAACAACAAATGCTGGGTATCAGCCTGGGCTGAAGTCTGAGCTTTGTACAAACAAACACAGTTACAGTTGGCTGAAAAGATAATAATTTATTTGGGTTTGGAAGAAACAAGTTGTAAGTTATGGACACATGCAACTAAAGCTTTTGATATCCAACTTGACCAAGTGAATATTTATTTTTTTACATTGGCTGAGGCTTGATATTGTCCTAATAATAAAATAAAGACTGTGTATTTACATGCTTGGACAGAGGCAGAGATATTAATTAAAAGGGACAATGTGAACATCTAGCAGTTTGTGATAATGTTTGTGCATCCAGCAGTGGCAGTTTAGAAGATGTGTGAAGATTCTCTGGATTGGCTAAACTCTTCCTTCTCTTCTGGGTTAAAAGTCTATAAAACTAAGTGGTTCAGATCCAAGTTGCTCTAAAAATCCTCCTGAAAAGAAACGAGCTTCATTGCTTGTGATTCTTAGTTAGTCATCACCAGTTAACTCCAGCACTCATTTTCCTCCACCCCCTCACCCTGCACAATTCATACTCATTGTAATTAATTTTATGGCCTTTTTAGCAAAGGGAGACCTCTACATTTTATGCTACATTGCACAAGCAATTGAAAGTTGCAGATGAAAAAAACCCAAGCACCAAATGTTTAGCAGGTTTTTATTCTATTTTAAATGAGCAACCTATTTAAATCAATTATCAGCTTAAAATGAGCAGCCTGATCTAATTAGTGTTAGCCCCTGGTGGGTTAATGAATGAAAGGGAGGTGCTGGGCAGATGTGCTTTCCCCCAGGATATTCTTCTACTGACCACATTGACACAGAATCCTTCTAGGTGGGAGAATTTTATTAAACAAAATTGCTGAAAACAGAATTATAAGATGTAGAATTATTAAATCTGTCAGAAGAACAATGTGTTTCATGGTTTTGGAGTCATTACTTTAGTTGTGTGGGAGTTTTTTTCCCAGATTTTTAAGACAGGATTTATTAGTGTGAGATAAGTCATTACAAATCCCAAATAAATTACTTTCAGAATTAGCATATGAATTCATTTTTGTAAGACACAAGAATTAAAGGTACTTAAGGAAAATACCAACTAAAATCTTCAAAATCTTGGTCAATAAGCATATACCCATCATTTCTATTTCTCTCTCCTGATTCTCAGTTCTCCAGTTACTTAAACAGAGTGTTGTCTGAGCTTTATTATGTACCCAATTAGTAAGTTTAATATAGTACATGCAAGTATAAAATATGATAAGTATCATTACGTGTGGCAAAGGAAGAAAACGATGCTGATAATGAATGGTCCTATTTTCTTATGCCTTTGGTGCATTTGCTGACTATTCCACCATGAGTGCTCAGATGTTTGCATTTTTGGAAGGTGACATTTCTGGAACCAAACGCTAAATTGTTGGTAAATATTACAATTTGCTACTGTGCAGGATAGGTTCTTCTAGGTTTCTTATTCTGGATGTGACTTTAAAAGTGGGTCCCACTGCTTTTCCCTCTTTCCCTGTTTTTTCTCCTGCCCACGTTGGTCCATAAAGATGAGCAGGTCACACCAGGAACTGCGAGGTACCCCCAGGAGCTCATCTACTGCACTTTCCAGTGGGGCTTGTATCTGCCTCCATGAAACCAGTGGGTTGCCTTTCACTTTTACAGATGTAATACTTGTTTTCTAGATTCCCATCAGTCTGTTCAGAAATACATTTATATAGACTTGAGAGACTATAAAATTTACAAATATTCTCCAACAGCAACAAAAATATTGACATGCTGACACTTATGTTTTACTCCTGGATCCTCAGGTTCTGCTAGAGGAATAATCAAGGCTTCCTAAATTTATCTGTTTAACTGGGACAAAGAGATGTGTTGAACAAACTCTGGAGTATTTGATGGTAGAGAGTCAGCTTTAAAGACTCACTTATTGCTGTTTTGAATGTTTTGGAACAGGCCACAAACTGTATAAAGTGAAACGGTTTGATGGTCATGGGCCACTGAGGCTTCAGCAAAAACAACAGCTTTTACTTGGGAAGTTTTTTTCATTGCTTTGCTCAGTGGTATGCACACATATCTGTCAGAAAAGGTCAAAAGGATTTTTAAAAGATGGGTGTGGAAATGTCCTTTTAAAATGTCCAAATAAGTGCATCAGCAGATGTATTAAAAAGTGGCTGTGCAGAAGCAACTGCTGACCCACTTGCTCTTCCTGGGTTTTCTATTTCTTTTTTTCTTTGCATATTAGAGGAACTTTTCTGAACTTTCAAATCTTGATCCTTTGGACTTATAAAGGGAATATTTTCATTGGTACAGAAGGGCTTCTAGACAGACCGATACCCATAATTACACAATATTTATCTGAATGTTTTAATGTGGAAGGTTTAAAACATTTGCTAAGTTACACTGGCATGTTTTGAAAAGGCTGAATAAACTGCAGAGTATGTAATTTGAAAAGTATATGAGAAGTATGTTTTAGGTTTTTTAAATCAAATCCTAGCTTCAAGCTTTTTTGAGGAGAATATCTACTGCCTTTTGGGGAGAGAAACCAGGAAAAATAATTTCTGAGGGCTTTTTTTTCTCCCTTTGAAAGCAAAATTAGAACCCAATAGATAATCATAGTTTCACCATGAGTTATTACAATGATTTATTCAATTAACTTCATGAATATAAGCCCTATCATTAAATAAGCTAAATTTGAGTGCAACAATTACAACTTTTGCTAACTGAAAGCAGTGTAAGTATTAAGTGTTTAAATATACCAATATTGGAGCATGATAATTTTTAAACATAATTACCTCTTTTACTATACTTTGATTAGATTAAAATTAATGCATTATTAAGCCATGATATGTTCTACCATCTAGACCTCTGTATAGACAAAGATAGGAGTTCCCCCCCGCACACACCCTTTTCTCAGGTCTAAATTAATTAAATTCCCTTTAATTATAATTTACTAAAAAGCTCCACTTTTGCCACTATTATGTCTTTTGAACTTTGAAATTCAGAAAAAAAAAAGGGGGGGGGGGAAGAAAGAAACCAAACCCTTAAAACGGTCTTTTGCGGGAGAACTGAACTGTCAGCGAATTCAGGCAAAATTAATTATTTCAGCTTGATAAACCTTTTCATCTATTTGACTCCTTATACAGAAAAGCCAATTAATAATGTCAAACATGCTTTGCCTCCGGGGACCGGCGGGTTGTAATGAGTGTGTTTACCGCGAGTGGCTATAGCGGGAAGAGCCGCGCGTAGCGGCGCTCTAATCGCGCCACACCTGTCAAGCTGAGTCTCATTATCTGTGTACCAAGGGCAAACCTCGTTTTGTCAGGAGTGGTTTCCGAAGAACTAACAACTGCCTGGGGAAGCATACAGGACTGTCGGCCAGTAGACGAGTCACTTAATTACCAATCAGAGCAGCAGAAGTGAATTCCTAATGTTCCTTAGTACCGACCCAGCTAATCGCCGGGATGTGCGCCTCACCTTATCAGGGTGCCGCGACCAACCATTCATTTTCAGCATGGAGCTAATTCACCGCGTTCCTCTGTGCTCTGATAGGCTGGGATGGATGATGTTGCGCGGTACACAGCTATTCATCAAATGCACGTTATCTCACCGGTGTAACCGATTCGATTGTCTTCCCATTATTAGCTGATAACGGGGTGGCTCTGGGTGAGGGAATGGTCACCTCTCGGGTGACCCCAGAGCTCCCTCTGAAGCGAGCACACAGCAAACGCAGCCCCCCCCAGACAAACAAAGGGCTGACCTTAGAGTGGATTATATTTCGAAAGCCATGTATGCACATTACCTAAGCCCTTGGAACTTTCCCGTGGGATAAATAGTATTATCCTTACTTTACATATTGGGAGTGAAGACAAACTTCTGGCCTGTGACATGCAAATTTAGCTCTCTGCAGAGCAGTTTAGGAGTGCAGTGTCCTTGGGGGAACTCCTGAAGGACTCGGTGCTGTGCCTGCCACGCCTCCAGAACTGTGGTGACTTCACTCTCTCTGGACCCTGGGAGCATCTCTTCATCACGGCAGTTTAGTCTGCTTGTAGTTAAAACAAGCAAGAATTACGAAGTGCAAAAAGCCCATTGTTTTAATTCCCAGGAGCTGATCATGTTGGGCTCTCCCCAAGCCCACTTTGAGCAACATCAGTTCAAATGCACAACACACAGGGGTGAAGACAGGTGCCAGTTCCCTGTTCAGGTGTGGTGCCTCACAGCTTTCACTGGGTTTCTCAGATATCCGAGGGTTGCAGAAAGGGGCTGGTGAAGGCATCATTAAAATTGGAGAGATTCCCAGCCCAGATTATTAGGCTATACTTCATTTCCTTATTGCCATGTATTTTTAGCAATGCTGCTCTCTCTACAGAACAAACCGCTGTTCTTAGGAAGTTGATTCTTTCTTGCTCTATTTGCAGATGACAAATGATAGGCAAAAAAACACCATGCAGGAAAGTTTTGCTTAGCATATGCTAAACTAACTGGGGTGAGACTGTTCTGAAATTCAGGAGTGCTAATAGATATCAGAAAATCCAAAGTGACTGCCTGCCAAAAGAGATTTTGCATTTCATTTGTTGCAGAATAGCTGCAGAAGTCAAAAGGTCTGTTTATCACATATATAAAAAGAGCAAAAATCTTCATAAACACTGAAAAATAAAATAAGTAGAAGACCTGTTCCCTCTTCCCCAGCAAAGTCATCACCATCACCAAAAAAAAATGGTAGAAGAGGTTTACAAGACAGTTCTGTAAGATGACATCTCAGCTTCTTCTTGCCTGATGGTTGGAGGTGTGGAGGGGTGTTTGACAGCAGATATTCACAGGGCATTGAGTGGACTTTCTGTTTGGGACCATTCCTTGGGAGATGCTGGGTGTATTAATTTTAATTTTTCTAAATAATTTTTATTTTATATTGTGGGAGTGAATTGTCATGTTCTGAAATGACAGCTGCACTCACCTGCCACCAGTGTTCTGAGTGATTAAACAAAGTGAACTCTAATTCTAGCCAAATTAATGCAAATAAGATGGAGATGAGAGGGGGAAGAGGAAAAGTGGAGGGAACCCCAACTACTCAAACATCTGTGTCTTAGTGTCAGACGGCCACACACAGGAAAAATTCATTTCCCTTGTGCCATAGCTTATCCACTGGGGAAGAGATTATGGCAGTCAAATGAAAACTAGTACAGACACTGTCAGCGTAAAAATGTCCCCAGAGCAGTTTAAGCAGGAGGAGCTGGGACCAGGTCAGCAAGATTCTGTCCATGTGGATTCCCATTCTCTGCTGAACTATCACAGTTCCAATAAGCCAGCACAGCACGGCTTGTTCTCTTGATATTTAGCTCTGGGGGCACACATCACACCAGATGAATGTTTATTGGAGGAGCTACTAAAGAATGGTGGATCCAGGGGCCAGATCACTGTTAAAATACTCCTCTCTTGTCTGTATTTCCTTTCTTAGGGTGCAGTTTTGCAAAGCAGTTAAACATGTTGAAGTCAAACTTACTACCAGTTTTTGTACAGAGGAAAATCTGATATTTCACCTCAGTTTAAGGCAACCTTTGCTCATTTGCTGATAGGGCTTTGCACAACCAAAATTAGTGGAAAGCAGCAGAAGAAATCAAAGCAGTGAACTAGGAAAAAGAGGGCCTGGGATAGCCAGTAAAGCAGAAATCAGCCCTGTAGCAGAGGAAAAAACAGATGCTTTGCATTGATTGTTCATCTTCAGTCTCATTATAACTTTCAAGCTGTTACTTCAGCTTTACTGGTTTTGGTTTCTTTTCACAACTTTCAATGCAGATGATGTCCTGATTGCTCTGTTCTCAGGCCAAGTACAGCCTGACCTCTCCCTTTAATGCAGTAAGTGGCATTCATCTCCCCCTTAGCAGGCAAAGGGTGAAGAAGAGGTCAGTAGCCCTAATAATTGTGTCTTGGACCTCTTTGTTGGTACGGTTATATGATCTTTTGTTTTCTGTTTTATGACTGACAAGCTCTCAAAAACCTTCTGGCAACACTCAACTTTCACAAAATTGATAATTCTAGCTGGGGGAAAACTCTTAGTATTGTGTCTTTTAAGTTTTCAGTGCGGGGAACTTTTATAAAATGTATCATTCCTAATCCAACTGACCCACATCTAAAACTCTAAATGCATTGAATTCAAATATTGAATTGAAAGCAGTTTGATACAATCAAATATCTGCGTGAGCCATAGTAGTATTTTGAGGCAGATGTGGTTTGGATGCTTCATGCCTCTGTGCTCTTTATGGGCCATTACTATCCATATTTTTTCTTTTGACCTAATACATGATAGGCACTGTGGGGTCTCTTGGGAAAGAGGTTCACTGAGAGAGAAGGGCAGGAGGGACACCAAGCTGTAACAGCCGGGAGGTGATGGGCAGCTCTTGCTTGGCTCATTTTGCAATGCTTTCTTACAAAAGCACACTCCCAAACTCCTTTCTTTTTCCTTCCTCTCTTTCCTCCAAGAAATAAACATTTCAGATGTTTCAGAGGGAAAAAAATTCTCACTCTTTTTACTTCTTTTTATTTGTGATAGAGGTAGACTTTGTGCCTTCATAACAGTAGCTGAATCTAGAGATGGTGGTGGAAGATTCCAAGTTGAACTCACTCTACATTTCAATGCTATCAGTTATGTTAAGGACTCCTTTGATTTTTGAGGGCTTTGGGAATTGAGATATAGGGGATATCCAAACCTTACATCTTAAATCCTCTCACAATATGTGATCTCTGCGACTGCTGCATTGGAAGTGCCTAGCACAAGATGTTGTTGAGTCCCAAAGAAAAGACAGAGGAACAGTAAGAAAAGAGGTAAGATTTGACCGAACTGTCTTTAATTTCAAACACTTGGACTTATTTTTCTCATCCCCTCAAGACCTTCAGGGAAATAATTCTTGAGGTTTAACAGAAAGAAGTTTCTGATCATTCTCTCCATATCAGTCAGGCCTCAAGTCATACACAATATCCTAAAAGCAGCTTCATCTATGTATAAGAAAAGAAGCTGTTGCCTTTGTCATGCAGCCCAGATTTCTGTTGGATTTTCTTTTTTGGTTTCTTCATTTTCCCTTAACCACACTTAATCTGATGTGCATTATCACTCCCTGATCTCATTATCTCCTTCCTTGAACTTGCATGTTGCTTTAACTGTCTTAGAGGGAAGAATGCCCTTCAATGAGTCAGTAATTCAATTCCAGCAATAATTTTATGTATTTGTTTGGCTTCTCTGAATGTCCTCATAAGAGGAGGACATAAGACAGGACATGTCCTCATAAGAGGCAGTCCTGTACTCATGTTATCTATTGAGAGTGACCTGGACTGCTTTTTTTTGGTTGGTTGAGTTTTTTTCACAAGAGCTCTCTCATATATGGAATTGGAGCTAAGGGCTGTGATGCTCTGAGCTGTGGCTTGGTGGTACAAGGCCAGCACTTTCTGGGAAGACCAGACTTCCCACCCACATTGCTGCACCTATCCACAGGAAACCTGAAACCTCTTGGAAACCCTGGGCTTTGCTGGAGCTGCCTGTTGGCTTTTCACATAGTCAGATGGCCTGATTCTTTCCCCAGATATTGGTTTTACTCTGCCTAAACTGCCTAGCAGTCGTTGTGCTATAGCAGATGTACAAAGTAAGGATGCTGGAAAGTGTGTAGCTCTTCTCTGACATGAGGAGACATTGAACACACTTCCAAATATGGAGAAAAATAAGGTGTTTTTTAAAAATGCTATGGTATGTAATGCTAAATATAGGCAGAATCATAACAGAAAGAAGGTTCTATAGGTTTTGCCAAGCTCGCTGGCTTAAATAATTCTCTCATTCTATACTTAATGATTGCCAGGCATGCTTCATGACACAAAAACTAATTTTGAAGAGGAGACTTTTAAATTCAAATTTTTTTCCATCTAGAAATCAGTAGAATATAAAAATATCCACAGTATCTTATTCTTTCAAATACGTAGCAGAGTCTTTTTTTTTTCAATTTTAGAGGTACCATTGTGAGAAAAAAAAAACAAAAACAAAACCCAACAAAAGCTTGAGTCCTTAGGAAGTGGTGGAATTAAGGATAATTGCTAATTTGTAGGCACTCTGAAAAAAAGCCATGACCTGGAACAAACACGGTATTACATATAAGAGGGAGAAGAACTCAGATTTATAAATAAACACTGACCCATTTGGATCCCTGTTGCTTGAAACCAGATCAGTCTATTCAATACACATGGAGAAGAGGGAAGTTGGCTCCTAGGCATAACAGTGAACATGCCAAGTTCCAATGCAAAGTGAATTTTCATTCTCAAGTTGTTCTTTGTTAAATGATGCCAAAGCTAGAGGTTTACCTAATGGAAACAATACTGGGCTTGGATAAATTCAGGAGTGGATGCCATCCTAGCAGAAAGCCAGGTTTTTACCACAGTTCTTTATGTGCAGAGTATAAATCATTCTACTTAGAGACTATGTGTCCTTTTGTCCCAGAGATAAGTGTAGGATGCTCTGTGAAAAGTGGCTCTCTTGCTCCTGAGGCAGAGTGGTTAAAGATCTCTCTAGCGTCCCAGAGATGTGTGTTTCAGCCTCGAGAAAGGCCCTGGCAGTGGGCCAGTGCTCCTTGTCAGAAGATCTCTGTCCAGTGTCAGGAGTCAGCAGCAAGCACACACATAGGCAAGACATAATACTCTCTTGTGTGCCGCCAGCTAGAGAAGCTACCATGCTTAACCCACCCTTTGGGCCCGCTAGCCCTCCATCAACCACAGCTATGCTCTCCATTGAAGAACAAAAGTTCATGAAACCTCTCAATGGCATTGCGTTTCCAGAAGCACAAAGAATACCCACAAGGCGATTCCAGAGATCCTTAAGTGTGGTTATAGCTCCAGATGGCTACTCTTGTGGAAACCAAATCCTGCTGGAATCAGAGTTCTTTTTACGTAGAATAATGGTTGAAACAAACTTCTGGTCTCGTACAGCCTCTCCGTGTCTGTCCTGAAAACAGCCAGTTGTGAGCTACATACTCCATACTCAGTTTAAACCAACCAGCTTTTAGGAAATTTACCTAATACTCTTGTAGTACAAGCTGTGCATATTGATCTATAAGGCAAAGAGCTATATCATTGTTTCTTCAGTATAAAAAAAGCCACTTAAACCTGTCAGTAGAATCCTACATTTCCTTTTTTGAAAAAGACTCAATATCCTGACTATACATGAGGTATTTTTGTTTCTGAAACAGAAATTACTTTGTTTCACCTCTTTCAGATGCAGAAGAAACACACTAAAGCTTTCCTAAATTTATCTGTTCAGTGGATGGTAGGGAGAGAAACGCAAAATCTAGAGTGCAGCTGGGAGGAAGTATGTGCTGTGAGCATGATTAAATGATTGTGAATGAAGAAGATTGTTTCTGTTTACTATGTGTTCCATCATAAAGCTTTATGGAAAACATTCCTGGAGAGGAATAGGTGAACAAGATATTCCTAACATGAGCACTTCAAGTTCAGAAGTTCAGCTTTAATATGAACATTGCAGATTTTTTTTCACACAGAAACTTCTTTCTTATTTCACCTAAAATGAGCTCAGTAGCCTGTGCTGGTGGTTTCTTGGTCTGTCCTTACTTCTGCTCAGAGAACAAATGTCTGATAATCTCCAAACATGGGAAAGGTGTTGAAATATAAATGAACTATCTCCTCTGCATAGGTAAGAGGGAGGGCAAAGGCCTGCACAGAAAAACAGCCACTCTTGATCTCCTTTGCTAACGTGAAAGAGCCACATCAAGAAAGCGACAGAAAAAAATATCCATTTCTCTACTGGATTAATGCCAATGAGGACAACACCAGTTTTAAAAGACATTTGAGTGCTTAACAAGGAAACTAGGTTCTCTGTCTTTGAAGCTGCATTAAGTCCCCATGATCACATATCTCTAAGAGTCTACGTTCCTTCACTAACCTGGCCCCAAGCACTAGCCAGCGCAATGCTACTGACAGACAGTGCTTCTGATGTTTCCCATTGGTATTACATCTAGTTTGTCCGAAGAGACATTTTCTACTTGCTTGATAAATGTGTCCCCTCAAGGGCAGGCTGAAGAAGTAATCTAAATATACATTTTCGAGATGACTAGAAACCTTTTGCATACTTTCACTTCTTCCGGTCTACCTTGAAGCTCAGAAAAGCTGGAATTTTTGGGGAGAATATCAAATTTGTGTGAGTTTTCTCTTTTTCTCTCTGCTGTTGACCTGAGGGCCTAAGGATGGAAGCAGGAATTGCAAGCCACTAATGGAAACACAAGACCAATGTAGTCAAAGAGCAGCCACCTGTTCTAGTATAATTTTCTCTCTCGTTTATGTGCTGAAGGCTTTCCTGAAACTGGGTGTGAGCAGGATAAGAGAGGAGAAAAAGCAGGGTTTGGTTTTGGTTTTGGCTTTTTTATAAAATAATCCTTAGGGAATGTAAGTAAAAATCTGGGTTCAAATTACAGGAAAAAATTGACATGCTAAAAATATTTTTCCAAGCTTAATAAATCCACAAAATATACAAACATCTCTTATACTTCCCAGAAAAATGAGAGAAGGGAGCACTTACTAAATGACCAGGCATTGCATTTTAAGTATCTTTTGCATATTTTATATTATGTAAGTAACATATGGGAACAAGACTGAAATTTCTTATGAATCTAACCCATAAAATCTAATCCTGGAAATCATTTATCAAGAGACCTTTTTTTTTATGGAACAACATTGCAGACCTGGATGAACTGTCCTTCCAGTGCTTCATCCGCTGTGCTTTATGTTAACAAAGAAAAGGATTATGTTACAAAATAAACAAGTCTCCTAATGAATACAAACTATTCTCGACTGTGCTGATAACAAATCGCCCAAGGTTAAAGAGCTAAATAAAGCATGTTGCCCTGAAATGCAGTAGTGACAATTGTGACTTATCATGATCCGTTAAACAGAGCTGCTCTTTTCCCTTTTCTCTTTGGGGAATTTGGCAAAAAGATCGTTTTTGCAGCCTCCGAGCTGTACCACAGCTACAGTCACTTCTGGTTTTGTTGGCATGATAAATCAGCTCTTGTAGGTAAGGGATCACTTTTGGCATTCATTAAATCACTATTACAAGTCCACTCCTTCTGCTTCTTGCTCTAGGCTTTGCCACCCACTTTTTCTGCTGAAAAAGCCCAAAGAACAGGGTGCAAAACTTTTGTACAGAGTAGCAGGAAAGAGGCATGCAAGAACACAATACTGTACATTTGAGTGTCTTCAAGGTTGTTGCTACTTGATATATACTGTTGGGGGATGTTAGTCTTGAAGGACAGAGCTAAAATATCCCTAATCTCCCTCCAGTGATAAGGACTGCACATAATCTGTAGGTGCTTCAAAACCTTATCTATGACTGGATATGATAATTTTCCTCCTTTCCTACTCTCTGACTGTCATGTCTATTCAAACTGGAAATTCCTTAGGACAGTTTGTGTCCCTTGAGGTATGTGTATCTCATACAGTTATCCCTGAGATTAACAAAGGTGTTTGGATGCTGTTAAAAGAAGATGGGAGTTAATTTTTCTCTTCCTATCAATATATTCTATCCATACAGAGCCTGGGGTAATCAAACAGTGATCCTAGACAGTCCTGTCCTGACCATTTTGTTCATTTCTTTCATTCTGTTTCATGGATTCTTCTTCATTCTGGTCAGCAAACATGAAACCAAATAGCTGTTTTCAGCAAGATGCCCCTTTCCTTTTGCTCTTGTCATGAACTGGCAGTACGCTTGACTATACCATGTTTTAATTTGCAAAGTGGTATAGGAATCATCAGACAAAATATGCTATAGAAATTGATATCATAATGATAACTATATGATTATAAAAATCTGGTTCTGTTAATTGCTGTTTGCAAGTTACAGGACAAAAGGGAAATAACTTTGAAATTATATGACATTTGAGACAAGAAACTTTTAGAAACCTGTATTGTCCTGTAGTGCATTCCATTCAATGAATTTTTAGAAGGAAGAAAAGTCAAACTAAAGCATTTCAGTTTCTGGATATAGTATATCATTTTAGATTAATGCTTTTAACATTTCAAGGTGCCATTCTGAAATACAGTGATCTATGCTATTCATCAATTTCAACATCTTTTGTTATAAATTAAGAATAGTACCCCCCAAAAGCTCTGAAATCAAATTCGTCATTTGAAATAATAAAAGTAAAGTGTCATTCTGACTGACCATATTTCCTGTCACCTTTTCTGATTCTCCCAGCTGTGGTACTGCTGCCATTGTTATTAAAAGAGATGGCATGAAAACAAAACAAAAATAGAGAGGTTGTAAGGACGTGTGCAACAATAAAACATTCAGGTATTTTCTACCTTGTCTGGAGAATTCCCCTGTAAAAAGTAACCAAAACCAGCATACTGTCCTGCAAACATTTTCTAAATCTCTTGTGCTACTTGGAGACTTCAGGTATCTCAGAATACGACTGCAGTGCCTGTATTCCCACATCTTCCTTGCCAGTGACTATTCAGAGCACTTCCTTGTGTGCTGGGCTTCATTCTGTTTATCAGAATTTTTGTTCCCCTCTATCATTTGCACTGTAAGCTCTTCGTGGCCAATTTCTATCATATATTTCTATAGACTTTCAGGGACATTTTCCTTTGAGCTGTTAATGAGAAGCAAGGAATAGCTTTCTATTGTGTGGCGGGCACCTGCCCTCCATGGATCTCAGCCCTTGAGTAGTATTTCTGACAATTTCAATTTACAGTTGTGGATACTCACCCTGGTGTGATTCAACTTTTTCTATAATCTTCTCCAGTAGGATTTCATCCCTGGTGTTCAGCCACTGCTCACACGGAGGATAATTCAACCCCCACTAACATACGAACAAACCTGGCTTGGGGTCCTGTGCTTCCAGCTGGAGACACGACCTTGGGTAGTAAAGGGCAGTGAAGTACCAAAAAATGTAATCTTTGGTGGAAGATACCTGATCCTCTCTGCTTCCCATTGCACATTCTGGAGTGGGTTTGAAGCCTTTCAGAAAACAACTTTCTCCAGCAGTAACAGAATCTAAGCTCTAGTTGTGACAACCCTTCTGTTTTTCCCTGAAAAATCCATTGATTTCTTGAAATTGTGGTAATCTGCATTCACTCCATGCCCTCTGTAGAGTTTGGATAATTGCGGCTGAACTCTGAAATGCATTTCTTATTAGGCCTTTCATTTTAATGGAATGTAGAGGCAGAAGAGTAACATGAGATTTCAGTTTTAACCCTGTACTTTATATAAGGTTGTGTTTTTTCCACCATTTTACTCTCTTCACAGTGCTTGTCATGAAGCTGATTAATATTGTGCTGCTTCTGTTCTTATTTGGTATGTGAATGAGGTGTCACAATTTCATTGCCTTGTGTACTGTGTTCCCATATCTATAGAAATATCTGTATTTTACATACATCTCAGAAAGAGTAAGGATACAGGCATGGAATTTAAAGCATTTTATACTCTCCCAGCTTACTGAGGTCTGTTCAGATGAAATCGTTGCCTTTGGCTTTTTACTTAAACTCTTGTAATACAACCCAAAAACTGAAGCTGATTTGCAAAGAACCTGCTCAGCATTCTTATATTGTTGAATTTAAATACACAATTTTGTCTGATTACTGGTAGAAAACCTTCCATTTCAACGTAGCTCTCTTAATTTTAAATGAGAGTAGCATATTATACCTTTATGCTTTTATTGTTTAATAGAGCTATCTAAGTGTGCCTATGGCCCTCATCACCATCATGTGGGAGTGTTTCCAAAGTACTTAATAGAAATTACAACAACAACCTCTTTTTCAGTGATGAACTGAAGCTCTGCAAATCATACTCTTTCCCTGGGTTCTTCTACAGGAAGGTCAGCAACCTTCATTTCCTTCTCACGCCTCTCCTCCCCTGCCCTTGGGAGTAGCCATCTCCTTTTTGGCTTTCATTACTCCAGCCAAGGTAAATAATAGAGAGACCTTGTTATTAATGTTCTCATTTAAAAATCTATTATGGTATTTAGAATGATGAGGTCTGACTCTAAGTCAAGGGAAGATTAATTACATGACACTAGTGAAAACGGGATGTGACAGTCTTTGGACTGATATGACTAACCATCCCAATAAATCTGAGCTTGCACAATTGCCATAGTAAAGTGTGCACCATGTGCCAGCATTCAAAAAATCTTCCTCTGTAGTCATAAGCAGTTACCAGGATGTCACTTAATTATCTCTTTGAGGCATTACTATGGCAAGGGGAAAAGCATTTCTTAATATACATTCACAGGGAGAGGGCTGCAAGGAACATCTACATAGAAGAAAAGATACTGTTGACCCAACCTTCTCTTTTTCATTCTTTTCTTTTTAATTTTTGGTACCAAGAGGAAAATGTGGAAATGGTACTAGGTTGCAATCCTAATTGACAAACAAGTTATGCCACTTAGTAAACAGGTACTGCCCTTGATGTGCCATCCCCTCATCTTTTAGCACCTGTTGCTCCCAAAGCTCTGTCCTAATGGTCTGCGGTTCTCACACTAGGCTTTGGCCTTTAAAGACCTACATGGCTTAGGATTTGCCTTTTTGAAAAAGTTGCCATTTCCTCCTTTAGCAGTTACTGATGGCCTGGTTTAAAGCCACTGAAGTTTATATGTATTTATGTAGCCATAAATAAACTCTTGGTTTATTCATTCTGTGAAAAGCAATCTGCTGGGTCAGCACATAGCAGTGTATGGAGCAGCAACAGCAACTTTCATGCAGCTAATGCCAGGGGACTTTACCCCCAAAGTCCTCCAGCAATTCGTCTAAAAATGCCTGTTAAAAATTTCTCCACTTAAGCTTCTTGCTGCCAGGTGAGACACAAACAATTTGTGTGGCTGAGCAGGCAGACACTTCAGGTAGGCACAAAGGATGATGAGAAGGGAAGAACTGCTTGGATGGGAAGCTCTCTTCACAGCTATCAGAATCATTTGTGGGTCTGATGGAGGCTCCTTGCTACCCACACCACATCCTCACACTCCCCACTGTGCAGATGCTGACTTCCTTCCTTTCAGTTGTGCTGGATGTCACATTAATTTGTGCATGGCCACAGTCTGACTCCAGGGGCAGAAACCTTCACCGGGGGGACAAGGGCAAGCAGTTTGCATGCATTTATTTATCTCCGAGAGGATGCATAAAGGTAAAGCAAATCACCCCGAGCAAAAATGAAAATGAGCATTGGTTTTGTTTTAACAACCTCAGGCAACTGAGACCTGGCTCCAGTCTGCTCCCAGCTGCACTGAGACAGCTCTGCAGGCCCCCAAGCTCTGAGTGCCACTGTTGCTCCAATGGGGCCTCTAATTCAGTCCCCAGCCACCAGCAGTGCTCTGAGATGTGGAGAAATTTTGTCTTCCTTGCTCTACTAAATTTCTCTTATTGTGGCAAGGGGAACCTAACATGAGTAAGAAGACTTGGAGAAAAGTATCTTTTTAAAGTCTGAAGTGTGTCACTGATTGCAGTGGGGGAAGTTGCTGGTACATATAAAACTCAAGAAACAGCTTCTGCTGGAAGATGTTGTTGAGCCAGATCTTGAAAGCTGTGAAAAACAGAGTTTCAGCACATTACTTCTAAAATAATTTCGAATGCACTTGTCTTTGTAAAGGAAGAATTCACTGAGTGAACAATATCTCAATTCAGCAGTCATACCCCTGCTCTCTTCTAGAAGTATTCTCTGTTTATGAATATTAAATGCAGAAAATTAAAAGAAAAGGAGAAACCGCAATTACACGTGAAACTCTACCTTTGAATGACAGGGGTTTCAGTTCAGGTTTTTCCTTTGAAGAATGTCCCAGAACTTTTTGTCCAGTGTGGACGTTATGAGAGCAGAAGGATAACAGCACCCAAAGAAAGGGAGGGAGGGAGGTTGCTACCCTGCACAGTTCTAGAACTCATGTATTAGATATCAGTTTTCTTGATTTATTGAGGTGTATTGACCTAAAAGCTTCATAGAATATTTATGTTTGAGAAGCGATGAACTTTCTAGTCATCACCAAGGAATGAGGCAACATTAGGTGAGCATGTTGTTGCTCAGTGGTAATCAAACCAGAATTTAGGGATCTCTTGACAAAATTAGCTGTAAAGAACTAAATTTTTAAATAAAGTTTTTGAAGCAGTATATCCAACCCCAAAGTTAACCCCAAAGTTTTTTTCCATGGAATTTTTTTCCCCTCAGGTTTTGCTTGGACTTTTTTTGAGCAAATCCCAGGTAATGAAATCATGTTTATACCATAGACATTCAGGGTGTCTGAATACTGTGAGGCTCCATGATGGGAGTTGTCATCCCCCTTGGTCTTATTCCTCCCCTCTCCCTCCCGGCCTGTCTGGATTTAGTCCAGGTTTAGCACCTTGTATTTCTTTCTTTGTGTACCCAGTTCCTACCTTGGAGTAGATGTCTGGATGGGCTGTGGGAGAGGACTATGGCAGCCAAAGAAGGATGAAGATACCAGGAGCCTTGCAGGGTGTGCAGTGACCAACCACTACCTGTCAGAGCTGATGCTCCAGTGCAGCTGGGAGCCAAGAGCAAACCTGGCAGTGTAATCAGGGCTACATTTCAGGTTCAGATTCAATGGCATCTGAACTGCACTCACATCTGGGTACAAATTACAAAGCAGAAGGGAACATTCTCCCTTCTATTGACCCCCCAAACCTGCAAAGGTGCCTGTATTCTTTAGCTCCATCTACTGGCACTTGGCAAAAACTAGCCTGTATGTACGTACAAATCCAAGTGTTCCTGCACAAAAGCAAAAAATACCTTCCTACAAATTGCCCATCTGGTATATATGATTATCTTACTTTTAAACAATAGTGAATTATTATTATTTTTGTAATGTCTGTAGGGTGGGGTCTATAATTTCTCAAAGGATAAGACTACACTGGATATGTGTTACTAGACTACAAACGAATAATTGTGTGTGTGTGGCAATATGCAGCTATCGTTCCATGCAAGTATAATTGAAACATCATTAAAAAAAACATAATTAAGTCTTTAGCAATACCCAGGGGACACAAGTTGTTTCTATTCCCATTTCAAAAATGAATGAACAAAATCTGACCAAAGAATCCTGGCTCCTATTTGCCTCCTCTGCTTGTTATATGTCTTTCCTTCTTCACGTGTTGAAAGAGACCATTGGGTTGCTCCTTCCTGTGATAGATTTGGGAATAGTGCTGGAGGTGACTTTTTTCTTGCTGTGCATTTCCATTGCTAAAAATATTCAGTTTCTTTATAATATTAAGTTTCTTTAAAATATTTGCATAAAAATGGAGTAATACTTATAATTATTATCAGTAGGTAAAAGTGTAATAAGATGCCTAAAGCCTCGATTTTTAAATAGTTTTTAAATAAGAGAAAATGTATGTTTTATGCATGAAACATTTTAAGATGTTCTTCTCCATTATATTTTTCAAAGACTAGCAATTGAAAAGAGTGCTGTTTTGCATTCATCACTTACAGCAATTGTAGTTCTGTATCCAGACTCCTATGGAGATTTCTTTTTCTTCAACTTCTTCTGCCAGCTTTCATTTTTCATGCTGCTCATATATTACTATTTAGTATAATGGGAAAACTCTGAAGGAACAATCCTTAATTTTAAAATAAATAAATAAAACATCCAAACCAAAAAAGACTTGCCCCTATTCAGATGGGATCATTATTTGGGAATATATTCATTTGTATAAATATACTTTTAATCAAACTTTTTCCATATGACTTCAGAAATAATTGCCTCCTTTAAAATAATAATGAAAAAGGAAACAAAACATAGCACCATAAGCTATCTCTTATTTTGGAGCAACTGTAAGACACCAAGTTCTGGCATGACTTTTCATAATCATTCTCTGATGGTTGCAATTTATTTATGCAGTTTTAAATAAACAGAGTTAACATTTATCAAATAAGAATAAAGTACATAGGAAATATTTGTTGAATAAGGAAAAAAATATTGAAGGGGTTCCACACGCTTTCAGCTCATATGATTTATATATGCTTCTGGTTTTAATGTTGAGGGAAGTTGGATTCAATAGATGATTTGTTTTCTATGGGGAAATCCTAGTTACAGCAACAACTCAGTAATCCTGCTTTCTGTACAATAAATGCATGTCTTGCCTGTAGGAAGTTGAGGAAAATGGGATTTTGGCCTAAGCAAATTCAACAGCAAAACACTCACTGTCTTCACCAAGACCTTCATTTTAGGTGGAATAGTCAATATTTTAACTTGTTTCCCACATGGACAAGGCATGCTGGCCTTGTGAGTCTATTAGAGACTGACCCAAAACCCCATGGATCATGGAGGTTTGGTTCAGTTCATGATATTCCTTCCATAGGCTTTGGCCACAGCCTAATTGAGGTCAGCTAACATCCAGGATCAAACAGTTAATAGAAAAAAATATATCTCCCTATCTAGTGAACAAAAGTGGCAGTGGCAGGTACATAGAACAAGAGGAGCACTTGGGACCTTGAGGTGGATTTGGGAGTCCAGGCAGATGGGCTGCAAAGAGCACTGATGGAGACAAGGAAATATCAGCATCTGAAGGGCAAAAGGACTGGTGAGTGAAGCAGAAGTAGGTGAAAGGAACTATACATACATGTGTTTCCATTTCAGTCATTTTTACTAATTAGTGGGTGTTTTTTGCTGAGGAATCAATATTACGAGGGTGTATTAATATGATAATAGCATTTTGCAGGAGCTGTAGCTGGCTATGAGTTTGGGGGAAGTGAGACAGGAGTGTCAACTCAAGCTTGAATGTGAATTTAGTAGATTTACATCTTTGAAAAAGAAGTCTCCAAAAAGCAGTAAGCAGAGGGGGTTTTATCCCTCTTAGTAAGTTTTGCATATCATTTGGCCAATTATGTGTTATAATATGAAGGCAAAATCCCTCTTGTTTGTGGAAACTGATAAAAAAGGTCACATTGCTATGAATGTGTCCTGCTAGCCTAGAGCAGCCAAGCAGGCAAGTGAAGCCCTTCTGCAGCCAGCTGGGGCCATGGAGATGACAATCTCAAGCACAAAGGGGCTTTTCTCAGGAGTGGTAGTTATTTTATTTAAATACTTCAGAGAAATGAGAATTGCATGTGTAGCATGAGCTCTCTGCTAGCTAATTCCAAGTCCAAATTGACCTTTGTATAGGTTTCCCTAACTGTTTATCCAATTCTCTTTATCTTAGGTCTCCAGAGTGCTCGAATTACTGACACCTGCCAGGAAAGATACACTGGCAAAGGCACATGTTAACCATTGATTTCTGCCCATGTTAAGCACTGATTTCTGCCTATCAAGATCTGCTCCAGGTCACCTGTGCAGGCTCCTGGTGACAGGAGCATGGGGTGACACAGGTTGTTTTGCTCTTGCTCAAGGACAGCCATTCTTCCTCTCTGATATTACCAACCCCCAGTCCAGTCCAATCAATACCAAGAAATAGGCTGTAATCTCTCCATGAATATAAGCGCCCTTTGGGATGCGAGCTGGTCAATGCACTTTGATGTATTCCTAGAACAGCAAAAGGTTTAGAACCAAAGTGCATTGTCTGGTTCCCAGCTCACAGGCAGTTTCTGACACTTAAGGGGCATTCTATACACACTAATCCACTTGACTCTTAAATCTGTGGAAAAATTGAAAGTTAGGTAAGTTTTAAAGAGAGTTTTATTTACTCACAGAACCAAGAGCTGAATAGATTCACTAAATCTAGGAAAGTTGTGAATTAAAATAAGACTATTGTGTCTTTGCTGGGAAGACCTGTTTTTCTTTAACTGAACCTGAACCTTGCTATCACTCTTTCATTTCAGTTTCCAAGATTAGCAAAAAATCCAGCTAGAACTGTCTCATTTTTCTCCCATAGTACAGAAGTAACTTTAATCACTGCTTGCCATAGAACAAAACCTAGTTTTACAGTGTTGTCCTAGAGGCGGCAGCAGAGTACATAAGAAACAAAAAAGCCAACACACAAATGGGCAAAGTTGTGTTTGGTTAGTAGTAATATATATAAAGTCTAACTAAAGGGTTTTACTGGAATAAAGTGCTCATATAAAACCCAAGAGGGAATATTGACATATCCTTGAAATAGGTAATAGGGTGAAAATAATACTAATGTTATTGCATGTTCTGGATCTGAGGGAAATAAGTTGACCTAAAAAAAACCTCCACTTGTTAGAGAGCACTTGTGGAAGCACTCTTTTGTATACCACAGATTTAGAGAAAACCCAAACTACTTGCACAGAGCTACAGAGGCAGTTCAGTTGGCAAACTTTAAAACAAATGTGATGCTCTGTGACACATTAATTGAAATGTACTTTCCAGTGCAACCATTTAGAAATTTATATAAATATCAAAGCTTTTGGGGTTTAGTGTCAGTCTTTGTTTCTGAATGAGACATTTATAAAAAACATATGTTTCAAACTGCCACTGAGTGCGTGTTCAGAAGGATGTGGCCACTGAACTATATCAAACTTTCCTCAGTACAATTATTTGATGAACAGAAGATTCTTCTGTTAATAAACAGAAGATTCTTCTGTTAATAATGTCTCTTTTCAGTAACAACCAAAAGTTTCCAAAAGTGTTATTGTATTGAGACGGGTGGAACAAAGCCTTAAAGCATGGTCCCATTGAAGTCATGGGCAATTTGTCACTGGCTTCAGTGGGACCAGGATTTTGTCAAAAAAAATCAAATGGTTTCTGAAGTCTTTCCATGAATTAGTCTGCAATTAAAAATAAATCATCTTGTATAAGTAAGTTGTGTACAGAACCCACACTGCCATAAACTTCAGATCTGATTCCAGGTTCACCAGCTTCTGGGACTGCTCAGCTCCAGGATTCTGGTTTCTTTTCTTCTGATGCCTAGCTGAGGTGTTAACATGACGAAATTGTCATGTCACTTCCAGTATTTATATTCAACGCCTGGGTGTCAGTCTCAGTTTATCTGACCATTCACATTACAGCAGCACCCAGAAGCCTCCAGCCACAGTGGGAACATCCTTATGAAGGGCACATTGGTTTAGTCTGCTCTGCTTGGAAATAAGGCCACTGGAGCTCAGCTGACCTGAGTTTAGGCCTGTCCATGGTGCATCTCCTGATGGGATTTGCTCAGGCACAGAGGTCTGTGTTGGGAGACTCGCGCCTGAGAGCTACTCTGGAGACCAATTCCATACACTGTGTGCCATGCTGTCCTCAGCAGTGGCTGTAGACCCTCCTGTAGACAGCCTACAGCAGTGACCCCACAAAGCAGTGACCCCGTTTGCGGGTAACCAAACAGATGTGCAAAGGTTTGGGAAAAAGGAGAGGCTTAGGCTGACTAAGGCCCCGATGACTCCGTGGCCTTGTGTGAAGGGCGTCACAAGCTTTTCCAGGGAGTTATTTCCTAGCATCAGAGAAGGCAATTAAGACTTTTTCATTCAGCACAAAAGTTTTAGAACACCTTGTTTTACTACTGTTCTTTATGTCTGGAAAGCTTTTACTGGTTTATAAAATGCCTTATGTGCCCAGTCAAATATTCTCATTAAAATGCCTTGGCTTCTCCTAGAGTTGATGTGGAAGGAAGCATCTAGCTGCATCCCTAAATCCTGCAGGCTTTATTTTGGCTAGAGCTCTGCCTCAATAAGAAACCAGGCAGCTGGTTCTGGTGCAACCCTCTGTTAATATTCTGTGCCCTGGAAAACCAATATTCCTCTGTGTTCACCTAGACTGGCACAGTAAGGGACAACGGGTGCTTGTGCAGTGTCACCCATGTGCTGTTTGTACACAACCAAATATGCAAGGGATGGGCCATCCTTGCTAATACAAGTTCCCTGGAATTTGTAAACATACACCTATATGTATGTTTTCTGGATACAATCTTCGTTTGGGGTAATAATGTTTCTGAACAACTTGCAAAAGGACAGTTTATACTCTTTTAACACCTAATCTTTACCCACTGATCCCTGGGAAGCAAACCTCTGTGATACACAAGAAAACCATTCTAATAATTCACATACAACATTTCTCTTTGTTTTCAAGACTGCTTAGCTAACCTGTACAAAAATATTTGCAGCCCCTCCTTCTCCAGAAAGCCCCAGCTGATGAGCCAAGCTCTCAGCGTTTCATTCCTGTGTAGATAGTTTCTAAATTTTTTCCCAAGGCTTTATGGTTTTCAACAATATATCTTTCATCACTGTATTGCCAAAAAGAAGTGGCTGCCTTGAAGCCTCCCTTAGGATTTGGACTGGATATCGAGGATTAGTTTATAACTGGTAACTTATGAACTGCGTAGTGTTCTACAAACAACTTATTTTTCTTAATGTAATGGTGAAACTATGAAACCCCATCCTGAGAACTTATTTCTGAAAGGATATTTGAATGAAGCTTTAAAAAATACTTCATATTCCTATATCAAAACTGATACTTTTTAAATACATGCATTTTTGTCTTCATACAAACAAGCATTATGTGACCACAAATCTTGAAAATAGTAATCTCTGGTTGAATTTTTAGGTATTTGTTTTGGATTTGGCAGTTTGTTTTTTAGGAGGTTTTTTTTTTAAAATCTCTAAGAATGTCTGAGTTTTGAGTTTGGCTTTTGCACAGCTGAGATCTGACGATACAACACAAGAAACCCATTATTTACAGAAATGGAATCACAGCAGGTATTGGCAGAATACAGCAATGTGAAACTTCTGAAGAATATTCCTTGCTTTTACCTGTACTAGTGCAAGTCATATGTGTTGGTAATAAGGGCAAGGAAAAAAATAACAAGTAAGCACAGATTTTTTTATTTGAGCACATCTGTTTTATTTCAGTTCAGTGTGATGGCTGGAGGGAGAAAGGGATTTCTTCACATGGCATGTGTTTAGTTCCAATTCTTGGTAAACTTAAAACAGAAAAGGACATCTAATTTTTTAATGGATTTCCTCCAAGTTGGTTATAACAGAAGTATATCCATTTTTTTTTAGTGCCCGTGATGACTTCTTCTAGATAGAAGGTTTTCTTACAATTGCTTTATGTAGAATACATTCAGAGTAATCATCTCTTTGTTTGCACTGCAATTGCATCTGGAAATGCCTTTCAAGACCAGGGACCGCACTGGGAAGCTTTGCAGGAACAATAATGGAAAGCCAGTCACCACCCCAAAGTCCTCACAGCTATCTAGATGCTGGGAAAGATGGAAAGAAGAAAATGGATTTGCTAAGAGAAGTGATTTTCCCAAGGACATGTTTTAAACCAGTGGTACTGAAGGATATAGTTGGAGTATATTAACTCCTCAATATTTTATGACAGTTCATATATGACTGGAAAATTGTAACTTATTTAGCAAACACGTTTAGTCATATTATGAGAAACTCTCTTTTCCCTCTTAATATAGACAGGAGCATGTAAACTAGATTCTGTTTTTGGGATTAGACTGAATTATTTGTTAACTTTTATTATGATGGTTATAATAATTCCTTGCATAACATATTGATAAAGGTTCGAAGGAAGGAGCTCTCTTAACATGCTCATTGTTTGTGTCTAAACTTCCTTGGCCAGACACAAAGTCAGAAGCAGAATAGCTTCTGTCTGTTCTGGACTGGTGGATCTTGCTCCAGTCCCATCTTGAGGACTTAATCAAGAGGCTTTATCAGCCTAGACACTGTACAGTCCCTGTGTAGGAGCGTCCTTCCATGCTGAAGAAATCACTTTTAAAGGACTTGATGAATAAGGATTAATACTACTAAATGGAAGAAAATGAAGAAGGAAAACAGTTTATTCTGTGACATTTAGGTCTGACCTATCTGTCTTCCCCTTAATGCAAATTTCTGTTTCCATTTAACTCTTAGAGTCAAGCCAAAGATGAGTGCTTTTGAAAATAACTCCCTTAGCAACTTGCTGAAGGTCAGTCGTGGGTGTTTGTGGCAGAAATGGGAGTGAATGCTAGTCTTAACCACAAGACCCTGCTTCCTATCTTAATCTCAGGTTGATTTTAGAGGGCTGGAGCACATGAAAAAAAAAGTCTAAATTTTTAAATATTAATCTTGGCATTGATTATAAGGAAATGATTAAGAGTCAGCCAAGGAAAGGCACAACTGCACTGATAGAGACAGTCTTCAGAGTAGAACCACATTTTCATCTAACCAGGTTTTAGTGCAGCTCTCCTGATATGCACATTTGACTGCATTCTGCTTTTTTTTTTGGCAAGCACCACAGAAGGCTTGATCCAATTCTTGAGGAAATCAACAGGAGTTTGATTGGATCCATTGAAAGCCATGAGGGGAATTTCAAGAGATAAAGTGTGGAGTCAGACATTCAAAAATAGCTTTTTTCATACGTGTCACTGACCTTTCTCATGGCTTGCAAATGCAGTTTGATTACCCTAAGTGAAGTTGCTTTATGGGGAAAGCTTGAAATTTGGACCAGAAGAAAACAGTGAACTTGCTTGGGAGCATGAGTGTGAGTAGGGCCATGACAAGGAGCTTGGATTCAGCTCTCACCTACATCTGGATTTCATTCACAGGAGAAAACATGGAATGGGATAAGAAAGGAACCAGGCTAGGGAGCCAACCCACCACTTACCCCTGAAAGGTAGTTGGGGAACTCAGTTGGCCAAAGGAAAACCTTGACTCAGGTGTTGGGCTGAGTGACCAGAGTGGAAGCCCTTATCACTGTGGTTGTCTCAGGATGAGGTCTCCGAGCCAAGGAGAAAGAAATCAACCAACTTAGTCTTTCATTCCTGTTCAGACAAGAAAATTTCATGAGGTTTGACTAAATTGGCTATTCAGTCACAGCCTGACTGTGGCTCAGGAACATAAGATAACCCTTGAGGTATTATCTCTGAGGACTAGAATTATTTGTTAACTTTTATTATTATGATTATAATAATTTCTTAAATAACACATGATAAAAGTTTCAGGGAAAGAGCTCTCTTAACATGTGCCATTGTTATGTTTGTGTCTAAACTTCCTTGGCCAGAGAAAGCCAGAAGTAGAATAGCAGCCAAGGTGGACCCTTGCTCAGTCCCAGCTTGAGGACTCAATCAAGATTGAGTGTCAGTCACATTGAGTGGATCTTTTACTGTACCTGAGATTGGTGTAAAGCTCTTTCAGCACAAAACCTCCAAAAAAGATGGAGTCAGCAGCTCTTTTGGACCCATCTCAAGAATCCTGGTGGGTTTCTACAGCTGTCTCTGATCCCTGGATTCCTGGCTTGTAACCACTGCTGCCTTTGGCTGCTGTGTTTCTAAAGAGTGTTCAAGATTATGATTCTGCTGCAGGTATGAACCTCCTGGGAGATTAAAAAACCCAAGCCCTCTAATCTGATGGTCACTCTGGTTCTTGGTGGCATCCTCAGACTTTCCTCCAGAGAGAAGATAAATGGAGCAGGGGGAATATTTTATGATCCAGTTCTGTGGTACAACAGTTGCACAACAGTGCCCTGGAAAACTCAGTGACAAGCAGGAACTCCTAGGTCATGTGCCAGGAAACTCAGTGTACATCTCCTCTATTATATGGAAATAGTTTCCTGTGTCTCAGATGACAGACCACCAAGTGGATGACAAGTATGAAAGAAGATGGTCCACACACTTGTTTTTATTAATTCATCTCATTGTCTCCATTCACGGAGTGGCAGAAATAAAACCTTTAAAAGTGTGCTCGGTGCTGTGGATCTTAAGGATAGTGTTACTGACTAAAGACACAGTGATATGTTCATAAACAGGATTCTGTTAGCATTTTCCAGCTGCTTCCAACCTTTTGCCCTCCACACCCTAACTGAATCTTCAGTGTCAATTTAGGCAGAAAGCCTTCTCACATTTCCAAAATGTAAATGACACTTCTTTGAAAAGCCCTCTAGTATCCTCTTCAGGTGTTAATCTGGGCTCAAGCCTGCATTTCTACTGACAACAATGAAATTCCCTGCATAGATGAGGAATGTGGGTGTACAGAAGAGCTGGCAAGTAAACCCTCCATCATAACTTTTCCAACAGAGAGCAGGATATTTCAAAACTAACTTTGTTGCTGTTATTGTGGAGAATGCTTGCCTCAAATATTCCTTCTTTTAAATGGAAGAACAAAATCTCTTCAAAGAAATGCTGACGCATTACTGCCTTTATCATATTTTGGTCCAGAAATATATTATTTTTTTTTAAATCCAATTCCAGCCTCCTTTAAAGACGTAAACTTGAATGTTGCAAAAGGTTGATAATAAAAACACTCTAAATTAGTGCTGTGATAATTATCAGCTGCTACAGAAATCAAGTTTCCAAATACAATCATGTAGGAGTCCTTCTCCCAAATCCAAAGGGGAAAGTATGCCCCTGAGATAAATATAATCTTGACGCTGTGCAGAAATATTCAGAGGTGTTGTATAGGTAGTTATTGTGAGAAGGTTCTGGGCCGTGGCAATAATTATGCTTAAACACTTTGTGAATTTTAATTAGGTACCAATGTCAGAAGCTTTTCACACATAGATTTTATTCCCTTATTTTGAAAACATAAAATCTTAATAGTCAAAGTGTTGGGTTTTTTTTTTCTTCTTTATTCTAAACAGATGTTTTGTCTCCTCACTCTTCCTTCCTCTGCCCTTTCCTCATTGAAAGGAATGATGAGTGTGTGCCAAAAGAAAATTGAAAACCATGTGAAAAACACAGAAAAATTATTTTGTGAGGGAAAAATAAGTTAATGAAGAACTGCTCTGTTTTGAAACTACTGGACCAAATTTAATTCCCAAATGGATTTAAAAGTGTACCAGATTTCAAAAGTTACACTAGCTTCTGAACATTCTTGTGAGATTATTTTATGATATAGGAATTCAAAATAGTTAGAAGGACAAATTTTAAAGATGAGAAGAAGGCAGGTCTTTTCCACAGCTGCCTCCAGATCTTGCCTTTCACTTTGGAGGAAAATGCTTTTCTGTATCTCATGTCATGACAAAGTGAGGACAAGCCCTGGATGGAGGTAGATAGTCATTCATGATATTTTTGTGAAGTGGTCCTTTAGTTGCCATCCTTGCTGAAAGATGATGGTTTCTATAAATCTTAGCTCCAAACTTGTGGTGTCTGCCTACCTCACATTCTCTCTGAACTCTCTGCTCAGCAAACAGAACTGCTGCCTGCAAAGGGGCTGCAGGATTTGACCATATGATTTGATTAGAGCTTTAATGAATAGCACTGAAAGAAAAGCAGCACCCAATCAATAACCTGGGGCGCGCAAACATTTATCAAAGAGAACCCAGAATGCTTTGCATTTATTCCTCCACTTACTGCTTCTGACAGTTACATCTGCATCCATCCATTTTTGTAGGCCTAAGTGAGAACTATCAGACACATAAGACATTTATTTATATAAACAGGAAACCCCCGTGGCTACCTAGCTTAAGCTGAGTATTATTTTAAATTCTTTATTAATATTGTTTTTCCTGGGTGTAGGTCAACATTTTTGCTGTTTTCCTTTTCCATAATTTGAGTAGTTCTACCTTCCAGGCTACTATGTACCTGCTATTATTAAATAGAATAGCATATTTGTTTCCATTAAGCATGTGTGTGTGTGAATATCTTCATAAAACATACCGAGAGCACTAACTGCTCAGACCTGTGGGACAAAAATCAAGACAACATCAGAGAAAAGATTTTTTTTTTCCTACAGAGCCTGCTGTGGTTGCTATTTCATCTGTTCATTAAAGTTATATTGCTTCCTTTATCTCTTGTGCTCATGGAATACAAGCACCTCCATAATGAGCTTAAATTACCACGAGCTAAGAATAGAAAACTCGATTTCAGTTCTTGGGAGGCCGAAGCTGTGGTGGTGCATGGGTAATCAAGCAATATTAGCTGTATAATGGTGCTAGGATCCCAGGGCAGGGCTAGTGGAATGTTTATGGCAGGCAAGCACAATAAATATATGTTTTCTGGGCTTTCTGGGTTTCTTTTTCCCCTCACCACTCCTGCCTTCTTATACATTTTGAAAAAAACATTGCTGTTTGCTCTGTATTAATATCCTATATGTGTGGTTGGCCAGCCATGTTTGTCTTTGGAGAGTAGAACCCCCTGTGTTCTCATTTTCTCATTTATACAGCTGAACAGTAGAAAAGTCTTGGTCACCTGAGTTATCAGTATCAGAAAAGCACAAGGTAAATTGAGTGAAAATGTCAGAACTTAGACTAAAGAGGATGTGTGCAAAAATATCCTCTGTTTCTGTGTGTTTTGGATGCTGTGGATTTCATTCAATTAAATAGCAAGTGGGAATAAGACTCTCCCTTGCACACCTGATCATTAGCAAAGCACAAGCGGGAGTACCTTGTCCAGAGGGATCAAACTTACTCTCTTGTTACGTTAAGTTTAAAAGACATTTTAAGTGGCTTCTGCTCCAAGGCATCTGCCCCCTTGGACACACAAAACTCTGGAGGCTGATGCTGCTAAAAGTAGGCACAGGGAATGGTGGTGTGCCAACACCTCCCCCGGTGTTAAGAGATTGCCACTGACTTCAGTGCACTGCACTGATCGCAGTGCAGACAGCACCAGCTCAGGGCTCTGCCTGATGGACTCTGCTGAATTCACTGTGATGGCTCCACAGGTAAATACCCTCCCAGGCACCTTGCCCTGCTCCAAGAGCACCCGCAGGCACAGGCTCAATCTACCAGAGAGCTAAAAGACAGGATATTTATCAAGAGATATCCTGAAAATCACCTGGATTGGGAAGAAACCCACTTTATCATGGCATTATCAAAGAGCTTTTGTGTAGTTTTCCTCTTTGACTGTAATATATTGGGTTTCCCCCAACTTTCCACTAACTTTCAGTTTCTTTCTAATGATTAAAAAACTCAGTCACCACAGCTTGTAAGGGTTCTTTTTAGCATACAAAATACTAACAAAAATCTGCTCCACCAAAATAATTTGCCACTCTATGTCCTGTGTCCTCCTTTAAATATTTTGGCTCAGAAATTCATTACTGATTGCATACCTTGTTCAGAAAGTAATACATACTTTTTTGATAACTTATTATCCTCAGTTGGAGAATCCAGATTGGTGCAAAGAGGGGCATCTCAGAGTGCCTCACAAGACATTTGTGGTGGAGCACACGCCCATCTAGGGCCTCTCATGGCCTGGTTTACTCAGAGGATCATCTTTTCCTTCTGGGAGAATGTACCTCTTGAAAGCACCACGGGTGGAAAAAGGAAACCCTTTGTTTAACCTACAGATGCTGCTTCTGCCACCTTCTTATGTAAAGAGCTTTTCTTCTGCAAGCTGTCTTGCCAATACCGGGAGAGAGGAGAGGCCAAGGCTCTGCCCAAGGGCAGTAAAGTTAGTGGACTTTGGCCTTTAATGAGCAGAAGGTGCAGTTCAATTACACTTTGTTAGTAGGTATCATTAGCTTATAACTCCAGGGGTCATTGGCAGATATCATTAGTCGGGGGTCGTTAGCAGGATTAGTCAATATAAGGAGAGCCAGACCTGCCTCTGCAGTGTGGAGAAGGTGAGAGCAGGCGATGCCTTATTAGGGGCTAATTCCAGTGAGGATGGGTCTCTGCCAGGGGCTGTCAGAGCCAAGTTGTGATGATAGAGGATGGAGTCCTGGTATCTCTGATGATGAAAGACCTGGGTAAATGAAAGAGGCCTCCTTAACTTCACTCAAATAACTTTAAGACATAATTATGTGACCAGCTTGAGAATGCTAAGGCAGCCATCAGTCTGACCAGTGGATGAATGGGACGATGGATGAATGGGAACACGATATTGACTTGCATAAGAGGTGAGGATTTCTTTGGGAGATAGTATTTGTCATAGGCTAATAGTCCAGAATCTGTGGTTTGTGGCCTTTCCCATAGTCCATGGCTCCTGGTACTGCTATGGCCCCTTACTTCAATGAGCCTCAGTGGGATTCAGTGGCCCTGATCAGAGCTCTGATCAAAGAGGAGATGCTGCAGGAGGTGCTGCTAAGGACTGCAGAGGTGATCCTCTAGCTTTTTGGGACGTAGCTCATCAAGCTGGTAGGACTGTGCAGTGGCTATGGGGTAAAGGAAATGCTTTTAGGATGATCTGGATTGTATATCTATTCAAGAGCAAATGCTCCCTTGGGTTTGGGTCAGTGTGGATGACTTCAATGTGGAAAACACATCTGCTTTTCTTAATTAACCTCCATTTGTTAATGAACCACCAGAATGGCCAGTGTATCTGGGTAGTCTCCTGGCAACCTTGAAGTTATTCACCTGATTTCTTTCGCTTTCACCTGGGACTGTCTGCTTCCAGCTCCCTGTGGGGCTTGAGTGTGTATGGAAGGGATGTGTCCTGTTCTCATCACGTCTCAGGGTGCTCCACTCCTGTTCTGCTCTAAATCCTCAGCATTAAGTCACTGATGGTTTTCCTTAGGAAATTAGTATCTTGTGTCCATGGCAATGATGATCAGTTTGGTCAGTTCTGAAAAGCATCTGTTTTTTAGACAGGTTGTTTTCCCACTGGAAGTTGCTAATTTGCTGAAGGTTAAATTCATCTGTGGCCTCAGGATCTAAATTAAAAAAGGAACGCAGAAAGAGAGCTTTTCACTACAGATAAATGTTTTGCTACAGAAATGTTCCCTTTTTCTCTATTAAAATGGCTGTTTTCACTTTGCTATTTGTTCACTAGTAAGAGTGAAACATATAATAGAAAACTGCTTAACTGAAAAGGCCTATGTGCATGTGATGTCATTTACTTTTGAAACTTGACATTTATTCTGGTTCTCTTTATTTTGGGTTTTTTCTCTCACCTCAAAGGAGAAATATCAAATTCACATCCTTAAAATGAAAAACTTAGTATGTCATCTTCCTTTGTGTAGCAACTTGTAGAGGAATGTAAATGGTCAGTGGTGGTGGTGTTAAACAGTTCTGATGTCAGAACTTGTACACCTGATGGCAAATGTTTGTTAGATTTGCCTCTACTAAAGTACAGCTAAGATCTGTTAGTGCTTGTCATGAAGATTTACGTAAGTGCAGTAAGCAGATTGCACATTCAGTGATATCTCCTGAAGGTTTTGAAGGAAGATTGGCAATTTTATAGTTATCATGGCTCAATAAACATGTAAGAATTACCCAAGAAATATGGGGCAAATGGTGTAAGTTAACACATCTTATCTAAATAAATACTAGTTACAAGATATTAATCCATATACAGGTCTGGGGTATTTCTAATTAAGCACAGAAATACTTCCCATTTCTATAGCATCTATTTCTGTATTTCAGAATAGCCTGTATTTCAGAGAAAGATGAATGATTTCCAGTGTGCCCCCCTTTCCTGAATAAATTAGGCTACTTTATTGAATAAAATGCCAATATAATGGTGCAATTCTGTTGCATTCCTGATGCCATCTTTTCCTCTTAAGCTAGTGAAGGATCCAGAAAGGAAAGTTTTCCTTTTCTAAAGGAAAACTTTGAAAACGAAAGCAAATATTCTTTTAGCATTTATGTTCATAACTTGGAAACAAATAAACTGCAAGAACATTTTTAAAAGGAGAATCCTGAAGCCTTACCTTTACTTCCCAGGAAAGTACAACTCTTTCTCTCCAAATGCAGAAATTCTTCACAAACATGTCTTCAGCCTGCTCCAGTGTTTAATGTACCAAAATTATGGGTAGTTGACAGGTAGTATTTGATGAGTAACATTACTTGTTTCCTCTCCAGAGAATTTGCCCAAGCTTACACACAGCATCTGCACCACTGAGCTCTCCCAAATCAGTTGTGGCCTCTTATCTTTGAAAAAGAAGATGAAAAACCTGACTTGTCTCAGCTGATTGACAAAAACATGAATATCCTGTCTGAGTCAGGTTTTTAGCTCAGCTCCCACAGAAGTCGTTATCAGTTGTATTTGAACACCATTTTTTTTGCTACCTACAAAGAGTATTTAGATGAAATGCCCAAATTTTAAGCTATCACAGGTAGATGAGATGAATAATTAATTAAAATAGAGGTGAAAGAGGGTGATCTCATACTGAGCCTGCCAGTCTAAAGCCAAGTAAACCGTAGTCTCCAGGTCTCTGGGCTATTCATTGTTGCCAACAATTTTCTCAATCAGTGCTTCTCTCAAAACCTTTAAAAACTCTGGTTATCATTTCTTTGGATCTGATGGCTGCTTAAAGCAATGAAATCTAAATGGTTTCCCTATACTTTGATACTTTTTTTTTTGTTAAACAAATAATCATATGCAGTTAGAACATACAGATCTTGCTGGTTTCAGTTTCCTTCATTTTGGGATCTCCATTCATTGGGGTGCAGAGAGAAATGAATGTGGTAGACCTTTTCAAATGATTTCTAAATTAAGTACAGTAAATTCTTCTGTAATATGACTCATGAGACCTGAAGATCAAAGTCTTACAAGAGATTTATGAAACCCAAATAATTTTTGTATAGAATATATGGTAACTCTGGGTAATGCTATGTTGTTGTTCCACTTATCATGTGAAAGTGATGAAGAGTGGTGCCCCTTTATTTTCTGGATCCTTCACTAGCTTAAGAGGAAAAGATGGCATCAGGAATCAATTTTGTCTTTTTTTTGAAGTTGGTCTTACACTCTTTGTGAGCTTTCCCCTAAAAGACACAGATGGCTGTTCCCTGCTTACGAGCCTCCATGTACTCCTGTTCTGAAATCCAAGTCCACTGCAGTATAAATCTGGAGAAGCTCAGTGAAGTGTGAATCTGAAAGCTCTGATTAGTGCTGATTAGTTGCAAGCTGGAGTGTGAATAAGCAGTCTGACATGTACAGCGTTTTGTTATATATGGCTGAAGAAATTGCATTTGCATGGTGAAGTATTTATGGTCGTATTTGTGACTTGCTTCATTCACATCTGGTCCATGGTTGTCCTCTGGGAATGGCAGGAGAGAGAACAGGAGGGAAATGTGAAATGGTTCATCAGAAACCAAAGAACAAAGACAAGATATTCCCTTCCCCTGCAAATCCTAATCTGGATAAGAGAGTTTGTGGCAATAAGGGACATGAGACCATAGTGGCAAAAGTATATGCATATAATGCCAGTGACTTTATGTTTCAGTTTATTCTCTTCTGTGCCTCTTCTGCCTAAAGTCTATGGTAGTTCAGGTTTTCAGGTTCTCAGGGAGGTGATGAGTGGCTGGGAAGATGAAATGTATGTTTATTTTAATTTGATTTCTTTTTTCTTTTTCATGTCTGTTTCTTCTGCTGCTTCTCTTTCCCTTGAATGCTGTTAAACCAAAAGAACTACTTAGAAAGAAATTTATGAAAAATTAAGTTGGATGGAAAGTTGTAGACATAATAATTTTTTGTTGTTGAAATAATGCCTAATAATGCTGGTGCACTATTAATTTCGCATGAAGAAATTTTCAGCTTAGCTTTTATTATCAGCTTTTTTGATATTTTCAATCAATACTAATTTTTTTTTAAGATCACATAACAATCTAATCTTGACCAATTAATCTAATCTTTGATCAATTAGTAGGTATGAAAATATTGTTAATTGATAAGAACCAGCTGTGGCCCAGTATGGACACATAGACTGCATCAAAGAGCATGTCATGTGTTTACTTAAGTAAAAATACTACCTTCCTTTTAGCCCGCTTTTTTATTTTAGTGTATCTGCTCTTCTATCTACCAGTCCTATCTACAAAGTAGACAGATGTTTGGAGGAGCAGAAAGCTAGAGAATTTGTGGGGAGAGAGAGCAATGAGATGGTTCTTCTTCCCACTGCAACTCTTGAGAGGCCAGGATGGACAGGGCTGGGGAGGAGTGGAGGGATGTAGCAAAGACTTGTGTTTCATGGCAGGATCTCTCATCCCTGCTCTCCTGTAGGGAGATTTAGTTTCTTCATTTGTTTGAATCACAAGTCTCAACGTGAGGATGATTCCATACAAACTTAGTCACAAAGCAGCAATATATGCATTGAAAGGAAGAGATGAGGTTAAAGGAACAGAAAATTAATTTCAGCATATTCATGTCTCAGTTTATAGTGTTTGAAGACTTACAGATAGATTTAGCTTGTTGACACTAAAGGACCTTGTGTCTTGGTGTTTGAGTTCAGTCAATTATGCTATTCATTATCTGTTAGCTTTGTTTTATTCTAAGAGACAACATAGCTGTATATCAGAACTAATAGCCATGTAACTTTTAAGTAGATAATGGTCAGCTCTAGCTCAGATCAATAGTACTGCTTTTATTTTTTTGTTCTGCAAAAGGACAACAAACATAAAGCATGCTTGTGTTTTCTTATAAAAGAGCTCCCTTTTCTGTTCTGAAAGCCTGTAACATGAATGATGGTCATGATAAAGAAGGATTAAAGGGTGAGATGTAACAAAAAAAATTAATAACGTGATGAAATCAACTCTGAAAGTCTACTTATGTTAGTTAATTCTGTGTTTGAGAGTGCCAGATGTGCAGGACGAATCCTATAACTTCACAAATGTTTCAGTTGCTAGGAAATTGTCATCTCCTATTCAAGTCTGAGTTGACCAAGACCTGAGGGTGAGACAGAAGTCTTCTGTTGGTAAAATTTTCAGGTGAAATGATTGGGCTGGGGGACAGGTGGGAGGTTTCCCTGTCTTTTGCTATATATATACTGGAAATGCCGGTATGTTGGAACTAAACTATTCTGCAGGAAACTTCTAAGGTGACAAAAGGAATATTTTGTTTAAAGGGTATTTATGTGCCCCTCATCCCCACTACAAAATAATTGGTAACCAATTGATTCAGGTGAGACATAGCTGTGCCTGCTTATCCTACCAGATAAGTCTTCAGATATTTTAAACTGTTTTAATTAGCTTTGAGAAACCTCATCACTTTCAGCAAAATAGACTTCAGAGATTCCAGCACTCTGTTCTTTCTGCCTTTGTCTGCACAAAGAGCACATGTGTACTTCAGAAATTCTCTGCTGATGGAAAAGCTTTTCCTTAGGGGTTCGGCTCAGCTCAGATCCAGTAGTAACTCCTGAGAGCTCCTTCCTTGAAAGTTACATTTTGTTATTCCTCGTAGGTGTCATCATTAGAGACTATTTATAATATTCGTTTTGTTCTGCCTTCTTTTACTGATATCTTAACCTTGCAAAATCCAGCTTCTAGATCACAGGAATCAACTATCAGATTACACAACCCATTAAACAATGCCTTATCTTTCAGTGCCTATTTCCATTGTTCTTAGTACATGTCTTAATTCATATGCACTATGTTCTTTATATGGCTTGAAACGTTTCTATTAGTTAGTCAGCTGAAACATGCCCAAGTCTGACCATTTTCTGACAATAAGGCTAATATAAGTTTCTTTTCCTGGTGTAAATATATTGGTCTTCAGAAAAGCAATAAGACCTTTTGCCACACAAAATACTACAGATTTTCAGCTTTCGCCAGTCTCACAGCATGAGCAGAACAGTCTCTTATATAAATACCATGTGCATATTGCCTCTTACCGGTATGAGATGGATGAGATTCTTAGAGGGAAACCTTTAAATTGCTTTTTTAAATAATTTTACTTTGCTGTTTGAATATCTTCTAAATGAGGACTAGCCCCTGCTCTTTAGGCTATTTCTGCTCTTTGTACAGCATGAAATACTTTGTGTGAAAGGTTAACATAAAACATCTTTGAATCATACTCTATTCTCAGAATTTATTTGCTAATTTTCTTCATATACGCAATACATGTTCATTTCCTCTCTGATAGACCTGGTTTAAAGAAAGTCTCCGAAAAGTACTAGTGCTTCAATAATCCTTACTCTCATTTCAAATCCTTATGGAAGTATAAACAGTGAAATGTTTAAATAGTTGAGAGCAAGGTATTATTTTTGAAATTATATTTATATATCTAAAATAGAAATTGTATCTTAAATTGTATTTCCAGAGGATATTCTCCTGCATGGACCATTATATAAACTTGGAAATGGGGGCTCAGTGCAACCTCCTGCAGCCCAGGAAACAATTGATAAGGGCAGGTTGGTGAGCTCTTGCTGCAGACCTGGCTCTCGCCCCTGAGGTAGCTTAATGAATATTCACCAGGACTTACCCTAGCCTGGCCCAGACATGGCTGCAGTGCCCCTTTAGTGTCTCTGTCTGTCTGTGAGCTTTGAAAGAATGTCTGAAATCTCATCCATACAGAGGGGGAAAAAAAGAAGTTAATGTGGTTCTCCTCCAAAATATTTTTTTAATCTGAAAATGTAATTGAATCAGCATGCTCATCATTTCAAACTTCTTCTGTAACTGTTTTTTCAACCTGTTTTAATAACTATTTAAAATATAAACCACAGTGTGGTCAAAAAAAAAAATTTATTCAACAAACGATTCATTGTAACATTAAAATGCAGAACACTCAGGTGAAGCCAATAAATGTAAAACTGATTAATTAAGTTCAGAAAAATCAATAATAAAAATACAAAGTGCCTACATGAAAACCATACCAATGCTGTGTCACTCCAAAAAGACACCGTCTGGGAAAAGCAGTTTGCTTTATCATAGTTCCAGCATTTATGAAACTGTCCACTCAGTTTAAAGGAATTACTTTTTCGGGTTTTTGAAAGATAATGTCTTAAAAGGCTGTTTAGGTTCATTTCAATAAGTTTTTGAAACCCTGACAGTATTCGAAATAATGGAAGACAGCAGAAGTCCCACCAGCAACCTGCACACCAAAGAGCAAAATAATTAAACTGAGCAATCTCTGTTACCTCAGATGCCAAACTAAGCAACCAGTTATAACCTGAATGCAGTTTTTGGTTGAACAGCACACACAGCATGACTTGTGGTTTCTTAGTCTGAAACCTTGCAGGTATTCCCTGTGTTTTCTCTCCTGGGGCTCCTGAGATGGCTTGTGGCACAGTGTGCGATTGATGGGGTCTGATCAGCACTTAAATACAGCAGCACTAGGAGAGGGATGTGAAAGAAGAAAATGTAATAACAGAAGTGAGAATAGGAAGTTAGAGAGCCCTGAAAGAGAGGAGAGATCGTCTAAAGATAATAAGTATACTCCTGTCCTGTAATTCATCTCTTGAGCAAGTAGGCTCTCTCTAGAAATCACTGGCCTCAGCAAAAGATGGGCCTAAAACTTGTCTTCTTTGCCTGATATAGAAAGTGAAATATAGTTTAGGGTTCTGAACCCAGTTTTGTGCATTGGGACCGTATCCAGCACTGGCAAACACATGCAACAGTTGACCTTTCTACTGCTTTTATAAAGACTCTTGCTGGTGGACTCCTGCCACAAGAAAATAGAGAAGTGGGTTGTAAAAGAGCTTGCTTAGACTTGACAAGTTTGCTGAGCGTTTCTTCCCCGAGTTAGAATGAAAGAAGTTGAAGGTAGACTTCAGCTTTCTCAGCTGACACATCCTTGGCTTCAGAGTTGAAAATGTTTCAACATCTCTGTGAATTTCAGCAGATATTTGGGTTCACTTTTAATGTGCTTGATGTCAGCACGGTGTAGCTGAAAGCCAAAACTCTCTGCCAAGAAAGAAATGTGTCCAATATCAATCATCATGTACTTAGCAGCCTGAGTCCTGTCCGGACCAATGACTTTACTAACTTTATTCCTATATCTGGGTTACTACTTTTCGATGATGATCGCAGGACATAGCCTAAAATATCTGAAGTGATCAAAAATAGAACTACATGGAAACTATCCTTTTAGTTGGGTGTATTTTTCCTTGACTTTACAAGAATGTGAATATTTCTCCATAGTAAAATTCCAACCTGGAACAAATTATGACGGAACAACTCTCAGTGGGCATAAATCAGCATAGCAATGCCTATTTACAAGGATTTGAACTCTTGGGGTTTCTTGGGGTTTTTTTTTGGTCCACCTGAAAATTTACCACTTTCACATAAATATATCCCTCTTACTAGGAACTGTTTTCATACATGCTGTGATCAAGAGGTTGGTGTTTGGATTTTTTTCCCTCTCTCCTTTCATTGTTACCACAAGAAAAGCTGATCTGGTAAATAGGTTTATGCAGCTCTAATGAAGAATGACCTGATCTCTGCAAGGATACACGTGAGGCTTTGTTGTTCCGTAGTTTACACTGAGCATGACATGTCTGGAATGCTTTATGCTGACTGCATCATCAAAGTACTAGGGGGTAAAAAAAACCTGGAGAAGTCTCTGAGCCTGCGTATTGACTTGCTTTACCATTTTATTGGGTTAATCATCCTTATAAATCAAATTCTAACTCGTGGTTTGATGTTGTTGAATTACCTCGGTGCCACCTCTGAGCTCTGCCAGGGCTTCATGTCTTGGGCTCTTTGTAATAAAGTCAGGGGTATGTTTTACTTCTAGGGTGAGGTTGGCCCTGGAACAAGACAAGGATTTCCTGAGGTTTTGCAGCTGTATCTTGTGATTCAACCCTGTGCTCTCAGACTGACTCTATGCTGCCTCCTCCAAGCATTGTACCTCTCCTTCCTCATCTCTGCATGTAGTGGCATCCTATCTAGAGAAGAAGGAAGCAGACTTTATCTGGCAATGACCCACACACAACTGCTAGGTTACCTTTGCAAAAATAAGAATGTTTTCCTCTGAGTATTGTAAATGAAAACCTCTAATTTAAGGGAAGTGAAGATGCTGCAAAGGCTCCAGTACCGGTGGTAAACTATTAGATGCAGCCAGAGCTGCTCATTCATGTGTCACGAAGTCTGTGTTGCCTAAAGGAAAGTCTCCCTCAGTTTAAATTATAGATAAGCCATGCTTTTGGAGCAGGTACTTCTGAATTCTTTGCAGATAATCACAGATGCATTACAGCATAGGAACAGTGCCTTTTTTAGAAAAGGTGTATTTTTATAAGCATGATGAGCTCAACAATGGGTGTATTCTAGCATATATCTGTGTTAATTATCCATCTATAAGTTTGTCTGTCCAGACTGAAGAAAACTCACCAGTATTCCTTAAATCTTTTAACCTGAATCAGATGTGGGGAGATAAATGAACTCTCTCTTCATATTGAATCATTTATTATTCATTATTTGGCACTGAACTTAGTCCTTTGCCATAACACTGTATTTGATATAATGGAAGGTGCCAGACAGGTGGGAGTTGGCTAAAGTTCAGAGCAAATCTCTCTGTGACAAACAAGCTTCAGAGAATGTCCCATCAAGACATTTCCATTGCTAATGAAGGTTTAAACATAAGTGTTGGAAGAAAGGCAACATCCTCCCTACCCCCCAAGTGAGAGATATCAGACAGACAGGGACCTGCTGGCACTGCCATAGCAGCTGTGAAACAGAGCAGTATCTGTGGTCTTGGAGATGAAGCTGAGCGAAGGGAAGATTTGACACTAGAGCTGTCAAACACTTGCTTTAAACCAGAAGCACCAACTCAAGTTCTTGAGCTCAAAAACCTCTTCTGCAGAAGATGCCAAGACTTGCTGCAGATGCAGTTGAAAAATAGGGAAGATCTTTTTTCATTTGGGCAGACTTGGCTTTTATGTTGTCTGTGGAAAAAGAAGAAAAGGACCATGATTACTGCTAATGAATTTTTGAATTAAAATTTCCAGTACTTGTTATTGTTCTCATAAATCGTACCTGTAAGAAACATTGCCTGGAGCCAAATTGTTTCCAAATTTCTATTTCATTCTTTTTATTAGGAGAAGCCTAGACTTTTGGTCAGGCCTGACATCAGGGTGACTCAGTGGAGCTCTACTGAAGCTAAAGGCACTCTATGAATTCAGACATGCCGAGAAACCTGCTTATAGTGTAGAAGTCATGGAGTAACTTCTCTGTCAGCTCTTCTAGAAACAGTTTCCTCCTCCATCCATCCAAGGCAGTGTGCAAATATGTATGGGAAAGAGACGAAAATGTAGACATTTCTATTGACTGGAATAGTGCATCTTCTATTTTTAGACCTCCAAAGGTGCATGTTTTGTGAACAGAGATTTTTGTTAGGTGTAATTAAATTAATTTTCAAGGAAGTTACTAATTTCATTGAAAGCTAGAGATCCTCCCAATGCATGATTCATCATAACTCCACCTCAGCCCTGGCCTGCAGGGATAACTAACTCCTTTGGTGAGAAGATAATTTTATTTTAATTCTCATGCAGTCATTGGACAAGTTTAAGACAAATGCCAGCTATCAATCTTTGAGTGAATTATTGTTCTATTAGGGTGTGGTGGAGTAAAGGATGTCATACTTTAGTACCTATAAAGCTTTTTAGATATAATTTTGTGTGTAAACCATAATAAACATAAAAATCATCCTTTATGACTTACATGAAAAATACATTAAGACAACCAAAATTAGATGCTTTGAATAGCATGGGAGATTTTTTTTTTTTAATAAAGGACATAAAGATTTATTTTTCCAGTGTTTCTATTCAAATTAATAACAGGGTGGGGTCTTTTCCTCTAACTATTTTCCTGTATTAGCAAATTATTATTTTTTGTCCTTCCACTCTTATTTGACTGGAAGCAATCATGAAAAGATCAGTTTTCATGACTGGCATCTAGTGTTGTATCAGAGATACCTGAGCTTCAGAGATACTGGAGAATGCAGGGGGAGTGTTGACTGTGGAAGAAATGAAGGACTAGACTCTGAAGAGACATTCAGAGTAACCACATATTGCACTGCAAAGCCCACACTTTGCTGTCAGCATACTTGGTGAATTTTGCTAGCACATAAAAAATGTACTAGACACTCCTAATAATGATAATTACAGTTCTAATCTTGCCAGTGATTTACCTGGGCAGACATGTACAGCCATATGGAGCTCCATAAATTTTAATAGGGCTCCGTGTGGGTCTGGAGGCAGAAGTGGGGGATTGGCAGAGATAAGTGTTGTGTGACCCTCACTCTGACTGGAATTTGGGTGCACAGATATGTACCACTGAGTGCACAAGGTGCATGTCTGCGTCTGTGCTTCCAGGATGTGTTACTCTGAACAGTGTTATTACATTTGGAGAGAGTATTTGGGGAGAAATTAATTCTGTTGTAATACTATTTGGCTGTGATTTACTTTCTCACTTCGCGTCTTCAAACACGGAGGATGAGAAGCAGCACATTTTTCTTGGTTAGTTACTACAGATAACCCAGATGCTGGTCATTTGTGTTTGGCTTCCAATTAGTTTTAATTTTGTTTGGGTTTCTTCGAAGTGTGACAAGAACATCTTTTCGGTGGACTGCGTTTATGTCTTTTAACAACTTATTTGGTATAGGAAATATATTCCTATCCCTTTCAATTCTGGATTCCCGGAATAAGCTCTTGCTCATGTAAATGGTAGCACCAATTTCAGACAATATATTGGTATAAGGATTGTTTAAGTGAATAACTCTTACCTCTTTTCTCATTTTTCTAAGATGTTTGCTGTATTTCAGGATCCCAAAGTTCTACTGATTTTGTTTCTGAACTGTAGGCTCTTTTGGGACATCGACAGTGCAGGATTTCAATGTAGAAATGTCTTTGGGTGTGATCTTTGGGAATCTTCTCCATTATTACTTGATGTAAATCGAGAAAATGGTATATTGGTTTCTTGATTCATGTTGATGGTTAATTTATAAAACATATTGGTGAGCTATTGTTTAAATTGCATAAAGGGTGCAAAAAATCACATAAAAATAACTGAATAATTTCCAAGTATATGCTTTGATTGTGTCCCGAACCACTACTTATTAAAAAGGCAACTTATTCATTAATAGAAAATCATATAAAATTATTTTTATTGCAAATTTAGACTGATTTTCTTATGAAACATATAAACCACAAACAATACTAAGCATGAACTGACGCTGAAATTCACTTTGCTGTAAATTGTATCTGGAAGTCTGCTATTTGGGAAAGTGTTGTCTGCTTTTGCTACATTATATTACTAACAAATTCCATGATACTCTTGAATTAGTGTTAGGGTAAATTAAGTAGAAACAAGGAAGCCACAGTTGAAGCAAGTTTCTTTGATGAATATGTATAAAGTTTTTTTCTCACAGCTTGTGGATTATTTATAAACATAAGACACATTATTTTTTACGTGCCTGGTTCTAGTATGGAGGTAGTACTGGGTGTTTCTTGATTCTCAGCTTGTTAAAGCAGTGAGACTCTGCAGAATTACTTACTTCCTTGTCTGCTGAGCTCTGATGTAATTCATTGTGCCGCTTGAATTTATTTTTTTATTTCTTTTCACAAAGAGGAATCAGGTCAAAAGGATTCAAGCTGTTTGCCTCAAAGCTTACTGACTACAAACTAAATATTTCTGAAAACAGTGGTCTTATGCTTCATTTCCCATTCATATTGTAAATGTGCTAGTAGGTAGGATCAGGCAAGAGACTGGCTTTGTGATTTAAACGCTGAAATGGGGAAGCATTATTGCCATGCAATCTGTGTAAGAATCCAGGCCATGGAAGTTGGGACATTAAGCCCCATTTGTTAGTTTGCTCCTCCTTTTCTAACTCTTACAATAGCCGCTGTTTGAAGACCAGACTTCAGCGTTTGGAAGCAGTAGAATTTATTATAAGCATTTGCAAAGCCTTTTTTGGATATCAGGTAGCACATATGTGCTAAATGCTGCTAATTCTGAAAAAAAAAAAATCCTGCTGTGGAATTATTTTGCTTCTTTTCACAATCTGTTTTATTCAGAAAAATTAATAATATTCTTCCCGTTTTCCAAAATTACCTTTTTTTTTAAATTAAATACTTCATCATATATAAATAGCTTCCTTCAAAAATAGCTTTGAAACAGAATCTTTTAAACCATCTGTTATCCCTCACCGAGAAAACTAGCGGTCACCTAGAAATAGCTAATGTTTCTTGATGCCTACAATCAGGGTGTTTTAGCTCGTTTTGTTTTGCAGTTCTGTACTTTGTACTACTGCTGCTGAATATGTATGTGTGTTGATGGGCCAGCAAAGTCGTGGTATCTCACTAAACAAAACAAATGCTTTTATGAGCTTCAGAACTAACAAGTCCTGCTTTCCTATGAATTTATAGTTGCCACCTCTGTTTTGAATGTTTCCTCATAATTCAGGTATTCAGAGGTTTCTCCTCGCTGTGAATTCTGAAAAGCACTTGATTCAGTTTTCCCATGAGCTGGGTAACTTAAGTATCTCTGCCCTCTATGAAATTATTTCTTCTAATGAAATTTTGGGAAACCTGATTAGGAGTTCTGGGATTACTGTGCATTTGTCAATTTGTACTGTGCACCTTCAGAAGTGGCCTTTGGGTTGAAAGCTACAAGAAGCGGTAAAGAAGAATAGATGGTTCGGTCACATAAACATCAATTCTACAGGAAATCAAACTGAAAGTATCCAGGGAGATAGAAGAAATGCTATATGAGATTTTTGATCCCTTTATTTGCATTAAAGGATGTTTTCTTTTACGTTTGATCTGCCTGATTACGGAAGGGCTATTCCAGCTCTGTGCTGGTGCTTTGAGCATGCATATCTGTTGGAAAGTAGCCCCAAAGAACCCGAACATTCATTTTAGGTTACAAAATTTGATTTTCTGGCTTTTATTTTTGCTTAATTAAGAAAATGTTTTGATAAAATGGAACCACAAAGGTAGAGATTAATACTGTGAAAAATTTAGGCATGTCTCAAATGTGTGCAGCTAAGCACTCTTCATAATTCACATTAAACACTCTGCATTTTTTAAAAAAGAAAAGTAATATTTCAGAAGTACTAAGCGTTATGCTTAAACCACAGATTCTGTAAAAAATGAACTGCATAAGCTATTAGCAACTGTATGCGTCATAAACACCTTAGGCAAGAAAATGAGATCCTGATGCCAAATGCAGCTCAGCTCCATCAGTCTACATGGAGCTACACTTCTGCAATTTTATAAGATAAATGTCTGTGCTGTTTTATATGATGAAACCACAGCTTGGGTGAATCCTCTTATTTTTCACCAGTGATTTAATAAAGGCAAGCTCAATATAAATATTGAAAGGCTACTAGTATTGAAAATACTCTTTCCCTTGTAGCTGAAATACGTGAGAGCTTTGTCTTTTCATATTGATTGTTCAAAAAGAAAAAAAAACATTAAGACTTGTCTATACAAGAAGTGGGTATATTTACTAACTAGTGGGCTCTAAACATTTTCTTGAACATACTAGACTTTATATTGAATTTGTAGAAAAAAGCTTCGTTATGTTTCATCCTAGCTACTGGGAACTTCAAACCCCATTTTAATCTCAGCTGAAACAACTGGTGAATGCCTCCTACCTCCTAGTAGAGATTAAAGAGGAGAAATGTTACAAACTGTATTTCCCTGCACCTATTTCTTTGACACATATAGCTGTGGTAACACAATAAAGGAGCTGCATTTAATTATTTTTCCAGAACTCCTGAGTTTAAAAGAGGTAGAGTATTTATGAGCCCCATTTGTGCTCTCTAATCCACAAAATACCAAAAGATATCAGAACACAAACTGGTGGCTATTGGAAGTGACCTATTGTGCCTCTGAAAATGTTTGTCTTGTTCTGCTTCTTTCTCCAAATAAAATACTGAGCATTAATTTAATCATTAAAAGAATAATGAAAATAAGGAGCAATGAAAATGTAATCAAGGTAGACAATTAATAGTCACAGAAGTGTCATTTTTAAAACAGTTTAAAATATCTCCTGTGCTGCTCTGCTGTGTTCATGGAATAAACCTGCTTTAATTATTTCCTGTTCAGGCTTTCCTCTGTTTCCTTGGTTTTAGGAGGAGTTTACCTAGCAAAAAACCAATGCTGCTCATTTCCTCAGTGGATTAACTGGGCAATGATGAAACAGAAGCTTCTGTCTGCTTCATTCTTTACACAACCTGGTGTTAAAGAGTGACCTTTCACCCTCAGAGATTTTAAGGATTAAGGATGCTTTTAAGTCTCGGTCTGGTTACTAATCCACCACTTTCACTTGATGTTAAATAAGCACTTCCTGATTTACCCTTTAAATCCTGTAAACATAATAAAACAGAGTTTAACCTTTACCTTAGGATTTTACCACTATCTTATGCTCTGTCAAATAAACCTTTATAAGAAGCAGCGAAGACAAAACTAATAAGCCATACCCTGATTTTTTTTCTATTTTTTTTTTTTTTTTACCTTGGGATATGTAGCAAAACATTACAATATTTTTAATATATTCAGGTCAAACAGTTGTTAGAGTGCATTGGGGTCCTTACACTGTGCAAATAATGGAATTTTTAAAAAGCATTTATAAACTATTTGAGATAATGAAATAGATGTTTCTTCTGCATTCAGTCTTCTGTGAGCAAACTATACTAGAAGGAGTTGAAATGGAAATATATTGAGACAGATTTCATAATCCAAGGCATTGCAACTTTCAAGAATATCATTTAGCCTCCAGCCATTGCTTTGTAAAGTCAGGCTCCCATCTGGTGTAAACTGTGTGTAAACTCCATTTGCAGTCCAGGGACTATCTGGACTTACACCAGCCATGGATTTGACCCCACAGAACTGGGTTTTTGCTGTCTTTTTCTCCTTAGGAAAATGGTATCTTGGCTGATGAAATATTCATTCATGGCTGTTTCCACTGGCTGTATTTAATGGTACAAAATTATCACTACTCTCTGCCAGAATACTTCTGTCTATGTCACAGCTGCAAAGGGTGTCTCTTTATCGTTTATTTATATAAATAACTTCTTGCCTATATAAGTAATTTCAACATAATGCTCCCAGCCTGGGACCAAGGACCTGGTGGGACCAGCTGAGAGTTCCTGTCTGCATGACAGTTCCAAGGGCTGAAATCTGGGGACAATGGTACCCAGAAAAACAGTGTTGGAAATGCCTTCTTTCAATCATTACAACCACCACCCATCAAGTATTTTAAATAAGGTTTGTTTTCAGCAGAAATCCAAAATACTTCATTTCAAAAATTTTGAGTTCTGTCACCTTAGAGAGTTTCTGGTTTTATATCTCATAGTGAGTAGAGAAAAATTATCCTATGATAAGAAGTTAATTCCCTCTTCTGAGGCCCTAAATCCAGGACCTTATTAACAAAGGAATACAGTTATCTGTCTGAATGGGAACCTTGCTTGGCTTTTGATATCTTTTAGGGAATATTTATTTTAATTAAATTGAATATCTGCCTTGTATCTTGCAAATATCTGATTGTCTCTGCATCAGCTATTGCCTAAGAGGAAATATAGACAAAGTAATCATTTATACATGCATGATTTTCTTACTATGATCAACAATCCCTTTGTCTTCTGCCTTAATAATGCAAAATATCCTGTTTCCTCTATGTTTGCTAATGCTGCTGACAGTGCTGCGGAGGATTCAAGTCCAACTGCTCCTTGACAAGTTTGAGGGACCTGGTACCTGCACTGGGTAGGAGCTCTTACCAAAAGAAATTCTGCGATTTTAAAGTCTCTGAATGAAGTTAGGATGTAATGCTGGGGCAGCCAACTTTTCTGGTGTCTGCTGGTGATAAGTGAATGATAGCTAGAGTTCACAAATGGTTTAAATTCATTTAGCAAAGACTATTTGCAACTTTCTTGCAAAATTATTGAGTGTACTGGGTAGGGCTGCTTTTGAGAGTTTTATGAATCCCAGAATTGCTTGCTGTCTTAAGAGACATAATATTGGACCTTCTTCTACAGTCTGGGAGATAAAACTCCTGTTAAAGGCAATAGAAACTGTGGCAGTGTATGGAAACAAGAAACAGGACAAAAGAGAAAATTATAAACAAAGGAAATTTGATTTCTGCTTTTCATTGAAATTTGGGAAAGAAGATGGACAGGAGAAAATGCTTTTGTTTTACAGGTTTTACATCCACCACAGACACTGGCAATGTTTTGTTTAATGTGTCTTGTGCCAAAGTGGTCCTGTGAGGCACTGCCAGTGGGAATAAAACCAGTATGATACATCCGAACATCTTAAAAACAGAACAGCCTTCCCTTTGAAATAGCCTCCCACAGACACTGAAGGCAAGAATAGTTCACAGCAGTGTCAGTAACATTCCTCCCCATGAAGGAGAATCTGATGAAATTGAGCAAGAGCAAACCAGCCCTTGGCACAACTCCGTGAGATCCGTAGATGCTGAACTAGTCAAGAATCTGGTCTGGTAAACACAGGGGGTTGTCTCTTCATATGACAGGGGCAACTGTAAGAGGTCACCAAACTTTCCTCACCACCAGCCTTTAATGAGGGATCCTACATGCAGAGATGAAATGGAACCAAGCAAGAGGGGCTGAAATAGGCTCTGAAAGAGGTTCTACTGGAGTCGATGACAGTAAGCTTAGCGCTTGAGAGCCGGCCAAACTGCTCACACCAGGCATGCCAAATGTGGTGTACAGTACAGTAGAGTGGTACTGCATTTCACTGCGCACCTGTCTAAGATGAACTGACCCTGCAGTACTAGCAGGGTGTTTGTGGGATCTTTCTCCTGCTTGTCAAGGCAACTCTGCTTAGCCCCCCCCTTCTTAACTCAGACACTTGTTATGGGGATGGCCACTGTCTGTGGGCATGTGGGTGAAAGTAGGATATCTTGCTCTTTGACAGTTGACTGGCTCTTCTAGACAAGCAATGCATGGATCTTTCATTTTGTTTTTAAATCAAAATTCCTTCCCAGGAGATGAGCCTTGGAAATCCTGGTAAAGTGGTATTGATCCACCCAGCATGAAAGGAAGCCACTAAAGCTTTGTCAAAAGTCTGAACTCTTCCTTACACCCCTAAAATCACCTTTACTTAAAAAGGCACTGGTCTGCATTCTACCAGGAAAAGAACAACTTCACATCTAACTGTAATCACTGATGGTAGGTTTAGGAATGAATGCTAATTTGGACTTCTGGTCATATATGAAAAAATCATTTAATTATTTCTGCTCTTCTACAGAGATCTGAGACTTCCTTTCCAAGTCCTTCATGTGATTTCAAAATCACATTCAGAATATCCATAAGCTTTGTGTAACTCAGACTATTGCCATATATTCTGGTGTGTCTTCAAGTGAAGGAAACACGTAACAGTTAAAAAGCAGAAAAATATTTAGTGTTGAACTGATGAGGTGGTTTTGTAGTTTTTTTCTTCTTTGTTCTGTCACAACTTTCCTTTCTTGTACTATTTATTCTGTACTTCTTAATGTCTTGAAAACAGCTTATAAGACACTCACAGAGTAATTTATGACTCTGGTGTGTTTCATTATTATTTCTGCTTGCTCAACTTTCCTGAATGAAAATGGTTTTAAAACAGAGGTTTTTTCAGCATATAGGAGGGCTCACACCTGTATCTGTAATGAGTTATTTGCTGAAGCATTTTATGACAGTTAAAGTTCCCTACCTCTTGGGTTCCTGCTATAATTAATAATATTTAGAACTTTAAATTGTAACTTTTAGTGAAGTATACAAGGAACTGATGGAATTTCTGTTTTCTTGGGGGGAAGCTGGACCACTGGAGGAATGGCAATTAAATTTACAGATTCCTCTATTCAGCTGATGAACTGCTGCTATAGCACCTACAGTTCTCGATTTGTTGTTGAGGTTGCCTGCAGGAGAAGACAACCAAAAAAGGTATTTGGGAATATGATCTGAAGGATTCTCCAAAGGGAACACTGAAAGCAAGACTAAAGAAACCAGAGGAGAATGGGAAAGAAGAGTCAAAGGGCTGTGGCCATCTCCTGAACCTGACCTGGGCTGCTCACGGGGGAGGGACACAGGATGGAGGGATAGAGCTTTGCTTCTGGGCTTGGGGGGATACCACAAAGCTAACTTGGGGCCAAGTAGGCTGGGTTTCTTTGGGAAAGAGCAGCTCCTACAGCAGTGCAGAGTGCCCAAACTATGATCCTCTCCGTGCTACCAACATCAACCATTTATAAAGGAAGATGAAGCAATCACTTGAAGATGAGAACATATGTTTTTGCATTTTTCTGCAACTCTGCAGTAATGTGGAGCTAAATATATTTCCAGTGTATGTTTGCAAAGTATGTGACTGTGCCAGAAATATGCCAGAAATGAACTTAATTGAAGGAGTTGCGTGGATTTCATGTAGTTACCATTCTTTTGCTATTCCAACAGGTCACTGTATTGTCATTAAAATTGGGAAGAGGACCACTGGTCTTCTCACACCACAATTTCTACAGTTATGCTCAATTTACGTCCAAATAAACAACAGAGAAAGCTCAGAGTTTGGAAGAAATCAAGAAATTATTTACTTTCAAATGGAATTGATCTCCTCAGCCAACAATAACAGAAAGAAAGAAGTATGTGTGTATATATATATATATATATAAAACATTTAAATTTTATAATAGATTGGCCTGACACATGTAGTATTACACTGCATTACTTAGCATGTCTTAAAGAAAACAAAACCTTTTACTGAGCAGTTACCATTCAGACAGGTTATGGCATTTGTAGAGTAATTAGCAACTGTAAAATATGACTAACCAAATCATTATTTTTAACTAAAAACATAGGCGCCTACATTCTTATGTATAAAACATTTTTTATAAGCTGTGCATGACCAGGGAATACTTTATAACAGCGCTTAGGACAGAGAAAATACTAATCAGGATTTTAAATGTCTGCAGTTATAGTCCTGTAAATGTTCTTGAAAATGAAATGAATAGCTTCCAGAGAGGTGCATAACCAGAGAGGTGATGCAATGGTGCCAGGGGGAAGGAATGGGCTGATGGGAGAGCCACTAAGAGGCCTCAGGTGCTATGCAAGTCATCCAACATGCAGGAGAGAGACTGGCCCATTACTAAGGTCCTCTGTGGTCTGAGATTGCTTTGGGTCAAGGACAATGGCTACAGGTGCTGCAAAAAGAAGTGACATTCAGCTTTACATTGATGTAAAATAAGTACCAGTGAAATATGACTAAGCTTTTAAAATAGATTTAAAGGATTATTTCTTCTCCATGAGAGTGCACTACTGATTTTGCTAGCACCTTACCAACTTCCAGACTGCAGCAGTTTCAGCATCTAAGAGGAGACTTTTCCCAGGGATCACTCACTGTGCTTCTTAATGAAGCACTCTGGATTGCTCACCTGGCTTCCCTTTAAATTTACACATCTTAAAAATGACTTCAGCGCCAACCCACTGGAGTTGATCTAAGTTCCCTCAAGTCTCATGGAACTTAGCTCATGTTCATCAAGAGCTTCTCTGAGTTGCAAGTCAGTGAGGTGTGAAATGCTTGTGGTTTGATGATTCACAGAACTCTCACCGTGAGCCTTAATTAATCAATCTTTGCAAGGAATTTGAAATCCTTAGATGAAAGGCTCTGTAGCTGCAAAACACTCTTATTACAATGGCCACCACTTGTCTTCATGGGGACCTCAGTTTTACCATTCTTTTTTGTACCATTGCAATAACTTCCCTTTTATGTTGAAAGGGGAAGAGCTGTGTAAACATGTTCACCAGCAAACATTTCTCATGCTGGTGGTTTAAAAGAAACTATACTTGAAAAGCAACACAACTTTCAGCCCCATTTCCTCAAGCTGTGATCTTGTCAGGCTGCAGACAATAAACGAGGCTGGGCTGGGTCAGCACTGTCGTGGCAAAACAGGCAATGATGCTAACGATTGAGAAAAATAAAGCATATGAATCCAAATCCCTCCACTGTGGTGCCCTCAAGAGCCCTGGAAACCCAGGAACTGTCAAAAGGTAGTGCTGTGGTGTGAATCAAAGCAAAAAAACCTCTTCTTGCTGTCAGTGAACTATATCTTAATTCTTTGCACAGTAAAATTACTGATTTAGCATACCACCATAGTATGTGATGCAGCTTCATTGAAGGCAAAGAAGTCTACCCCCAAGAGTGTACAGTCTGCATCCTGAGCATGGGTGTGCCAATGGATGTGGCTGAAAAACAGAAGGAAAGAGAGAGGTGTGAAGGATCATGTTGAAATTATGTTGTTCTTGTGTCAGATGTGTTTTCCCACACTTAAGGTACTTTGCTTGGCTTGAATGTTCACAGCTCTCACTTTGACAGATAGATCCCTTTCTCCTGTACGTGGACCAGAGTGGTTTTTGATCATCTTATGCATTCCTATTTGAGAATAATTTAATGAAAATAACTTGCACAGGCACTTAGAATTATGCACTGTAATTTGACGCTCCAGGTTTGTTTGATTTTTTGGTATAGAAATTTTGTATTCGTACTACAAGATTAGACATTAAGGAAAAGAGATTGAGAGATAATTGACTCATCCACAACTAGATTGTCATGTCTAGTACACAAAGTCTCTGAGGTGAGGAAATTTTTCTTCCTCTGTTTCCAGAACTGTGTAGGACAATTATGGGTGGAATATGCACTTATTGTATTGTTACAGTTACATAAATAACCATGTTTTCTGCCCAGATAGCCAGTGTTCAAAGACAATAACAGAACAAAGAGTATATGTTGTGTTGAGCTGCTGAATTCCCAAACTTGTTGGGATTTGAGGTTGGTTTTGGAGTTGATACCCAAGCCCAGGCTTGTCCTTTACAATCTGTGTTTAAAAGCAGTTGGTGAACATCATAAGAAATTGGAGCAGGTCTGGGTTCTGTAGGTGGCAAATGGAGACTACTGATCGTGGTAAAAAGACATGTAAAATCAAACACTAATAGGTAAAACGACAAGAGAAGGATGGTGCTTCCTGCAGTTCTCTATGCACCAACTGAAGTAAGAGTTTAAGGACATGCTATTGCACTCTATGTTAAAAAACAGTATTTTGAAATCTGTTCCAAAACACCATAAAGAAAAGTACCACATAAATGTCACAGTAGATGTGCACCACTGTCTTCAGCAGTACACCTGTGTGAAGGAAGTCTTGTCCATACAACACTCAAACACAGCAATCTTACTTTTCCACTGATTCTATCTTCTGATCTTTCCAACTTGGCTTCTTTCCCATCTAGGTTTAGGTTTATCACTCACTTCTGATCATGTCTGGAAGGTTTTTCTAAAAGTAATTTTTGCGTATCATACATGATCTGAGATCAGCTTAGTTTAGGTGAAGCTATTGTTTGGTATTCAGGATACCTGTGTAACTGGTTGTGCAAAAACTGCTCATCTAATCTGGTAGCGTCTGTCTAAGACCTCAGACGCACTTGGAGATTCCGGTGCTTGGGATAGAGCAGCAGAAGGAGGACCACCCATGTAATTTTCATATTGAGGCAATGAAGAGCTTGGAAAGTCCCAAGCCACAGTTGCTCCAGTTCCAATGTTCTTTATGCATGCTTTAAATGATTAGATCGTGTCCTAGCTCCTTGAGAGCTCACATTTGTATTCATTCCACTGGCAGAGAAGAAAACGAGGAAAAATCAGTTTATACCTAGGGAACTCCACCATATGGAACTTACTGTCTGTTGTTTCTGTACCTGTAAGGTTCTTTCGCTGCCTTGAAAAATTTCAGTGCCTTGGAAAAAAGAAAAAATTATGTTTTTTCTATGAGGCAGCATCCAGGATCAAGGTAGTTTGGGGAGGAACAAGCCTGAGCATGTAGCTGAAGCAGCCTTGCCCCTGTTGGGCTGCAGAATTCAACAACCCCAGCCATACCTAGGCTTTCCTACGTGAGCTTTTTCTGAAGAAAGCAGTAGAACTATATTTGAAAAAAATATGCATTTCTCACATTGACAGAGCTGCCTGGATTTTCATGCTAGTGTAAGATAAAATCATGGTAATGCAAGTATAATTTTGAAATTAAGGATAGATTTGAAATGTCCAGTGTACAAATTCATTTGGCACAATGAAAATTTACTGTTTCCTTTAAAAACACTTGATTCTGATCGCTAAGCAGCTTGCACAGATCTGAGACTTTTTCCATGTCATATCCACACAAATAATTCAGTTTCTGTGTTTCTTGTTCATTTAACCTCCACTCTGACTTGTCTGCATTTTTATTGATCATTTGGACTGGTAATATTTGTTTCAGCACTTAATACTTGCTTTCTAAACAGTAGAACTTACTAAGACTTCCTAGATGTGACAGAAGAAACATCGTATTTGTATCACTCATAACTTTTGCTTCCATCTAATACCTTTGTGAATTATTACCTTAGTTTCTCAAAGTTTATTAAAAATTAAAATTGATTAATTTAATGAAACAACATTGTCCCAAAGTCAAGTAGCTCAAATATTCATTTTTTATTAAACATTAGTTTCATTCACACTTCAAATTACATTTTGTTCAAAGGTCTCATGAAAAGAAATTTCTTTTTTTTTCCCCTGTCCTTCTAAAATAAATGTTGAGAGGATTCAGCATTCAAAGAGCTCATAGAATTTGAGATAAAAATAATCCAAGAGGATTTCCATGGTGATAGGAATATGGTCCAGAGTACACTTTAAGGAAATGGCATAAAAGCAAATGTTAGAAAAGTTAGATTAATAAGTAATCATTTTCTCTGACAATAAAATCAAGTGGAATAGGCTAGACATGAGTGGAATGTGTAAGTCATTGCTTTAAAAATGGGCTGGGGCATGAAGCATTTTGTCAGGTGTGCACAGAATCCACACTTCAATTTTGAGTCACCCTCTTAAAAATCAAGTTAATTATTGTTTGGAAAGGGAGCAGCATGTATTGCTCCGTTTGAAATGGAGGCTCTACACCAAGACATTGAACAGATGAAAATGCTTAAGGGGTGGAAAGTAAGAGCCTGCAAGACCACAAAGCTTCTGTGGGTTTTGTTTACTGATATTCAGTTCTTTTTAGCTGTATGAATTAAGTGACACACAAATATTTTTATGACTGCATTTATTCTCCATAACAATATGAATGAGCCACTGAATAAGAACCAAGTCCCTTGTGACTGCAGAAGAAGGGTGATTAAATTATAATCACATTGGATTAATTAATCTATAATATTTGTACTTTATATGAAAGAGGAAAATCAGCCTTCAACATAAAGGTTATGTACTCATGAGGTCTGTGTCTTAATAAAGAAAAGGCTTTGGGAAAAAGCTTGACAAGCCCCCCAGATATGATATGTTGTAAATGTAGACAGAAGGTTATTACTGATATAAAATACATTCAATGTAATTATCAGCCACAACAAATAATCAGAGAGATGATAATGAATAATTAACATTTTTATTTTTCTGTAGTAATGTGTCTAATAGATAAGTGCACAACATAGAATTAATTTATTATGCTATAGCATTTTAGTAATGAAAACTGTATCATCAAAATATCTCTTCAGTGGTAGTGGAAGATATCAGCTTAAATAACTGATAAGGCTTATTCCTTTGTTTTCTCCTCCCAATTGTACTGAAGATGCCCTGAAAGCAAGGAACTAGCAAAAGGAACTATAATAGTCTTGAAAGAAAACCATAATAAAAATATAAAACTTATGACCTGATCTTCTAGTCCCAGTAAATTAAAAAAATGTAGGTTGTTTACAAAGAGGACTCTTAATTTATTGCATTAAATTCATACACATTGTATTTTAATTTCATTTCTGCTAAATTTGTTACTAATAAATTGTGGCTTTAATCCTTTCCAAATAAAATACCAGTTACAATTTACAAGGAATCAGTGTGTTAAAATAATCTCTGATCTGAATGTGAGAGTAAATTTATGCCTGAAAGATAATGTACATGTAGATTTTAATTACTTAAATCCAACGCTTTATGTATTGGAAGGATATTCTTAGAGTTTTTAACTGCTCATAAACCTCATTTTATGATGAGTGTCTTTATATATATTACTTTTAAATAACAATAAATAATGTTTATTTTGAAGTTGATTTATTTTTTTACTTATGGGAGAAAAAAGATTAATTTTATCATATTGTGTAGAAGACAGTCATCTGCACGAGTGTCATTTCTGAAACCCTGGAACTCTGGGCAGGCATGCCCTGTGCTTTTGAAGCCCAAAGTGTGACTTTTATTAATTTTTTTTTAAATTTTCTAATAAAGCCTGAACTTTAATCAGACACCTAAAAGCCCTTGGACGTCAGCTTAGCTTGGTTTCGTAGTCCACAGTTTAGACTTATCTTTAGCTAATACTGGTCTGTTTGACTGAGTGTTGCTCGTGCTGATTATGCTGTATTAAGTAAAACTTTGTATTTCAAAACATATTATTTTCTTCTGCAGTTCTTGGAGACCACGGGTAGAGAGAGGCAGAATGAGCCCTTAGACTGTGAAGTATAAATCCTAAGTGAAACTTCAGGGGTTAAACGTGAGTGTTTGGGTTTCTACTGTTTAATCAACAAGAAGTTACAAAACAGCAGAAGCTGTTTTACTTTCTGGGACAGGCAACAGTGCTTGAGGCCATGGCTGAAGTGAAACAGAAGCAAAAAAATTGAGCAGCACTGCCTTGTCCTCCAGCAGCCAGATAAGATCCTGCATAGGGACAGCAGCTCTTGCTGCGTTGGTAAGCCAAATCTGAAATGTCCATTAACACCATCATATGGCTTGTTTTCATGTGATGCCTCTCTAATCCGGTACAATGCAGGCCCAAGGATGTCTGTGAGGAAGAAGGGAGGCTGTATGAAGAAAGAAAGTAATGGAGAAGCATATTTCAGGCAAAAAAAGAGCAAGACGGGCAGAGTATCTGATGACTGGAAAGCCTTATTTTAATATGGTTTGTAGGCTTGGAGAAGATGCAACAGTCTGGTTAATCCTGCCTGCTGCAAATTACACTAATTATCCTCACCAAGGCCAAAGTTGCACTTTTTCAGGATACTACAGAGGCAAAAAATACATTGCAAATGCTCTGCTGCAGAGTCAGGTCCAACACACAGACCTGGTTCTGGGATCATAGAGGGCATGCTGGCTTAGACCTGTCTGAAGACCACCACCTTAGCGGTCATGTTCTTGATTAACAAATCCAATGCAGATGAGTGTAGAAAGCTTTTCTTTCTATATATTTGAGCAAGAATTTCCAAGACAGGAGAGTTCCAGCTGCAATGCTGGCTACCTTTGGTGTGACATCAAATCATCCTAGGGATTCATCACCCAAGGATTTGCTTTCATCCACACCACTGGCTAAACTGCCAATGGTAATGCCCACTTTGAGGAAAGTGGCTGAGTCATTCATGTTGCAAAAATACTTCCCTTAACTGGAAAAATTTAAGGATACCTATTATAGGGGATCATCAGCTGTTTGGGGAGTCTGCTCATTTGGTATTCAGAAGCTTCACCGTCTTCAGTCCATATCACTCCTCAGGGCTCCCAGGCTGATTTTTTTTTTGTTTCTTTATGAACAGCTCCATCAGTTTCTCTTTCTGAACAATATTTTAGCATTTTTTTCTTTTTTCTTTTTTTTTTGTCTTGTTCTCTGAGGTCTGCTTATTAAATTACTATGCAACTGTGATAGTAAATCTCATCTTTTGTCTGTAGTGCACAGAAGAGGCAGATAAGACAAAGGGAGGGACAAACCATTTGTCTATCAGTAGACTATGAGAAAAAAAAGAGAAAGTGAAGAGAGGAAGATGATACTTTTGATGAATATTTGTAGCTGAACAAGACAGTGCACTAAATGGCTTTTCTATTTTCAGTATTGGAGCATACCTGTATTTCTAAAAGTAAAAGACTTTTACAAGGCTCTAAATCAAATATGAAGTTTAAAAAAAAAAAACTTAAAAAAGATTTATAACTGCCTCTGGCAACTTATTATTCCCTGCTAGCCAAATTAATCTCCTGTTTACTTTATTGAAAAAGGTGTATTCTTCAGTTAAGAAAATTTTTGGTCATCTTACTAGGCTATATGGTCAGCAATAGCCTGAGGTAACTTGCGGGAAGTGACTTATGGGTCTATGTGGGAGAGAAAGTTATAAAGCACTGTACCACAGGCACAAAGAGGGTGAAAGTGGACACCACACACTAAAAAAAAAGACTTTAACATGGGAAGTTAAATCAATAAACTTCCAAGCTTACTGTTAATACCCCTTCAGCAGTGACTGTTTTTTCCTGATATAATGTGGTGGTGATTTGCTAATTGATTTGGTCATCAAAGAGGCTAATGACCCAGTCTACATTGGAAAGCAAAGCCATTCATAATTCAGAAGACCATGTTATGTAGTAGTGGAATGTATCAGGTCCATGTGGGCCGTTTCCACCAGGCTAAGTCCCTGTTTCCATCTCCGTGGGTACAAAGATAACCTGGACTGAGGTGTCCTTACTGGGGTGTACAGAGCATTGGTACTGCTGGCAATGCTCATAGCACGTGCAAGTCACCTCTGTGCTGAAGGGGACCCTCCTGAGGGCACAAAGTGAAATTTAACTTTTGTTTTTACTGGCAATGTCAGTTTTTACTTTCATTTTATTTATGTTCGAGTAGAGCAAGGATTTCAAAATAAGAGTTGACATTTAGGTCTTGTTAAAAAGCAGTTGTTTCAGCTAGTTTGTTGCTGAAGAATGACTCGATTCCCTGCTTAAAAAAGGTCTTTTTTAGAAAAAGTATGCAGAATTATGTTTTGAAAAATCTTGACCATCTTTCTATCTTTTCTCAAAGACAAATTTTTTAAAACTAAACCGCTCCTGTCATCAGGTTAATGCCATAGTGTCCCATACCCCCTCTAAATCTAGTTATTATTGATCAGCTAATGCAATATTTAATTATACTTGCAGGGGAGAGGGACTTCTTCAGTGTGTGATTCATTATCCCTTATGAATGGAAACTTCTCAATCTTGGTAGATAACCAATAAGCAAATGTTATTGATTGATCTCCGACATCAAATAAGGATAATAAATATCACAATTTGGGGCTTGAATGTCACATTCAAGAGAAGCTTCATAACCATCCATTAATGAGTTTCTAATCTTTGACCTCCTTGCTAATGCCAGCTGTGGTCTCTTCTTAATCATTACAACTTCACAAAATGACTCTGCCTTGGATTATCTACATTAATACAGGCTAACTGTAAAAATCTTAACAGTGTTGAATGAACTGTACTAAAGCCACTTATTTAAAGAAGACAAATTTCTTTAAAGGAAAATTTAGTGGAAATTAAAGAAACAGCAAGAAAAAAGAGTGGCAAAATGGCAAACAGGTATAAAAAAAGTTTCCATAAGATTGCAAGAGAGAATTTTTTCTATTACTGAACAAATTTCTTGATGGCTCACTCCAAATAAAAGAGTTTGACCTTCTCATGAAAAGTTCATGGGTTGAGATAAAGAGAGGGAGAGATCACTCAGCAATTGCCTTCACTGGCTAAGCAGTGAAATCAATTTAATTTATTACCAGTCAAATAGTGTAGGATAATAAGAAAGAAAACCAAATCTTAAAAACACCTTTCTTCCCCAGCCCCTCCTTCATCCTGAGCTTAGCTTTACTCACAAATTTTTCACCCTCCTCCTCGCAGCAGCACAGGGGGACAGGGAATGGGGGCCATGGTCAGTTTACCACATGTTGCCTCTGCTGCTTCTTTCTCCTCCAGGTGAGGACTCATCACACTCTCCCCCTGCTCCAGCATGGGGAACCTCCCACAGGAGACAGTCCTCCTTCCCCTCCTTCTTCACTGACCTTGGGGTCTGCAGGGCTCACATATTCTCACTCATCTCTCCAGCTGCAGTTGCTGTTGTGCAGGGTTTTCTTTACCCTTCTTGGCCTTGGACAGCAGTGGGTCTATGTTGGAGCTGGCTGGCATTGGCTCCATCAGCCGCAGAGAAATTTCTCGCAGCTTTTCACAGAAGCCACCCCGTAGTTGTCCCTGTTACCAAAACCTTACTGTGTAAACTCAATACACTGATGGAGGTAGATGCCAAAAAACAGATTTTCAGAAGCTAATCTGTTTGCACTAACATCTTTAAAAATGTCTGGTGCTTTTCAGGAGTCTAGCACTTACCCAGCTACAGCAGGAATATAAAATTAAGGTGTTTAGCTTAAATCAAGACAAAATATAAAAGGAGTCAGCCAATGATCTGTGAGTCCACATCTCTGCAGAATAAGATTTTAGGGCACATATTTGGAAGTCAAATGTTCACAGTCAAGATGCAGTCATCCTGACTTCTAGATGATTTCAATCTGTTCAATTTGCTCTACAGTAAATAGGATGTATTGCAGCTATTAGGTCAAGGAATTCCAGGTTCAAAACAAAACCAGATGACCTCTCCCAAATAAAACTTGCCATGAGTTTTCTAAATAACAGAATTCCTACAATTCCCTCCAGCCCAAAGCAGTCCAAAACCCTTTCCAAAACAGCTTTCATCAAACTGTCTTCTGCATGTTTTCATTGTGAGAATGAATAGATTTGTCTTCAGCATGCTTCCTTGAATGAATGATGGACTTTCTAGCCCAAGCATTGAATCTAGTTATCTTTAGTGAACTCAATGTGTTGTGCTTTCATTAAAAGTCTCCAGCAAATAGTTCCTGTAGATTTACACACTCATCCTTTTATTGCTGGAAATCTAAGTTTTAAAACTGTCCTGGGACTCTGCTGAAGTGTTTATGGAATTAGATTCTTGTCAGGTTTCTGGTCTGTGTCATAAAACCCACCCCTCTATCTGGCACAAACAGCAGGGGATGCCCAAGGGATACCCAGCAGTGGCAGAGCAGGAGGAATACAGCAAGGCAGGGATATCAGAGCTATTGCATGGACTCCAGGCATTACTTCTATGCCTTGGACCAATCCATGCTACTTTCTCTACCTTCACTGAAAAGTACAAAAAATTTAACTGTCCCTTTCCACCCGTTACACTTCCTTAATTACATCTTGCTTTTATATCTGTACTGTTCCAATCTGGATTTCACCCTGTGCCAGTCATGATATCTGAGCTCTCATTCCCTAGCCATATATCCAAACAATCCCGAGGCTAAACTGACTTGCAGCAGTGTCATAATATTTCTTACCCTTCTCTCAGAATTGGCTGCAGCAGATAAAAAGGAACCACTAATAGAGTCTTTCCACATTAAAAGAGCAAGTAGAATGTGAAAAGTTATTAGAGGGGGAAGAGAGAACAAAAGAAAAAACATCTTCATACTCTTGTGTAGATCAGTGCTCCCATGTCTCGAATGCTGAATGCTATATTTGAGAGACCATAAAGAAGAAACTGAAAAGGTCAGTAAAGGAAGATGAGGAACTTGGAAAGTATGGAACATGTTACATAGACCAGGGAACTTCTGCCTGGGATGTTGGAGAGGATATAAAATGAGCATAGGCAATTTTACAGGCTGTATCTGCACTTTCCAATTCATTTCAGAGTGGAGTTATTTTTAAGTGGATTCTCTGGTTGTCTCCATTTACTACCTGCTAAGTAAGTTGTTGAAGCAGTTTTGGTACAAGTACTTATGACTTAATAGTGAAATTTGTTTACAAGCCAATATGTAAATATCAAAAATCACCACAGCACATTTCCCTCCTATGCACCTAATAGAAAAATCACCCCAAGTGTTTACTATAAGGAAATCAGATATTTATAAGGATTGAGCAGAGGTGACAGTTTCACTTCCAATCATTAGAAATGCCAATTCCACTTCTCCTCACCAAGTTATTTCCTTTAGAGATAAGAGCAGCTCACAAAAGTGACTCTGCTGCTCTAGAACGTCTCCTGTGTTGACTCCAAAACTCTGAGTGGGAAGGGAAGCCCTATGACAGCGATTGCACTGATCTCTTCTGTGTTAGTGACTATAAGGTACAAGATTATGTGGGTGTGCAGTCATGGTGACAAACACAGAGAAAAGCCAGATCAATGTGCTGTTCTACCCTCTCTGCTAGGAGAGCACACCAAGATCAGAAATACAGCAGAGAGCCTGGGCTGACCGTATCTACAGACAAGGCAGTTCCAGAGCAGTGCAGGGGGAAGAACAGAAGACAATAATGTAGGGCAGGAGAAGGTGATGGGAGTGATATCCCTAAAATCAGCATTTGGTCCCACTTCGGTGTGGACCAGACTGTATATTGGAACATATAAAACTGGTGATTTTGTGCCACAAAGTGTTGAAGCCTAAAGCCTGGTCTGTGAGGCACTGAACAAAGCCTTACCTAAATGTAGACTACACAGTGCATTGTTATAAATCATTTTTCTATGAAGTTACATAAAGTAAACATTTCATTCATTCTCATATCATTTGCCATAAAGCACTGGCAAAGCACTGGCATTAAAAACTTGTGCTTTCCAGTGGTAAGATGATTCCGTTATTTAACTGTACCTGGGTACCTGAAGGACCAGGGACTCATCACTTGGGTTCTATACAAACATTCATTTATTTATTTTACTGTTAAATATTAGTCACATTCACTCATCGGGCCAATGATTTAAAGTACTAAAAATATGTTCTTTTGTATCATGTGCTTTCTGACCTTTTCAAAATCTTAACAAATACTCCTACATATTAATATCGTCACAGTGTCTAAAGACCTTTTTGCCTTGAGGCTGCATGAGTGTGAAAGTAAAAAGCAGACACTGTCCAAAAATCTATGATACAGCTATGCAAGGAGAGACAATGAATGGATACACTTAAACAGGGAGTAGGAAGAAGCAATTCTTGTATGAATGATCAAGCAGTCGATGTCAATTATTTTTTTCTTTTTTTTCCTAGCAAAAATCTTAAGAGGACAATGAGATAACTCTATGCACATGAAAGTGTGGTGAGCACTTTCTAATTGTGCAAAAGCAAAAGAACAAAAAAGCCTTGATGAAAGGTTTATAAAGGGATTGAGATGTGGGCTCATGTTTCAACACAGAGGAAGCGACAGCAGATGCACTGACAGGAGTCTGTGAAGGACTTGGAAAGTGAAGAAGTGCAGTTCATATGTTATTCGAGAGGGAAAAGGCTCAGTCAAAGCAACAGGCTAGAAAAACATTCTTTTTGGTAGCATTCTGACTGGATATAAGTGGAATAAGTTTGCACCCTTTCGGGCCTAAGAAAATAATATTAATTGAGAGGTAAGACGATGAGAACTCAAGTCACTTGGAGGAATTCCATATTTCAGAGATGATATAACAGCCAGGTTTGGGAAAATCAGGCATCCAGAGATCTGGGGATTGACATGAGTCAAAGTTAACACCAGGTTTGAATCAGATAGGGTGGTGATATTGCTCATAACAAAGACAGAGAGAAAGCTTGGAAGGAAAGGTTGAGAATTATGTGCCTGCTTAGTTTTAGGTGACAGCTAAATACCAGAGGATGTTAAAGAGACAGACCCAGACCCTAGTTCGCACACAGAGACAGGTCTAGAGAGATGTAGATCAGTGAATTATTAGCATAGAGATGGCAGTTGATGGTAATTGAAAAAGTCATCTTTGAACAGACTGTGCTGGGATGGACAGGATTGGTGTCATTAATAGCAGAAGAAGCAAAGATAAGAGTGTTTCAGCAAGGGTGAAACATTCAGAGGGCTGGGCTTGTAAAAGCTTTAATTAAAGTCATGATGCAAAATCCATTCATTTAAATTCACGCTGGCTTTAATGAGTTTTGGATCAGGTCCAGAGAAGAAAAAACCTGAATTTCACAACAGGGAGCAAATGGCAGAATTCAAAGCAGGTCGAGAGTGGGTAAGAGAGACATTGAAGCTCCACTTATACCTAACATTATCCTTCTGGGATTTATTGTACCCAGCAGACACAGGCATTTCTTATGATTTTGGTATGTTAAATGATGTCCAGGCAGCACTAACTCTTGTGTATTTAAGAACTCATACTAAAAAAAGGGGGCAGATTAGACCAGAGACTGTGGCTGGGCATCTTTTCAGAATATATTTCTGTGTTGTTGATGGAGGGCAATTATGGCACTGGGATAAACAGGGTCAGAGTATTGCCCTTCTTTTCATACTGAACAATATATAGTAAATAAAGCCAGGCAGCGCTTTAAACTATTGTCTGCTAAAATAAACTCAAACAGGTTGAGGTAAAAGACATGACTCCACTGAAATCAATGGGAATTTTGTCACTAAATGTTTCAAGGACATCACTGTGGGGCTTCAATAAAGTCTTTTATATAAATCATAGGATTTTCTGTCTCTACAGTATGTGAGCAGAAGACAACTTGTCTATTTGTGGATGCTTAAAAGAAATATGTCAAATAAAGAAAACATATGATGTCACTGTGTGCAGCTTAAGGTGCTTAATCTAGGTATGAAGGCTTCATTTGATCTAAAGCCCTTTAAGCTGAGAGTGTTTACATGGGGTTTTGACATGCTTTAATTTATGTTTTATTGACTTCTCACCATTAATGGATTTGCTTTATCTTTCCCAAGTACTCAACCAGACAAGCCATTGGTTATAAATGACAGAATGGGATAGTTAGGAGCATGGAAATAGGCAAGCAGGTACCATGTTGATCCAAATAATATGAATCCCTTGAATGCACAGACACTACTAGATTTATTTAAATATCTTTTATATTTGCAGGTTTTTTCAGTGCTATAGAGAATTATCTCTGTGACCTAAAATAACCCAGCCATAAGTGGGGTTAGCTTTATTTTGTAAATGTCACCCTTGTTGAATCTGTACAGTTTAATTCAATTTTATTTCTATCAGTGAGGTAGCATGTCAAGCTGTGATAATATTTTTCCCTCCCACTCCTTGTTCGTTCCCTGAAAGGACATATTTACAACAGAGTGAAGAGCAGGATCCTTTCACAGCTTCCACAGCTGCTTCTTATACAGCGATTGAATTAATCATGAGGAGAGATGACCCTAAATATTGGAGCAAGTGTTAAGAAACATGACTTTTTTCCCAAGTCACAGGACAAATTTTCCATTTGGGATTTTGGTTAAATAGAAAGGGTCAAGATTCTCATGCTCTTGCGCCTACCTGGCTAGCCTGATTTCATATTCGGGTGTGTTAATCAGTGCACTGGTTGTTCCAAGAGAGCTGGTGGAATAAAATCTAGGACAGTGGCCAGCATGCCAAATCTGCAACTTGACTGCAGACATCCAACATACATTCTAAAATCAATTCAGTTTACAAGAGTTTCACTTAAAAAAAAAAAAAAAAGGAAACAAAAAGAAAAAATAATTCATTTAGTTACTTTAATTTTGCAGCTTCCATTGTTTTGGAGGAAAATTTTGCAGTGGAGAGCTGACCACACGTTCTGATACAGGCTCAGATGTTTTCCAAGTTGGACTCACATGTTATGTGATAAGCAGTGGAGCCACAAGCATTGCTGGATAATCCCACTTGGCACTTGTGGGAAGATGGGAATAGAGAGGAACCTCTGCAGATCTTGCACCAAGCTGGTACCCAGCCAGGCTCTACCTGCAATGGAGTTTCCCTCATCAATGTGCTTCCAGACCTCCAACACCACCAAAGCCTCCACCTACCCTGAGCACATGGTATGTGCCACGTGATCCACAGTTACCTGTGGGATTTGATACACACAGTCCAGAGTAAGGAAGCTGATTGAAAAGAAAACACATGAAAAGGACTTTTTCTCTACATGACCTGTGTTCTTTGAGGTAGGAATGTGAGAAGTTTTTTTATTTTGGATTTAAGCTGTTCTGGCAGGTCAAATCCAGAGTGTGAGTGGTAATTTTATCACCACTAACTGTGCTGTGATTAGGTGGGAAGAAATCATTATAAAAAAAAGAAACTTTAATAGTTCACCTTAAAAGACAAAAATACACATTATAAAGCTTAGATATATATTCTAAGGCTCTCTATGGAACTTCCAGAGCATTTTGTAATACTTTGCTATTCAACAGGGGAAGATTTTTGTGACTCATTAGTGACTGCTACCATGTTTAGAAGTTAGGATGGCTTGAAACTCAGTGCCAAAACGCTTGCGTGATTTTTTTTCTGGCAATATTTCATAACTTCTGGGTTTTGGTTCCTGAGATGAGATAAATGACAAAACCTATAACTATATGTAATGCTCATTCTTGTTTATAGGTCTAAAAGACTTGGCTGAAAATAAAAGATAAAATGCTGCATGAATAAGAATATTTGAAAAATTAGTATTTAATAACTTGTGTGCATGAACTTTGCCTTCCTTTGTGTAAGTGGTTAAAGAATAGAAACAAGAAAGTGCAAGGATAATCTGTAAGAGCAAGAACTGATATCCTTGAAAAAGCTAATATCAAGGAATAATTCACCAGTTATACTCATCCTAGTAGAAAGTTGTTTGATATAAAAGATCCTTCATCATCTGTAAACTGGAATTAGAAAAGAAATATTAAGAGGAAGTAATGATCCCATAATGTGTTCTGGTCACATACTGTTGTATTCATACAACATGTGCTTTACTTAGCCAGAGGTGATACTTATTGGTCCTGTAATGCTATAACATAATCTGAAGCATAATTTTATGTAAAAACTCATGGATTGAGGCATAGCATTAAAGTGTTAGGATAATTTGTGTGAATAGGATTCTTTCCAGTATTTTCTCTTTGCTTTAATTTTCTTGTCTGAGGAAGAAATGAACTGAGAGGTCTAGGCTTATTTAGATTAAATGAATTTTAATTCTTGTGAATGAAAGTCCTTCTTCCCTTCCTCTTTGGTAGTACGCATATGACAGAAGAGATTCCAGGTCACATCCATTCAAAAACAGAAAATGAAGGAAGCAAAGAAGAAAAATTAAAGAATTAAAGACATAAGATGACAATGTGGCATCTGCAGGAGATCTGGCAGGAGTTAAGTGAGGCAGAACATGCACTTTGCCTTTTACTCTCCTGATGATCTAGATCTCACCACTCTGTGAAATGAGGCAATGTTGAACAGTTTGGTCAAAAACTAAGGCACAAAACATCACCTACATCTTTCTAATCCCACTTGCCATCTGTTAGCCAAAACAGAAGCCTCTAGACGGTGTATATGTCTCTTCCCACCCAGTGATGGACTCATTCAATGACTTTACAAGCTGCTACTCCATTCAAAAGACAGAGGTGCATCTTTATTTTGACTTCTTTCTTACAGATAGTAAAATTGTTCATAACTAGTGGCACCTTTTTCCCACACCATCCTGAAAGCAGTTGAGTAGGGCAGTATGAGAAAGGAGATGAGGGCAGACTCCCACTTCTTTTTAAAAAAATGGTGGGTTTTAATGACTGCATCCACACATCTTGTGCAATGCCACCGGTCTGGGTTCTACTAAAAGGAAACACCCGCAGGGATAGCTGGTTTGGGTGCAGTGCCAAACAGCACTTGTCCTTAGCGGTGCCAGTTCTCCTCTGAAAGGATGAATAAAGCACACAAGCCCTGACTCATACCATCTAGATGTCAATAAAACAGTAATAATTGTCTCCTTTTTAGATGTATCTGGATAATACCTTCACAGTTACAGTTAAATGTCAGCTTTTTTAAGGATCTACTGAGTATTAACAAATTTATTAACATATTATCATGCTCAGTATTAACTGAGTATTTCTTATTCAAAGACTATATAAAAATTCTGGTGTTTCAGAAACACTCAAGTTTGATGGCAAGAACTATATAACAAGAATGGAATGCCTTTCATAAAAAAAATAGCAACATTTTCCCATTTTACTTTAAAAGATTGGGCTTGGAGATATTAATATTGACTACTATATAATATTAATTTTTGGAAATAAATTCATCTTAAATATTAGATATGTGTTTAATCTTTAGGAAATCAGTTTTGTGATATTGAACTTGTTATATCTTTATATAAATATATATACCTAAAATAAACAGAGAGGCACACACAGAGAGAGATATATGTAATTGTATATGTACTTGTCTGTGCAATATTAATAACGTAAAACTATTTCCCTTTTCCTCTGTTTTATAAAGCATATAGAGTTCTTGCAAACTAAAGCAATATGCTAAAAAATAAAATGTTACTTTTATTTTTAGGGAGGCCTTCCTAAACTAATTCATAAACTTTGACAGTTAATGAAAATAAGACATGGGGACATATACTTAGTCACTAAAAAAATTCTGTGTTTGCTTCCCCTTCGCAAAGCAAACTGAAGTTTCTGAGTTCTGTTGATTTGACTTTCACTTTCTGTTCCTCCCATTTTCCTCCCCCATCCTGCCTTTCATTTGCCAGAAAGCCCTGTCTAGCTTATTTACATGTGAAAAAACTTGGAGCATCATGTGGTGAGGTTCCAGGGCAACACTGAATCCCATTCAATTCTCATTTCCTCCCTGACAGTCACCATTGAATCAATCATGTTTTCCTTGCCCTCTTCATGACCACCTAGGAGATCCCAAATCACTTTTCATCTGCTGTGTCAATCACACTCAGACCATGTCCACTTTTCATTACTAACACACTGTCATGTGACCAGCTAATCTGTCACTTTCTGACAGCGGTTAGTGTGCCAATTGATTTAATTAGCAATCAATTAGCTTGTTACTATTGGAAGTAATTACCTTTTATAGAGAAAAGAGTGCAGCTGGCCATAGCAATAAAACTGCACTAATAAAACTGCATTTACCTCCCCTTCTCTACATTCAAAGTCACTAGCACTCAAGGGTTAGCAGAATTATTGGTGACATACACATGCTTGAAGAGTCCCAGGGGAATTCTTTGCTCTCCTGATTATGCTGGCAGACTCTTTCATTAGTATAGTATTTATATCTTAGGAAATAGGTCTGATTAAGGTTAATGTTAACATTTATATTGTTTACTTCAACAAAGGCTTCAGTATCAAATGTTTGCTAATGAAAGCATTTTAAAGATGGCTATATGTTAATGCTTCTGCATTTGCAGTGGAAAACTATTATTTTTTAAAAAAAACCACTGTGCACCTTTAAAAAGCATGTGTGTCATACTTAACTCTGCTAGTAATATTACTATTTTTGTCCACTCTGTAAAACATATGCAGAAATTTAACTTGTTGGGGAATTAAGTGCTCTCATAAACCTTGGAGATTTTGCAGTAAAAAACAAGAGAAGTACTTTCTAGCTGGTTTCTGTTTTAAAAAAATCGACGTAAAGTTATTTTCTGTTTCATACATAAACTATCCAACACGCATTTATTTTTTTAATCTATGATTGTGCCATTTCAAACACTAGGACTGAAGTACATATCACACACTTGTGCCATTAAATTCAACCTGCAAAATACTCCCAAGGCAGACAATGACTCGCTACATTAGCTCTGTGGTGAACAGAAGAGTCAGTAATGAAATGAGTAAGTAAGACTTGTACTCCATTCATCATCCTGTTTGCTTCAATATAAGTGTTCTTTTATCAGCAGTATTGGTACTGATGTCATCACACTAGACATAAATCACAGCACAAGTGACAGTGTCCTATTAAGGGTCATGGTCTAAAATCATTATTTACAAATTAAAGATCACAGGTAGCCATTTTGCCAGTGTACCCTCATTTGTGATATAGTTTGAACCTTTTTAGCTGGCTACAGGATAAATAGTAATTTATAGTTCTGAATAGCTATGTATATTAACTCAACAAAAAAACTACTTAAAAAAAATGCCAAGAAGCCCAGCAAAGAAAAGGACATTAAATCTTAGGCTGATCCTTGCCATCAATTCCCATTCGATAGGACCTACTTGTGAGGATTACAGGGAAGACACCATCACACACCCATCTGTAATAAACACTCCTTAATAATGTCTGCAATAGATAGGACAAATTCATCACAGGTGTAATTAGGTAGAGCTTCTGCTACAGTTGATGAAAGGTAATAGGGAGTAACAACAGGAGCAACCCCAGGCTGTTCCTTTCAGTGACTTTATTCCTCACATAGGTGAGGGAGGGGGAAACAGCCCCTCTGTACTCAACTCATTTAAAAGCATCTTTCCTCTCACATGTTGGTGCTTTGCAGGGAAAGTGACACTTCTTTTTTATAGCGTCCTGTGTAGCCCCTTATAGAAATGCTGAATAGAAGGATGTTGATCCAGGAGAGGTATTTTACTGTCCTTTTTCAGGAAAGGGTAGTGAGAACTCCATATTCCCAAAATCCCGTATTCCTAAAAGCCAAAAATCTTGCTTCAGCCCTTGAAGAAGATGATGGTTGTCAGTCCTTCTGGCTGAAGAAACTATTTATGACACATGCTGTGGTCATTAGTTACACTTATGTCTATGCCGTGTTGGTTTCTTGCATTGCTCCTGTGCCATTGTTGCTTTGTGATACAGACATCTCCCCCCACAGCATTTTATGGAGACCACTGGAATAGTCAGTGGATGAGCCAAATTCCCCAAACATTTGATTGTATCTGCACTGGTGGCAAAAGGCATTGGGAGATTGCATTCAATTAGACATTCACCTCACTGCTGTTGGCACAGTTACAGGGGAACTGATTCCATGTCTTCTTACTGCAACACCTGAAGCTCTGATTGCCATATTGCAAAGCCATGATAACCCTGAATGGATTCTAGTGACTGAGTCTGGAACTCCTCACAAGGTTGCAAAGAGTAAAGTAAAACTCAGGCTCACTCCTGAAGCTTCAGCAGTGATAAATCCTATGTTGCTTCTCTCATTTCATCTGTATGCTGAGGGTGAAAAAATGGAAAATATTCTTTAGCATCAAAGGACCTAAAACCACAGTATTTGTAAATTTTCAAGAATGGCTTTGAGAGCCCCTTCCTTTGCCATTTCTTTCAGAAGAGATCTGTTAGCATGGGATATGATTCTACCCCCTACGATACATTGAAATATCATGGACAACACTTTTTCTTGGTTTAAGTAAGGTCAAACAAATATTTTAGCTGGATTTGCAGCCATTTCTGCTGGGCATGTATCCTGCCTCTCTCCTTGCGGTTGTTTAGGATGGAGGCTTGAGAAGAGGGAGCAGAGGCTGGCTGGGCTTGTGCTGCCTGTCTGGGATGCAGCGCCCGCCCTGCTGGGTGCAGCAGGAGAGGGAGATGAGGGTTAATGACAGGGTCTGTGTTATTTGCTCCATTAGGCCAGTCTTGGCTTCCAAATCCATTCAGCTCTATAATCTCACTCATTATATAGTACTTATAATACTTAAATTGTTGCCAAGTACAGTGTTATAGCAGAGATGGACTGAACACTGTTATTAACACCCATGAACTTAAACAAAGCTTACTCATACGGCTCGTATTACTGTAGCATCTGAGCACCTCATTATCTTTAATGTATTTATCCTCACGACATCCTTAGTGCTATTATTTCCATTTTACAGATGGGCAGAGCAATAACAAGAATATGTCTAGGAGCATAGTTAGGGATTTCAGCAGGTCAGGCTCCTGTAAGAAAAAAAGTGTCTGGAGCTTGTTGCTGATCTGTGCAGCCCTATCCAAAATTATTTTGAGCTCTGTTGTAAGCCTGCAGCAGAAGAGTGGGCTTCAGCTCCCCATGCGAGGGTGGGTCTAAGTAATTCTGAACTGTCTATCCGGTGTTTCTGGTCTGGTATGGTTTTCTACTTTAAAGGTGCCTGTACTACCTGTAGCCTGTAAGCCTGTATGATGATTGGCTGCTTTTTCATAAGTGATAACAAAGCAATTAAATAAAGAGACTGGGTTTTCAGAGCAGCTGATATTTCTTTTTGACAGATGTTTAACTTCACTACGTGTCTGCAAAGCTCGTTAGAGGTGTTTAACCATCACTGGAGAATACATACAGGTTGTATCTTACATACAAAGGGACTAAACCCATGCCAAGTGTATCAGAAGCCACATTTTCTGTTACTTGATGCTCAAGGAGCACAAACATAAGTTGTAAACAGATTATGAATCTGAGATACAAATAGTCTTGTTCTTATACCTTGTCCTCAAATATTACAATACTTGGAAGACCAGCTAATTTCAGGACACTTCCATCAGTCTGGGACCAGTGGGTGGATTGTCCTTGTGAGACATCTCACTGCATCAGCAAAGCAATTATGGACTTTTTCTCCAGAGTTTAGCCCTGAATATCAGCAACACTGCGATATGGCAACCTTGGCTGTAGATCCTCACAAAAATAAAATTGAGATATTTCAGGACAAAGTTCCAATTTTATCTCATTTCCAAAATATGTATCAGGCTTTTAGTGTTCTGAATTTGAATTCTTTACCTTGAAGATCACTGTGCATGTCAAGCACAAATTCCCTTCTACAATGCAATGATTAGCCTCAAATGACCCCAGACTCTGGTTTTCTTTAAGTGTATATCATACTAAACCAGAAATATTTTAGTTAAGAAACTCCTAACTTTAAAGTGTAAAAAATGTAAATTCACATTCCAGGCAAATTTAGTGCATCCATTTATGCCAAGTGCTGATAGGGATTTTTTTTTTTTTTACTACAGATTTTATAGGGTTTGGGTGAAAAACATTTTATTGTAATTACAACTTATGTGAGTTGTAGCCATTTAAATAACATTTTTATAAGGTGCATCACATCCAAGAAAGCATCTCACGTCAAAAATGAAAGCATGTAAGGTATTATCCAAGAGGAACTCATGACTTAGAGCATTTACAAGAAATGTTTAAACCTAGGTTCAAGTACCTCAGCTGCCTGTTTCATGTCCTAGGTGAGTTTCTTCGCTATAAAAATGTGGAATTTCCAGTTCCTAGAATATCTTCAAAGAGAGACTAACAAGAAAGTCAGATAGCTAAATTTCATAACTGGCTTATGGAAAACTTGGGCTGATGGTAGAATTTTGCCCTGACATGAAACAGAGGCCTTTTCCAAAACAGTGATTATTTTCACAGGTTGGAGAAATTGTTTGCAGCCCACCCTATTTATTATTGTACATTTATACCTATTATTTCTCTTTTACACTCTGAGAGAAATTATTCAATTGCGAGATATTTTGAACTTTGAGCAGTTTGTAAGGCTCTCTGATTTTGAAGGTGCAGATATAATATTTCTTATTGAAGGTGCTTTAAAAAGAAGTCTTTTGTTTGTTTAATACTTTCTACAGATCATTTATAAATTTTTAAAGGACTACATATTACAGTAATCAAGAGTTCGACACTAAAAGTAATTGGTAGAGAACGCAGAAAAAGAAGTATACAGGGTTACTAATATACATCAGGGCTTAAGCTGACATGAATTTTTATCTTAATTATCGGACAAATTTGTACTCCCACTATTTAATTCAATTTGCATGCATCGGTAGACACTTATTAAAGGTAATATTACATCTGTCATTTTAAGACTGGTGAGAATTTTATCATAGGAGCTGCATGAAGCAGCCACTCTATTATGCAAAGGACTCTTTTGTAAAGCTTTAAATAACCAGTATTGCATCCCAATTAACTATTTGGAGAAAAAAGTCTTCTTTGTGGTGCAATTATACCTAACACGTAATAATATGTAGGCCTTTTCCTATACTAGTCTGTATATGGACTTAATGAGTTCTTCAGACCCCTCCTGTCCTTAACATCAGACCAAGGATAAAAAAAAAAGGCAATTGTAACCTGGTTTCAAATCAAATTATTGATGAAGGATATGTCTGCGCTATGGCAGTTTTTCCAGACCTTTTCTATATGAACTACACCTACTGTATGGAGAAAACATAGCTGTCAAGTGCACAGGAGCTAACAGCCCCTAATTCATTGTTTTTCTTTGGGATAGAGCCTTGGTATATTGCAGGAAGCAGGGAAATAGGTAGCTGTTCTCAGTACTGAAAGTCAGCTGTTCAATTAAAAGCCACACAGTAGTTACCATGGCACCAGCCCTATTATGCTGTGTATCAGTATAGAAGCTTAAATACTTCAGACAAACATATACCTTTTTTTTTTTTTAATATAAAAGCCTTTTAAGGAAGTCTCTTTATAGTTCTAATGGATACAGTCAGGTAATTTTATTTGATAAGCAGCTTGTTAGGAATGTGATTTGTGGAATTTCCCCGGGAAAATTTTCACTTAAATAAAGGAGCTGTGGAAAAAGAATTTGAAAATCAAGCTGATAGGAAAAGAAATAATAAGAACAGGAACAGCTGAACTGTGCACTGTTTCACTCCTGCACCTCTGTTTTTCAGCTGGCTTTAGACTAAAACAACATTGTCTTACTAACTCGATTACTTTAGCTGTGTCTTCCAGCCATTGACTTTCTGAGTATTTGTCATTAAAAAGTCTGCTTTGCCATCCAGTGTTTACTGTGGGATGCCCTAACAAGATAATATAAGCAATGGCTTTTAATAGAAAGTGTAATTCCTCAGCTGTGAAGAATAAGGGTTTCCCAAAGTATCCACAAATCAAGACATACTGTCAAATATAAACCAGTATAATTGCCTTGGATTTTTAAAGACTGCAGAACTGGCTTAATGGAAGTTGAGATATTTTTAGTATTAGATTATTTTCTATCACAGAATTAATCAGAGCATTACTTATTACTCTGGGAACAGAATAAGAAGATGATCTCAGCCTCAAAATGTACTTTAGAGCTGAGTTGAGTCCTGAACTTTCCTAAGTGCATCGTCACTGTGGCGGTACTGGAAAGATGATCATCAGCTGGTATATTTGATCCCTGCCTTGTATCCTCAGCTGAGCTGTGTTTTCACTAATATGGCTCACAGGACACAGCCGTGACCAGACACAGCTATTGATGCATATCCTAGCACTGATTTATCTTAATTGGATTAACCAGTTAGATATTCAGAAATGTTGTTACCTTCTTTGCCTTTTTCACAGGAATTTTACAAAATATTACTTCATATTTTGCGTTAATTGTTTTCTAAAAGGCGGGTATTTGGCATTGGGTGTTATTTCACAAGCAGTTGGGTACTCATGCTGCTACATCCAAAGCTGTATTTTATTTTGCTGAAGAAAGAGAGGAAAAGACCGAGTAATTTGTCTCCACTAACAAGAAGTTCTCCGCGACTTTCTATTGCTGCTATTGTTGAACGAGCCCAAACGGCAAGAAACAATCTGGGAATTGAAATTGTTGCTGGATGCTGTGTCAAAGAACAGCCCATCAATCTTGGAGGAAATTTTAAGGGAACAGGTTTTTCATGCCTGTGCGCTGGTAGGAAGCCAAGAGCGTGTTGCCATTTGATGGTAAAATCAGTGTACACCTGTTCCAACCAGCTGGCGACATAACCTATGTCAGAGGGATATGTCACTGCCGCACCAGCCCAAACTGCTGGCGGTGTCTGCGTGACAGTCAGGGAAGACAGAAAAAGGAACTTGGGGACCAAAAGAGGAGGAGTTTACAGTGCCATTTCAGGGACACAGATGTGTGAAGAGTGTGATAAAAGAAGGAAACATCGGAGGGAATAAGCTCAAACAAAACAGCAAATGTCATTTGCATGATGTAATTATGGACAACCATTGACTGCTTCGTAATAACACTCAGTAGGGCAATGTTAAACCTACTGTGAGTGCTAAAAAGGCCTCAGCTTGAAAAAAGGTCAGTGTGAATTAGTATATATTTGCAGATTAATTCTGAACGTTACATCATAAATTTTATAGCCTAGCGGTTACTGGTGTATGGTGAAGATGACACTAATGCAATTCAGACAGGATTAATTCAGAGAGGACTAACTTCTAGCTTGTCACTTTAATTTGTGGGGAATGAAGAAAACGGAGATATGTTAATATATGTGTATATTGTGTGTGTATAACTTGTGCATGTACGTGTTAGACATAATTGTTACATCTCCTGATGTGTTGCATCAAATTCACAACCAAAGTCACAAGCCACTTTAAAAGCGGAAACACTATCAAGTGTGCTATTTTTAAACTAACTAGATTTTGAGTTCAACTTCACTTTCTTTCTTAGAAAAAACAAATCCTACTAGCCCTTCACAGGTGTAAATGGTTATGCCAGTGTATGCCAGCTGAGGATGGTGTTGCTTAATTATTGAACAGTGTTATAGTCTTTCTGCTCCCCTCGTACCTTTACGTGTATTTTTAAGTTCACAGATTCTGGATGTCCTATCTTGAATTTCAAGACCCAAGGCCAAATTGTGATGTTCCATGTGCAGTGTGTCCCCAGTAAGAGAAGAAGGAGGCAGTACAGGACCATGAGCACAGAGCTGAGGTAATTGCATTTAGCTACAAACTTTGCCATGGACTCTTGGAGTGCCTTTGAGATTATCACAGAGGATTACTTTTGGGCTTCTTTGGGGGGATTGAGAGGTCTAGATCCTTGTTGTGGCAGTCAGTAATAATCCTGTAATCCTGTAATGGCCAGTCTTCGCGAGCGAAGATTTGGGAAAGGTCATTAACCCTTCGAGCCTGCGCAGTGGATTTTTT
>NW_016690266.1:1777650-1804511 GCF_001604755.1 Lepidothrix coronata | reverse complement strand
CCTAACCACTAGACCACCAGAGGCCCCAGTAATGTGGCAGTCAGTACTGACTGTGGCAGTCAGTAATGTGGAGGATAAACACAGTTGTAAACCTGAAAACCCTTTCCCAAGCGCCGCCTGGCTCTGTGGGCACACAGCTGCTATCAGTACTTTATCCCAATCCGGGTGCCTGCAGCCACAGACAGGCTGTAGAGTGGGGTTCGTGGCAGTACTCCATTTGACAGCATTATTTAACAGCAACAAAACCAAATCTGAGACTCTCTTTCCTTGAGGAAGAAGTCAAGACGACACCCTAAAGGATAGGGAGGTGAGGGGCTTCAGCTGTCTGGGGGTTTTAATTTCCTCTCAATTGCTGGCACAATGGACACGTGTCTATGTTCAGAAGAAATCCCAGCTTGAGGCCAAGGGGACAAAGCTCTTTGCAGTGGGCTGGAGTGAATTTTTACATTTAAAACAGCCATTCAGTGCATTGTATGTTCCTTGGCTCTCCAAAGGGCCAAGTGGTCAATGCACAGAAGCACTTACCTCTAGTGTAAAGAGCTACATCTTTCTCCAAATATTTCACAGGGAGTCAAGTTGCTTTTCCCTTCATCTGAAATTTTAACCTAGCTTCATCCTTTATTAAGCAGAGCCTTAGTCTAATCCCCAGTTCCCATTTGGTAAAATGGACAAATTATATAAAATGTTATAAACATATACACATAAAAAGCAATTAATAAAAATGTAATTCCTTCTTTCTTACTCACTGGAACTAGGAGTCCCTTACTATAAAATTTATGGTATCTAGCCCAATATACTTTCAGTGACACAAGAGTAAGTTCTTCTTAATTTTCTGTGCATCTTTTCCCTTTATAATTTTGTTAGAGACAGAAGTTCTGAACTACAGATTCCTAAAGTAGTTACAAAGATTCCTTTAAGAATTTTTGTAGCAGTGAATATATGCTGCCTTCTGTCTTTAAAACAGTGGGGAAGGTCTGAAATATTGACTACACTGCAAAGGCAGTCAAAAATGTCATTATGCTTGGGACTAGTGATAAAGTTATGTTCTTGATTCAAATGGATTTTTCTATAATTGCAGGGTTTATTCTTCTTATTATTATTATTTTCTTGAGATTGGATGAGAAATTATGCATTCATGAAAATAGGAATTCACATTAATTTCTTTGGTTTTCATCCTCCCCAAAAAGGTGACATGAAAATTCAATCTCTTATAACTAAAATCTACCACAATTCAACCTGAAAACAAAGCAGCAAACCAAAATGAGGACAAGGAATTCTTTTCTGACCTCTTCTCAAGACCTCATATTTCCAAGTCAAGGTTATTCTAATGGCTGGAGCTGGCACACCTTCAGCACAAGGTTGTCATGAAAGAACACAGCACATCAGGGTGCTGGGCTGTGAGAAATGAGAAATGAGCTGCATCAATACAGCGGGAAGTAGGGTCCTTTTGGGGCAGTTGGTGACAGCAGAAATTCGTGCCTCAAGCTGGGAGAGAGGAGAAGAAATTCCTTGCTGGCATATCTAAGCTGCAGGAGCTGCTGGGCCTGCAGGAAAGTGTAGGTGCCTCTCTCGTGCCATGGAAACCCATTTGAGGCTGGAGACTCTGGAGGCACAATAATACATCTCATAGAACAAAGACTTATGAAGGACTCATAGTGTTCTCCTAGAAAGCCAGTTCTCACCTCAGACCAGTGAGAGGAGACCTCTGCTGACATGGGGAACCCCAGAGCTGCGGGCACAAGTGGGGTGAGACATGACCCCAGCTTCCAGCATCAGCTGGGCTCTAATTGAAAGTGTTTGGGCTTTTTTTTCCTCAAAAATTGTAACCTGGGAATCCCTGAGCTGCTTACATAAATTAATGCAAGATGTTACCTGATAAAGCTCCTCTCTTAATCTGTGAGAAGGGGTTTGGGTCTGATATCTGAGTCATGTGGTCGCATGTTGCCAAATGAGACCATTTATATTTTCTTAGTGTTGTATTATCTTTATACATTCCTGTGCTGTGTGTCCTATTATGAAAAGGGATGATTTTCATATTTTCTTTTTCTTTAATCATATGAAAATAACATTTTTAATATGCAAGGGGGAAGGTCCCCTTTTTCTCTCTTGTTCCAGGATGGACAATAATTCCCTGATGCCCTGCTAGCTACCTGTCTGATGATATTTTCACACCTGAATGCTCTAGTCACCAAACTTACAGTTTCATTCCATACTTAAAAGTGTAAGCAACCAATTTGGCCAAAATTTTGCAGTATTTGTCCTACAGGCAGCAGGATTTTCTAAGAAATTATGAAAAACTCCAAAGTCATCAATAGAAAAAAAAATACTACTTTGAACAAGAAGTTAAAAGCAAAAACAGAGCTTCTGCAAGGTTGCTGAGATATCACAGTGGTGTCTGATATTATCCTGAACCACTGAGGAAACTGGAGCACTCTGAGTGTGAAATATTTAAAAATAGTTTCATGACTACATAAATACCTTTGGAGTCAGAATTTAATTGAAACTTAAATTCTTTGAGAGTTATTAGTCATTAAAAGGAATGACCCTCTATTTAATTTTTAGATTTTAATCTCATATTCTTTTCTCTCACATTAGCTCAGAAACCAGCTTGTTATTGCCCCTTAAGGCTTTCTATATAATTAAATATTCCTGAAACTCCAAATGCCAGCCATACTGGAAGAACCTGAATCAGGGTAAAGCAAAGTTATTTACAAATTTTTTATGTTGAGGGTTCAGTACTGGAGTCTGCTTTTACTCATGTCAGGTATGGGTCATACTTGCATAGAAATGGGAATTTTTGTCACAAGCCTTGGTGCGATCTTGAGTAGGTACCACATGTCTGTGAAGATATATAGCTCTTTTAGATTAGGAAGATGAAGAAGATATTTCTGTAGAGGATTGTTAACAAAAACCAAGAGGTAAACCCTCCAGGTCTGGAACAAGGGACCAGAACTTACACTTGGTAAAATGTGTGGCCATGTGCATGTATATTGTTTTATAGGTGATGTAAGATTTATGAAGTCCTTAACTATAAAAAGCCTTACTTTTAAATGTTGGATATTTTTTGGTAAATGGGGTGTTAGATAAGTAGACCATGTGGTGGATATGGAGCAAGTATTTCATAATCTAGGAATATGTGCTATAATTTAGCCAACAGTGCATGTGATTGCTGGTGATGCACCGTTCCAGCATATCAATATCCATTTACATTTTTATATGTCTAGTTATTGGAGAAACCAGCAGGAGAGCAGCACAATGATTATATAAATAAATGCAAGACCAAGGTCCACTTTTAGGGGCCAGGGCAAGATTGCACAACTTTTCTTTTTGGCAGAACTGAATGCTTAAACGGTTTGTGAGAAATCAGGCATTTAAAAAGGAGTCTCTGAAGAGGAAAGAAAGCTCTGAGAAACCAATTCATAGACAGACCAGGTGGAAGAGACTCTGTGGGTACACACCCTACAAGAAGAGAGTGTTTCTAGCCAGCCTCAGTTCTCATGCAAATTGTCTTTAAGGACAAGGAGGCATGAAACTGTCCCCAGGACTAATTAGGTCCTAGGTTTAGATACAGAAATAAACAAGAAAACAAAACTCAGAGAAGGACAGAGTCCAGATGAAAGATGAGCATGAATAACAAACTACCATTAGCAAACACAGTTCTCCTTTTAAATGGAGCCTGAGGTCAGTTCTGAGTGACTCCTGTATAAATTATGCACGATGAAGGGAAAAGATAGTTACTGGGGAGGGTGGTGGGAATTGAGGTCAGTTCTTAGCTTTGCCAGAAGCTTCCTTGGGCAGTCTCTTAGTCCGTCTAGAATTTAACTCCACAGGGCCCTGGACTTTCCTTGAAACCACCACTGAGGAAAGAAATAGCAGTAATGATAAAATACCTGGGTTTTGTGCTGGTTCAGCATATTTTTTTCAAATTCTAGCATTTACCTCTTTCCATGCCTCTTGGTTTTACTTTGCCACAAAAGGCAAGAAAGAGGATTATTTAGGAAAATGCAGGTAGAGACAATTACCAACTTTATCGCAGGTAGTTTGAGTATCACTGTTTCCAGTTTCTGGAAAATCTAGAGATTTTGTTTGTTTGCTTTGAGGTTGGATTTACTGACTGAAAAAACAGTCAAACAAGCAAAATAATATGAAAATATTTGATTGCTCAATATAAAGCCAATGATTTATCTTGTAGCACTGAATTAAAACCAATAAATCTTCAGAGGTATATTCACTGGTTGCTGAAGAAGTTTAATAAAGCACTTTGCTGCCTGCCAATATCCAGAGAAAAATCCAGACTAATGAGTTAGTACTCTTGATTTGGGTGAAGAGATTCTTTTGAAAGTTTTGAGCTATGAGATCTGTGTTAACTGTTCTGATTTTCATATTAAAAAGCACCTTCCAGCTGGATGCGTTCTGGATAGAACTGGGTTCTGGATGAAGAATAACTGACTCGGATGGATCTGATCACATCAGTGGTGAAGTTAGCTAGAAAGGGAGAATGTTGGGACAAAAAGATCATTTTTTCATGACTTTTCCTTGATAGTTATATCAAGATAGCATTCATAATTTCTGGACTTCCGAAGACAGCTGTGACCAAAACTTTTTCTCCTTTTAAAATTTACAGGCGTACTGCATCTATTTCTGTCAACCAAGCTCAGCAATTTAAGTTTTGTCACGTCTGTCTAAATGAAAATAAGTCCCTACTTTGCCACTGAATGTCTGAGCTTTTTTATTAATTGCATCTTGTTTCTTTTTTAATCATGAGATCTTATGTATTATTTAATTAAATATTACAGAAAACTTCTTAGCCATGAGGAGAACAAAGTAATACTCCTCAATATAAGAAACACTATATTATGGTGGGAATACATTTTAATATTTATATAAGGAAAACATGTTTACAATGTAGAATGGTATACTCAATGACCCAAAGGGCTTCCTTTGAAACTTAAAATGTCCATAATTTCAGATTGTGACTGCATACTTCTGCTGTTCTTTCTTTGATTCTCTTTCTTTCCCACATCAGTGGCATTTATTTGATTCTCATTATTATATTGTCAGGACTCCTCAAATTGCCCTGTGTTTGTTCTGGTAACATCTGTGTGAAGTAGTTAAGTGCTGGTGCTTTCACTTTACAGGCTGGGAACCAAAGAGAAGGAACTAAGTGACATGTCCAAGGACACTTGAAGAAAGACTGTGGAAATAAGCCTTACAACTCCCAGACAAGCCCCAAATATCAGGTAGCAGGATTCCGTTGCCTCTGCTTGTAGTACTACATCACCTGACTGCTCTTAGCTCTCTTTTTTTACAACCTTCAAGGCAGAGAATCAATACTAGGGCTCCTCTATCTCAGTGCCAAGGACATCTAAGCACATATCTAAATGTAAGTAGTAACAAGTAGGTTCTAGGTATGGGATTTTCTCATCTAACTCAAAAAATCTGTGCTGTAAGTTAAGGCAACTGAGTTAACTGTCTTACTGCCTCTTCAGTCCAGAAGAAGGTGTTTTGAGGGTGCTTTTTGTTTAAGGGGGGCAAGGTTTCACCCTGTAGGTGCTATCTCACTGCTATCTTCTGATAGTTCTGTGCAGAAGTTAGGTAGAGAGAATCCCAACTAGCTTTGATTGTTGTTTCCAAGTTAACAGAAAGGTTTGCTCTAATATTTCTTACCCATCTGTGTGCCCACTCAGACTCTTTTAACAGGACAAAGATGCTGCTGGTTGGACAAGCAAGCCATGACTGCGTGATCATGAAGCATGGGACAGACTGCTTATAGTCTAACCACAGCAAAGATTTTAGTACATGGTAAGTGGATGGGAAAGCACATTAAATAGATCACTGAGGAAGAGGGGGCAGGCTTTAGCCAAAAACAGACTGCAGTTTCTACTGGATGGACACTGCTATGATTCATAGCAGATGAACAGGGCAGGAATCAGGATAACCTAATTTTTATTCAGCTTCTGTAGTTCACTTGGTCCCATATTACTGCTAGAAAAAGTCCACATCCCAAAATTTTGTTGCCACAGTGATTTTTATTTACAAACAATAACAATTTGCCTAAACTTTGAATGTGATACTTTACTTCCCCTCCATTTTCTTTCTTTGTTTGTAACACATGTGAATTAATACATTTGCATTTTTAGGAAAAAGTGTCTTAGACTTTCTTCTAATGCATCATGATCTAAATAGTTCTACTGATCACTGATTAAGGAAGGCTAACCTAATGAATTAAACATTGGCTCAAGAGCATGGCTTTCAAAGAGGACTTTCTGTGTAGGGTTGCCATGCTGCTATCCATGATTTCCCAGGCAGAAATATGCATGCATGCATTATGGAGATGGATTCCCAGTGTGCAGTAAGCCAGGCATATCGGGTTTATTGTGCATGTGTCGACATTTTTTGGCACATTCATGAACGCATCCAACTCATTTTGCCTGCATCATGCAGTTGAAATGTAGCACATTTTCCTCCGTCCAGAACTTGCCCATGTCCGCAGATCTAAAAGAGATACTGTTACTCTTGCCAAGCTGCCAGATATCCAAGAATGGCTAATGTCCTCGAATGCCATAAAAACAGGATTTCCAGGAGGAGAAAGAGGACATATTTGAGTTCTCTGGACAAGTGATTATCCTCAGTCCGTGTTCTTAGATAAATCATGTCTTCTGATTGCTTACGCATCCATGCTTAAGGTGAGGCAATTACAGTGTTAAGTTACACTAAGTGGTGCTGTGGGTTGAAACACTGTTAGTAAAGAGCAAAAATTCTTCTAGATGTAAATTTTCAGGAGGTGTAATCCATGAAAATACATTTCAAATCATTGCAGCCCTCTCTATATTTCAATATAGAATACATTTCAATATATTTCAATGTGCTTGGAGACATCCCCGAAGGACATCCACGAGATATATTTTTTGCTCTTTACAGAGAACCAGTTATTGTCATCTTGTATTGCACTAAATACTTGTTGGGGTTTTTTCTCTTTCTTTTCAAAAGTCATTCCCAATACAGTGTTGCAAACAGGAGCAGGTCTAATGGGTAGAAAAGGGATTGAGGCAGCTGATTCAGAAGAATAAAAATTGACCACAGAGACAGAAGCTGCTCTTCTCTTAGACAATTCTTCAAAGCATCACAGTTGCTTGCTCTGATTTTCCGTCTGTTCTTATATCTCTTTGTTTAATGTCATCTCAGGGACATTGCCTTCTGTCTGGTAGAGGGCACCTTGTCACCTTCCTAACCTCCAGTTAGTCTTTCCTGACAAAAACACTTGAGCATGAAGAGAAGAAAGTCTTTGCCCTTGAGAATGGTTGCTGCTAAACTGCATTTGCCCCTCCATTGCATCATGAAAATTTGACTTCTTCTGAAACTCCAGTTATATTTATAATTACATGAAGGGATGTGACACTAAAGGACAATTGTGTGGGTTTTGTTTCATGTGATTTGTTTATAACTTAACATGGCACTTAATAAAAAAGGCTTTATAAATCAACTGATACAAACAATCATTCCTTTATCAGGAAATTACATGTGCAAAGTATTGGTTAGTGGAATGAGTCTTAATGAAATTCAGTCAAAAGCTGCAGATCTGAGAATGAACAGGGGCCTCTTAATAGAAGAAGGTTCTATTTTTCCTGTAAGGTTCAGAGATTCAGACAATAAAATAGTGATTTAATAGACTTTAAGTCAATCAAGATGATACAATAGTGCTAATTAGCCTTTTGTGCCTAATTCACAACTAATTCTGTTGTCTACTTATTTATGTTCTAAAGTGGCTCTGATGAAATTTTTAATATTTCACCTTAGCTGAAGATTCATTTTTACGCTGGCTGGTAATTTTCTCATATATAGCTTGAAATTGTACTCTAGATAATTTTGCATAGTAGTATATCTACATGTCAGGACCATTGGCTGCTGTGTTGAATGGCTCTTCAGAGCTGACAAGTGGATAATAGCTTTACTTTCAGCCAGCAGAGGAAGTCAAGAGCAAAAGTGTAGAGATAATGTGAATATAATTCATTATTCAAATATGCAAGTGATGAACTGAAAACAAAGAGGGAAGAGTAATAATGGTGTCATTATTTTTATTACTCTTGTTTTACAAACGTAGCGTGAAACATTAAAGTAGATCTTTGAGAGATTCTGAACTGTACAGTGACAAATTTACTTTCTTGGCAATATTGATAAAAGGAAAGTAAATCAGACAGGTTTCTGCAGAAGGTATGCTGCACTGTTAGTTCTACTATTAAATATTTTCTTGTTGCCTTTTGCTCCTTAAAATTCACATTATTAGTTACTCTTTAGAAGCCTGATCAGTGACTGGAAGAAAGTGCATTGTTGTCCTTGTGGCTCTATTTAGTTAAGACAATCTGCAAAGCTTCTAAGCCTTTGAAGCATGACTAACAAAGGCCAAATAGTCAGGTTATATAAAGCTTTCCTTGAAAAATGAGGAATTTGTGTGTGATAGCAAAACATCCTCTGTGGAAGCAGATACAGATTTTAATGAAATAAGGACATAAAGAGCATCCGTTTGGTAACTGTTTTTCCCTTACTATTCTGCTTGATACTTTACCTTTCATATCATCTGGTTTATTTTTCCAATGCTTAGATGAAAGTTTATTTTAAAAATCCTTTAGTGCTTTTAATTTTTTAAGTGTAAATACCATGATTACACAGACTTATAGAAATAAAGCTGAAAGCCATTTTCTGCTAAACTTAGAGCAGGGGTAATGCCAGTCCTTCGCAAAGATGACATCCCTTTTTTGTGTGGCACTGTGGCAAACACCCCTTTCTCCAGGCAGATTATGCACCAGAGAAAAAAAACACGGAAGAGGTGTGGAGGTCTCACCTCTGCGTGTGTGAGTAACGAAGAGCAAGGCAGCACATCTGGAAAGGCCCAGGTACAAGCTATGCCATTGCCTATCTCAGTTTAAAATCTCTTTGTAGCTGCATGGGAAGGCTTTGTGGATTATTTTTATAGTACCTGCAAGGTATGCATTAGTTGTTTATCATACTGCAAGAGACTATATGGCATGTTCTATGAAAACTGTCCAGAATTTACTGGCCAATTTGCCATGCAGCTGTTGTGATGTTACAGCTCTCTGGGAGAGCTGGACTAGGGACCGTTCTGCAAGGGGTTAATATGAGAAAGGGCAGAATTACCTTCATGTTTCTAAAAGTAAATTGAAGTAGGCAAAACCTGGGAAGAAGAGAGGATTGTTTTCCTGAATACATGAATGGGGTGGGGAATTCTCAGGAATACTGAGACAAGGGCAATTAAGGGTGTTGCATAAGGTCAAAGAAGAAGTTTGAGGGAGACGTCTCCCTACATTCAGTTCACTGTTGCTCCCACAAGACTGCCTTTCTCAGCTTCACAAGCAACTTTTTGCCTCCTAAGCCAGATACATTGATAACTACTAGAGAATTAGTATTAAACTCTGAAAGTTTTATAATTTTCACTGTAAATTAGCAAAGGTGTGAAATGCTAAAATGAGTAGGAGTACCACAAAGGTTTGCACAGTATTGTAACTGTTGATGGATCTCAATCTCTTCTGACTTACAGTATAAACACAGGTAAATCCCATTTTTTTCTTATTTAGAGCGGATTAAACTGTAGGAGACTTGACATTTAATGCCTTTAATTGTTCTTTCTATTTTTTTCACCTTTAACTGATTTCACATCTGCAACCTGTACAGAAACCTGAAGTAAACTTTCTATCTAAATAACTGACACAGATTTGACTGCAGCCTCCATCTGGAGAGCCTAAGGGCTTGTCAGAGTTCTCCAGAACACTTTTGGAAGTGGACTCTGTGAAGATATGACCAAGGCTGCAATGTGAACTGGAGGCTTCACAGCCAGCTTGTCCTACTGCTTTTATGACTCTGAAAGAGTCATTTAGATCTCCAGTCAAAAAACTGTTTAAGCGCGTGCTCAACTTCACCGGGACAGAAGCCTGTGCTTGCAGAAGCATGTGTTTAAGCACTGTCTTGAAAAAATATGGTTTCCTGTATCAGGCCTTTTAATCTCTCCATTCTCCAGTTCTCCATCTGTTAAAAAGAATTAACAGGTGGCAGAAAGGAAATGTTGTTATCTGTCTTCTGTTAGCTCTTGAAAGCCTGGGTGTGTGGAGCCACAATCTCAGTGAGCTCTCAGCCTCTCCTGAAGCATCCGTGTCACACTACAATGAAAAACAATAATTTGTGCAGTTACTTAACAAGGATATTGTCCAACGTGGAGATGCACAAATGAAGGATTCTGAGGAATGGGGAGAGACTGTTGAGCTTTCTAGAAGGAGATGTAACTGTGCAGAGAACCCCACGCATTGCACTTCAGCACCAGAAATGCAGTGGCTTCACTGTTCTGTTGGACTCTGAACAAGTACTGCTGTTGTTGAGACCAGATAGACCAACCTCTTCTAGGACAGCCTCAGAAAGCAAAGGAATAGTCCTCCTAAAGATAACAGCTATTGCTGCCTAATAACACACGTTCCCTTCAGCAAATACCAAAGAGCATTAACCTAAAGAGTGAAATTGCCTTAAGGTGGTGATCTTAGGTCTGAGAACAGTGATCCAGAGCATTAGGAAGCTGGCCAGGCACAGGAGGAGAAGAAATAATCAAGTCTGCAAAATCTTGAGTTCTGTTCCTCTGTCATGGATAAAGCCCAGTCCAGAAACCAGTTACACTTTGGATACTGCACTCCCTGGCTTGGAAAGACTTCGTTAATTATTAGTAGTAGCATTTGTTTGCATTGTATTATGAAGGCCCCATATGCAATACAGAGTAGAATAAATAGTTATAATCTAATTAGATGAGACAATTAAGAATGGGGAAAGGATATAAAAGAGTGAACAAAAGGATAATTAACCAACATTTCATTAGTGCCAGTATTTTTCCTTTTGTTTGGCCCTTCGAAGTTTCTTCCTTGCTTATTTTTTAAATAATTTCTTTTTAAATTAGCAAAATCATTTCAATTTTCACTTTGGCTCTATATAAAATGGAGAAATGGCTTCTCATTAGAAATGTATTAATTAACATGATAATAAGCATGATCCTGCTTCATGCATAAAGGCAGCCCTTTCCTATTAAAGGAGTGAGAAGGACATTATACACTGGCTGCTTCAGCTGCTGAATAGCAGTGTAACTGATCAAAGCCAGCTCAGTCCATCACAGGGACACACGGGGCAGTTCCCCATGTTACCAAAACCAGAGGGGCAGGTTTTTTTCAGCCCAATTTCTTACTGCCCAGTTATCAGCTGAGTCACTCCAGTGGATGCGATGGGTAGATTTATTTTGCCCAAAGAGTGGGGCTGACCCAGGCACAGCAGCAGAGAGCTCCTTGCACAGTCAGGGGGAGTTTGTAAGCTGCCCTGGGCTCTGTGCTGCAGCAGCTGCTTTTCCTCCAGCCTGCAAACCAGGCAATTAAAGTGAGCCTGGGTATGTCTGCAAAAGCTGAGGTCAGAACTTTGACTGCAGGTTCACATACTTAGCCTAGCCTGTGCTTAACACTGTGTTATTTATTCCCATAGCTTTCACGGTCAGCTGCTTGTTTATCTGGTTGTTTTGCTCACTGTATTCCTGGGAAAATTTCTTTTCCTCTGAAGGTGGGTGGGGGTCTGGACAACAGCCACAACACAGGTGCAGTTTCAGCCCCTCTCCAGTCCTGTAAAACCATGTGCTATTGTGCTTAAGAGCATCTTCTCCTTAGATGAAGGTCAGGAATGACAAAGTGCAATTGGAGAGGCAGAGACCGGCCTTTCCCTGCCTGGTGTTTCCACAAGCTCCACAAGCCTGATAGAGTTGCTGTAGGACTCTTTGCTAAATGGTTACTCTCAATCTCCTCGATCTTTGTCCAGCTCCAACGTTTTTGCACCAGCTCCACAGGCAGAAGTAGCAAGAAGCATTGTGATGGGGAGAGTGTGATATGTGAGTTATTTTCACAAGTTAGAGATGACCCCATAACTCATACGTGGTGGAGCAGAGCCTGCACAAAGGAATTTCTGTCCACCACTGACTGTGCTCACTTAATTTATTGCTTAGCATGTACCTCTCATCATCAACAATGAGAAAACTAGCTTTCTGTGTGAAGTTAATGCCTTTGCTTGCTCCATCCTGGCAGAGGGTGCCTCCTTCCCCCTCATCCTTATGAGTGCAAGGCACCTCTCTGGTAACATGTTTTCAGGTGCATTCTGAGTGTGCTGGGTTGTCAGCTCCATGCAACATCACAGACAAACTTTTTAGTGATAAAAGCAATTGACAAGTGCGTGTGTGACGTGGCATCTGACTATCAGATGTTAGAGGAATGCAAAAGACATACCATCACGAGGCACATAATTCAGTGTGTGTGTCTGTATATATAGAACTAACAATTTATATTCTAATCATCACAAAGCAATCATACTGTGAATGCATTTTTGTTATTAATTCTTACTCTTTGATGCATAAACAATCCCATTTGAAATTCCTGGTACCAACCATGCTAATCTTTCACTGGAAAAAATTTATTTGCAGAGGAGGAAGAATGAAGGGTAGGTAAGCGAAATGTATTTCATCTGTTTGAAATAACTGCAAAACTATCAGCAATAACAGTAAAAATATTTAATGAGTATTGCACTAGCCAGCACCAAAAGTAGTGAGATACAGAATTGCATTTGTTCTGTCACAGACATGACTGACATTTAATTATTGTCTATTTTTGTGCTGATAATCTCATTCTTATCATTCGTTGTTAAATCCTTTAGAACCCCAAGAAAAATGAGATCAAGTGACAAAAATAAGATAATGAAATCATATGAAATAGAATAAAATTATATCTTGTAGGTAAGAGATGATTCAGGAGACTAGGTTATTTTATAGGGTTGTATAAGCTCTGTAAGTGATTGTGAATTAAATGTGTTGAGCTCACAGAAAAGCTTTGGAAGAGAATGGCTGCTTGCAAGCTAAGCTGACTTCTGGGTTGCCATTGTGCAGCACATGCCATATGAGATGATATAAGATCATTGTAAACCTCAAAAGATGGTGAATTTGATTCTTGTTGGGGAAAAATATATATCTTTCCAGCTCACTTCCCTTTTGCCAGTTTGTTCCCTTTGTGCTGTTGTGAAGCTTTTGGAAGCCAGTTTGTCACAGTGACTGTAAAATCAGGATCTATTTTTATCATTCTTAGCTTTCAGCCAGAAAAAGGCTTCCCAGTCCTTTGCCAAAAACTATATTGACTACACAGCCCGATCCAAGCTTCTGAGTCACTTATATGTCTGTTTGCAATATGTAACAGGAAAGCACTTCTAGCTGAAGTTTTAAACGAGGTAGGAAGTCTGTTGCAAAAATTAGATGAACAATGAGCTCTGCTAAGTGAAAGTCAAAGGCAACACTCACCATTTATTAGACTTTTCCAAGATAAGATAACCTGTTAAGTGCACTGAAAAATGACTTTGCAGGTTGTACAGTGGTGAAAACATTGAGGGTTTAGTTTTGTTCCCTGCTAACCTCTGAATGATGTAGTGGAAATCTGGTCTACACAGGCTAAGAAAAAGTGCTGACAAAGTATATAACTCATGAATCTGCTAATTTACTGAACAGGAATATTACTTATCTGAGTGCACTAGGTAGTGACCACTTCAGTGTTTGTATTTCTGCCAGCTTTCCTCTAAGTGGGTTTTGCAGCTATTCAACGACAAAAAGTTTAGACAGTGCAGAAATACGGGAATTTTTTTTTGCTCCCTTCACAGGATTATCTGTGACCTTGTGGGACAGCCCTAAACTGGGAGAAGAGGCTTTTTCTGAATTCTGTTATTGACTCACTGTACATAGGCATAGGTCTCAAATATTGTTTCCATTAGTCTCGAATATTCTTTCCATTAGTTTCTGCCTTGTAAAACAGTACAAGTCATGATGACAATGTTTTGGAGTTCCTGGATGAACTGCCTTTTGTGAATTCAAAAAGCTCTTGTCATAAGAACTTTTTTGTAAAGTATTATTACAAATACCTCTGCAAATCCTATGTAAGGACAGTGATGTCTGAAGGGGGGTCTCAGTCTCTGTGCTGTCTTTGTCCTACTCTGGGAGACTTCAGTCTACAAAGCAAAATTGGCTTTATAAAGTATTTGTTTTAGAAAAGCATGCACAGTGTCAAAAAAAAATTATATATATATATATATAAATATTTACTTTGGACTAGTATAATTCTGTTGCTAACATACTACCCTCAGGCAGAATTTAGATATGTGATTTGATAACCTGTTGACATTTACATGTCCATAGGTGCTAATGACCTACATCAGCTGCTTGTTTTGACAGATGCTTCCTCTGCTCTCCCCATTTCATATATAAAGACCTAAATCTATTTAATGGATTTCTAACTTTCTGAATTGGAAAATAACACAGAAATATCATTTAAACAGTGTCTTGGTCTTACATACCTTTTTGGTTTTTTTCCTTGCAGTCATTCTATAAGCCTCACTGTTGGTGATAGAATTAAATCTGCCACCTTGCTGCCTGGCAAATCTAAATACAGAGTTGCAGCTGGGCCTGTTTGTATCTTCTGCTACACTGGTATTCATGCATTATACTGGCATATCACTCGTGGTAAGAGAGAGGGGAAAGCAAGCCTGTTAGCTTGTTTACATTTACTAGTTGGAAATATTCCTGAATAATAGAATTCAGGAGATTTAGAATAATTCATGTGTTTCCAACTACGATGTTACTAACCTTCATTGTAGTCCTGAATTAATCATACCCTTTTCAAATATGCAATGCAAACAGAGGCTGCAAAACTTTCTAACTGACTTGGAAACCTCTAAGTATCTGCTTGCAGGTTTCACAGTCCATAAGATTTTGAAGACATAGTCGCTGCTTCGTGAAAAAAAGAGCTGTCCCTTTGTTACACAGTGGCAAATGAGTCATGTACAAACTCGGTCAACCTAAATTCATATGCATAAAAATTTGTGCTAATTTAGATCATGACTCAGATTGAGAATCTATTCACCTCCTGTGATGCTCATGGGAATCTTTCCCTTGACACCAGTGCACTTTAAAGCAGATTTTTGACCAGGGTCAAAGCAAGTATTATTATAATATTTAGAGTTAATGGCCAATTGCGAATTTAGTCCCTAAAGCCAGGTAATATATAAATCTATACTCTGTCCTTAGTTATAGGATAATGGATGTACTTCACAGATGCAATCAAAACAATTTACCAAGGATGAAATTCTCGTTTTGGAAAGCAAAGTCAATCACACACCATCTGCAGACAGTAAAGTATCATGAGGACAGATTTAGTGGCACAGTGGTTGTTCCCAGGGAGCTCCTGCTGCACTGAAATGGTAACATGAGAAAAAGGGCTAATTGCTGGAAGATTGAAAAATTATCATTTGTATCACTATCAGAGAGGTGGGAGAAGCAGATGTTTCGGAGTAGGCAAGGCGATGACTAGACTGTGGGGAACTTGGACATTGAAGAGGGCACGTTGCTCAGCAGTCTGCAGAGCCCAGGAGAGTAGGTTTGCTTTGCTAGACATTGGTGTGAAAAATGAGCCACAGCAGTGGGCTGGAGCTTCCTCTGGTGAGATCCTCTTACGCCGACGGCTCCCTACAAGAAGCGATTTCTGTTTGCCATAACACAGAAAGTGGAAAAAGATTAATATAAGCAAGCAGTATAAATAGTTCCCAAACTCTGAATAAAGGCTGCAGACAGAGCTCTCTATCACATCTTTATGCACCCTCAGTCTCACAGATGGTGAGGCAGAGAGAGGCTTGATAGATAATACTCAGCCTGTGGTTCTCCTTCAGACATGCTGACAAACATCCATCACTGGGGCCCGAAGCTGGTCCTAAGGTCCAGTTACAGTGAAGGGTGCCTATACACACATCCCACAGGAAACTAATTTCCACTGCTGGATTTCTTGTCCACTTACTCCTTGCCCGCTGCAGTTGGCAGCTCAGTGATGCTGCATTTCTCAGCTTGTCTGACTGAATACTCCTGGATTATTCTTCTTCCTTTGATTATCTCTGTCTGCTAAGCAATAACATGTGGCCTGTCTTGTAAGCTAGGTAAGTCATGGCTTAGGGAAGAGCCATGGCAAGTGGCAAATGAGAAGAGAAAAGGAGTATCTTAGAAAAATGTTATATGTCTGCCTTTTCTAAAAGAGTTCCCATCCTTTCACTTCTCCTTTATTTCAGTAACATACTTCATATTTGAGATTTCCATAAAGAAGGAGTCTCTGGAGTTTGGCTAGATCCACAATTACACAAACAAAGAAAGAAAAAAATCAATGCGTGCTCTTTGCTACTTCGGTTTTCACTGGCTATTACAAGTTCAACCTCAGTGGGGGCAGCAGCAGCATTGCAAGTGCAGGTGGGAATAGCTCTGTTTAGTAGAACTGTTATATGTGCCTGCAGGATGTTTATTCCAAGAAACACTGTGTTTCTACACATGTTACATATTAAGGAAAAGCTTGAGGCTCTGAAATATGAATATCTTAGATTGTAGCCCAAAGAGCATTTAACCTGACCTAAGAAATGTTGAGGGCAGTTTTGTGGAGCAGGCGAAGCATGACCCCTGAGAACAGGTATGGTCAGATATGGCTATGGGAAGGTCAGTGCTACCTGTACTGGAGTGATGATCTAAACTGAAATCAGAGCTTTTGGGTCAGCCTGGGAAGGAACCCCCATAATGATATTTTAATGTGTGCTTGGGAAAGTAGGAAAGGGGGGTAAACACACAAGGAAGTTCAAAGTTTGAATGACTTTCCTATCTATTCTTCTAAATAAGGGACAGATTTTTCTCATTCAGTCAGGGCTTATGAGAATATCACCCACACTAAAAAAGACAGGCATATTATTTTCACTCTCTATTCCACCAAATATGTAAAATGAAAAACAGGTGATTGCAGTGCATGTGTGTGCCTTTTTTTTTATCTTTTGGGGGGCAAAGAAACTTTTGATCTTCAGTCTATACAGAAGCATCCCAACTTTAAAAAAGAGCACTGTCAGATTTATTATAGCACTGAAAAGTACAGATATTATGCTTACCATTACTCCGTGACCTCTTTAGGTTTGCCATCGTAGTCCAGGATTTATTGTCTTCTGTGTTTAAAATGCAAAAGGATATGTCCTGTTAATATTTCTGGGTTTGCTGTGAAGCAATGACTTCCTGTTTTCTAGTACCACAGGTAAGGAAGACACAAACCACAAGTGCCAACACTATGTAATTTTTTTGGTCCTGAGTCCCTAATTTCTCAGTCATCCAATGTGTTCTGTCAAAACGCAGCCTGAAAGTCTAGACCAAGAGATATCTATGATAGAAAGTGTACATCAGTATTTCAAGCCCTCTAAATTTATTCTAGCCATTTGACAGTTGCTTGGAGATACAATCTCAATTTTTTTGCAGTAGCCCCTTCAAGTGGATATTTATGGCAGATACAACTGTAATTATTTACCTGTAACAAAGTCCAGGTCTGCCTGCTCCAGGTGATACAGACAACAGAAGAACACAGAGAAAATATTAATCTTCTTTCTGTCTAGATTTTGACCTTTTGCACCCAACCTCTTAGCTCATTATGGAAATGGGGCTGTGTTTATTTTTTTTGTTTACAAGTTTTGTTTCCTTGCTCCATGAGTCTGTCAGTTATCAGTGTCAGGGCCTAAATGACAGGGTCTGAGTGTGCTTCCCTGCCTTACATTTAGTGTTCCTACTTACTTTTATTTAAAATGCTGGAGTCAAATGGGACTATTCATGTGAGTTAAAGTGACTCCTGAGTGAGAAAATCTGAACATTTTGGGACACGGAGTTTTTATTAGTGTAATTCCCATTTTACATAGAAGTAGTTTATTTGACTAAAACGAAGTGAAAGAAAAGAATGACAGAATATAACTGAACCACAAATAATGGGAATCAGTATCTCATTTTGGTAAATATAATAAACCTGTGCCTGCTTCTAAAAGGATAAATAATGCTGTTGATTCAGTCAAGACTATTTAATGCCATCAAGCATGTGCTGAAGGAGCTCAGTGATTCAGAGCCACAGAGACTAATAGTATTTATATACATTTAAAATGCAACAGCAGTAAAACAGAATACTTTGTCCACTGCATCATGTGGAGCAATGAGAACGGATAATAGGAGCAACAAATTCACATTTGCTTTTATTCCTTCAGCAGAAAGACAGTGTGTTTGAATTGGCCACGTTCCCATCGTATTCATGTTGCCTATACACAGAAAAGTCTTTGCTGGGCTTGGTGCCATTTTGATGTGCCTCTGTGTGGCTTGGCAGAACCAGGTTCTTAACACCACTCTCAGAAGTGCTCTTCCTGTGGTTTCTAGGCCTGTTTGTTGAATGCACCACACAAAATTTCTTGCATAAATTATTTCAGAAAATGGTCCTTTTACTTGCAAAAGCATTATTAAGAAGAGAGCTTAACTCTGTGCATTATTTTTCTTAATACATGTCAACTGAAAATGTATCTCTCTTTGCTTGTGGTTTGGTTTGATTTTTCATATGAAATTATTTAATATTTGATTTTCATATCATTAATTTAACTTTTGGTGTGTTTTTCCACATTATCTGTAATTTGATCAGCCCCTTTTACATAACTTCTGCTAATCTGCATTCTCATATTTTGGTATAAAAGCTCAGAAATATTCAGAATCAGAGTAAATCATTTGACAGCAAATATCACTGGAACAGGCATATTATCACTAGGAGCACTTAAGTCAGTAATCCAAGTACTGCTGAATGCTCAAGTTACATTTGAAACGTGAAAATATTCATGTAATAATATTGTTCTAAATCACTGTTTAGCTTCATCTTTGTTCTTATCTCTGTGTAGCTACTACATCTTGCTTTGATTGTGTTTTTCAAATGTATTCCACTTTTACAGACTTCTTGCAACTAGTTATTTTGTGAAGCAAGAAAACAAACCCAATTCTGTGTTATTCCAATGAAGGCAACCTGATGGATTAATTCAATCTATTTACCACATCCTTTCAAAGCAATCACCACTAATTAATTTACAGTGGATTCTTTAAAAATTGTTGAAAATCCATCCAATTTATTATGCACTTGCCATCCACTAGGCAATGTGCAAGATTACTAGGAGCTGATTCCTTTGCTTTTTGGTTCATGGAAACTGTCATTTAAACCAAAAAGTAGTTGTCTTAAAGACTTTTTCAACATCCAGTAGCCCCAATGTTAAAGAATCATTCCCAGAAAGCATACAGGCATTTTTATTTTCCAGTGAAAGGTCCTGCTGCCTAAAACTCCAACAAGCTTCATGACTGTAGAGCAGGATTTTTGCAGCAGGCTGGATGTGGAATTTGAAGGAATCAGCAATACAGCCTTGCAATCAATCCACCAAACTAAACTGGTTTGCAGAAGTCATCCTAGTCTGCGAAGAGATTTTAGGAAACCTCCCTGCCATTCCCACTGCCCATTCTCAAGAGCAACCAATCTGCATCTTTCCCAGTCTGCATCCTTCCCATATCCTGGAGTAAGGTATGGACTGTTTAGTGGACCTCTAAGAATAAACATATTCATATTTATTATGGATGCCTCGAACATCAAACACAACCGCTTTCCTGAGTGCAGAGGCTGTGGATGCAGTGCAGGCAGTGTTTCCACGTTGTTATCCCCCCCTACGTTACCAGCTGCAAAGCGATATGGAATTTCATTCCATTTCTGGTATGCAGCTTCGGCTCCTGAAAGCTGCGATGAGATGTTCATCTTTACTGAACTCATTTCAGCAATGTGTCCACTGCTTTGAACAATTTGACACACAGAGATGCTTTTAACAAGTTGATTTTTGTTGCTTTCCTTTTGTTGACATGATTCACTTGTCAGGTTATGTGCTTGGGTTTTCAGCACCTCTTCCCAAGTGGAGACTGCATATCTTCATTTTGGCAGTTTCTGGATTCCATCTCAAAATGTAACTACTGTACTTTGTTGCCTTCAGTGCTGGAATCTCTGGAGATGATTTTTTATTGCTGTTTGGGAGGAGGAGGAGGTTAGTGATTTGGCAACAGCTCTGCAGCTGTGACCCAAAGCTTCCTATTTTGCTCTTTATTTTTATAATAGTGTGTATTATTATAGCATCCAGAAGTCCAGTTTTCAGCCTTAAGACATGATGACAGCAGATACAATTAAAAGCAGCACTTTGAAAATTGCACATACTAAAATTTGACAGGATCAAATTTGTTTGCAAACTTACATAGAGCTTGTTGAAATTGACTGAAACAAAAAAAATATATTTTAAATGAAAATGAGCTGTTTCAGATCTGCTTCTACAGGTTTTGGATGGCATTGGGAAACTGGAGGAAACTTGGTGATTCATTTGAGCTCAGACTTTTTAAATTAGTGCACAAGAAATATGTGAACATAGCTCAAAGACAAAGCAAAAGAGGAGTTTGACTGCATTTTCATGATCCTGATTTATATGAATATTCATGGAGCTATGGGCAGAAGTGCCTTTAAATGATCTGGTTTATTCTCCTGAGTATCACATTCAACTGAATTTCATCCAGTTACTCTTCCATTGAGACCAATCACTTGAGTCTGATGAAAGCATTTTTATTTTGTTTTGACAAAGCATCATTTTGAGAATGGAATGTCATTTTACTTTGCAGACATCAAGAAATGAAGAATCCCTCAGTTCTCATGGCTCTCACTTCCAAGAAGTTTTGTCTGTTTGGGGTTTTTTTATTATTCATTTAATACCAACTTCATTTAGAAAGTCTAATCACTTCAAAGAAGCACAGACTTCTCCTCACTGTTGTTAGCTTATTTACCCCAGAATTGCACAAGCCCTCTCTGATGCAGGATTTTACTGGCAGCTCAGGTGGAATTGCTTATTCTTCTCAGAATCCCCACTATTCGGGATACTCGTCCTTATTTCCAAAAGCACGGCCTCCATTTCTGGTCCCTGCATGTCTATCCTTGCATCTGGATCTGTTAATGTGAGCTTTGTTTGGTTTTGCCTAGTTTATCTGATTCCTCTCAGTGACCATCTCCTCCTGAATTAACTATTCCACCAACCTTTGCATAATCTGTGCATTTTATCAGCAAATATTTTTTTTATTTATTCTCTCAACTTTTATGAAAAGGATATATAATTATTGGTAGAAATTATTGCCGTGAAAACCCTATAAAATATTTTTATTCAGTGGCGGCTAATTATTATTTTTTATTTAGCTTTAAATATGTTCACTATTATGTCAAACTCATGATCTACCATGCTCAGCCTCCAGTGGTTCCAGCTGATGCCACTAAGATGTCCATATCAGTAGTTTAAGACAACCTAGAATAAGAGAACACAACATAGTCTTGTTGCCTATTAAATGTTTATTCTGCAATTCCAGGCCAACTCAGTAATCCCTAGTTTCAGTGGGTTCACTGGAATGGTTATACATCATGCCAGAAGGTATTTCCTCATGTGAGTCATACATTTCTTCTAGACTGAATGAGCACATTAAGCTCTGGTGTTCTGGGGCGGAGCAAATTTTAGAGCTGTAGGAGGAATTCTGTTTTTAAAATTCACACTTGGTGTAATAAACTTTATTACATATATCCTGGTGGATATTCCACAAATGCAGAGTTGCTAAAGGCCCAGATGTTTGGTGCAGATCTCTCTCTAATGTTAATCTTAGAGCGAGGGTCAATTATTTATATATCACAAAGGATTTATGATACCTCCTATCGGTGCAGTGTCTGCCCAATGTCTGTTTAAAATCCATAGCAGCAAGAGTCTCTGGTACTCTTCATGAATTCTCATTAATTTAGAAATCTACTTACTGTAAGACTTTATTTGATTATAATTATGATTATTATTACCATGCTGGTTTGGGAATTTATTCTTTGGGGGTATTTATTGGCTCGTTTCCTTCAAGTCTTTTGTGGGCAGTTAGGTGGAGGAAGAAACAGAAGTCTTGAATTGTGACCTAGAGAAACCCAGAATGCTGAAATTGTGAGGCTATCTTCAAACAGAAAATCAGACTGATGGAGCTGGTAAAAGGATCTCAATGAAAAAGTTTTCTCTCAAGTACTGGAGCTATGAGGAGAAAGGCTCACTACTGCTTGAGTTAGCAGACACGGGTTGTTGTTCTTTTCCCTAAAAGATTCCTAAGTATTTTATCAAAACAACTGATTTTTAGCTGGCTGTAGAATAGTATCATGTGAAACACTTGTGCCAGATAAATATGTAAAGTGTGGTGAGTCACAGACATAAAATATAAGTGGGTAGCAACAGGTAATGTTTACATAGAGACTTGCCTTCTGGAAAGAGGTACAAACCAACCTGAGGAAAAAAAAAATAAAAACCGTTTGTTCTCTGTTTCAGTAGCTACAGATTATTAATAACCAAAAAAAAACCCCATAAAAAAACAACAAAAAAGCAACAACAACAACAAAAAAAACCCCTAAGGAAATGAGAATCTTGGGCAAATGAACTTAAAATGGGGATATAGTTCATAAACTATCATAAGAGATGCCCTGTTTTCTCTGTGCAATGTTTAGCCACATAAAGTTCTATAAACAGGGCTTTAGGCTTTTTCCTATTTGAAGTTTAAGATTATGCAATAGTTGTGCCTACTTTGCTTATATATTAGCACTTTTTCAGTTTAATGCTGGCAGTTTTCAGAGACGTGATGTTTCTCTGGTAAAAATCAGCTGCCATCCACATCAAGCTGTGATGTGCAGCTTCATATTCAAAATCATAATTAGGCCTGAAATTTTTTCCTCAGAAAATAATAAAATAGCTGAGTCAGGATTAAGATAGTTTTAGTTGAGTTTTGTTCCCAAGAAGACCTCTTTTCTTTGTTATGTGAACAACGTAAAAGAGTTTGAGACTGATCATTTCTATCTTTAATTACTTAAAGTGGTGAGAAACAAAATCAGCTCAAGGCCCATGATTTGAGATTTAATTCTGATTCTAAAGAGTATTTAAAAATCATTGTCTAAAAGACTTGGGATACAAAAAAAAAAAAAAGAAAAGAAAACAAACATTGATATCAACCATGTTTTCTTCAAGAAGACTTAGGAGCTCAATACCTTTTCTGAATTTTTGTCTTTCAAGTGTTGACTGCTTTCCAGCAAGACACATACGCTTGCAGTTAAATTGGAGTATGGAAGTAGTGTTGTTCCCATTGCTGATTTTCTTTTTGCTAGACCTGGATCTGATGACACCTTTTTGCAGAATTAAGAGCAGAATTTGGCCCCCTGTATTGAGATGTTTCTTACAAACAGATTCTTTCCATTTTCTCCTCTTTTTTGCAACTCAATGAGGAATCACCCTCAAAGTTAAATAATAGGAGAACTATTTTTATAGTTTAGATTTCCTCTGAAACTTTACTGCATGTAAATCAACAGATAGTGAGTGGTCTCTGTTGAGAAAATCAGTTTGGTTTTTTTGCTATGAATAACTAGAGGGAAAGAAAGAAACGAGTCAGTGTAACTGTCCTAGAATTATCAACAAACTGGGGAAAAAAGTATTAACAGACCAGTAGAAGAATTACTCTTCCATTAACAAGTAGGAAATGGACTTGAGTTTGCTTCTGTGCTAAAAGGCCAGCCGATGAAGAACGGCATTGTAGGATGCACCTTTCACTGCAGACCAAATTTGCTCATTTTAATGGTGAAAAGATTATTTTCCTATCCAGCAATGCTGCCAGCTAATCCTGCATGTGAAAGTTGAGCTGTGCTCTGTGTGATTCACACTTCATCACCTGTAGTAAGGACTGGGCATCTGGAGCAGGCGTTTGTTGTTGATGGAAGAGTCTTGCTCCCTCTCCATTATCTGAGCTGGGCTATGCTATGCTAAGTACAGTAGTAAAAACATTTTTATCAGGAAATTCAGTAGATATGTCCCAATTTAAATGAGCCCCCACACTGAATGGATCAGTTGAGTCAGTATGTTACTAACTGCAGCTGCAGTTCTTGCAAAGGCAAAGGGTAACACCAGCCCTGGGCTTAACTCAGTGAACTTATAGAGTCTGAGCAGCAACTCCCTTCTAAGCCCTGACAGATGAACAGAAAAAGTCAGTAAAATCAGCAGGAACCATCCTGCATTCTCATTCATTAAACGGAGATGTGTGGTAACCTCCAGTCACCTCCTGAAATCAGGGAAGCCCAGAATTAATTTCCACTGGAAAGAGTCCCACTGAACTCACTCAGCCTGGATCAGATCCCGAGTGGAGGCAATTAATCTTCTGACTGTGGGTCAGCTTTACAGCTATGCAATACTTCTCTTGAGCTCTACCACATGGAATTTCTGGTGTTTACCTTGTGCCGAGCTGGTAGCAAGGGGCTGAGTTTCATTCAGGCTCCAGTACATTTCCTTCATCACTTAGGCACAAGCTCCTTTCAGCACTTGGGCACAAATCATGCAGCAGTGGAAGCCTGGTCATTAGGAGGCAGAATAACCTGCTCAGTGCCTGGATTGGTGATCCCAAAACTGCCCATGCAGATCTGGGTTAAAGAAAATGAAGCTGAAACTGCTGAAAAGAGCTCTGACAACAGGACAAACTCTTCCAAGTTGCAGCTGGTTAGCAGAGGAAGTGGATGTGATCAAGGGCTTCAAGCGTAGGCAGATGACAGATGGATAACCAGTTTAGATGGTTAGACTGATCTCAGTTTAGAGTTTGTTTCATAACTTACTTTTTAAAGAGACCCTGTGGAGTAGTTATGGACTCCAACTTTGTTTTGATTTGTTCTCAAATATGTATTTTGTGTTGCCTCTTTCTAAATATTCCCAAGCATCACAAAAAAAACCCCAAACCAACAAACCCAAATAAAAACAAAAAGCCATTAAATCAATGAAAGACAACTTTATTTTGCAACATTTTATAATACCACATATGGGCAGTAGCCACAGATGGAGAACCCTTGTACTAGAAGCATCACAAATTTCCTGTGGTCTTTACTGACTTTCTAAATTTCTGTGAGAATCCCATCAATTTAATAACTTCCACAACTTGAATAGACCCACGTGCTGCTAGAATGACACAATGTATACATGTGCAGTTACAGAATAAAATCTTCAGTTTAAAAAGAGGTAAAACAGATGAAAAAGGAAAGTGAGCTGGAATAAGGCTATTCACTTCTTACTTACCAGTAAGAGTTGGGAAATGTCCTTTTGTTGTGGCTCTAGGGAATTTTTCCACTGAAGGAATAGGGCCCCAGCTTGGTGTGTCTTGCAACACATTTAATGCATCTCTCACTTAAGTGTAAAGGCTCATCCTAATGGCATTTCTTGCTGTTTGCTGAAGTATTTTCCTGTGCCAGTGTTTGGCTGAAGTAGTTTTTCTATAGACTGGACACTGTATCCCATTTTAAGTAAACAAAGCAAAAGATATCCTCACTGAAAACTAGGCTTGATTCACAACACAGTTGTAGTTTGTAGTACCTAATGTGTTCTTAAAATACTAGGTTGAGGAATTTTTCTTTTTCTTTTCTAAGATATTCATCTCAGCTGTGTCCCTTATAATCAAAGCCCTTGATTAGAGGCTCTCTTCATGAAAGACCAGTAGCTGCTGCAATTAAATATATAATACTTCTGCTCCTGTTACAGTTTTAGGCTTTTTTTTTCCTTAGGAAACATCCTTATCTGATATAGAGTTTGAAGGACAGCGACTTATCTTTTTTCTTCCCTTCCCCCTTTCCCTGAAAAACATTTCCTCAGTCTCACTGTCCACTCATTGAAGGAATTTTGATAATACTTTATACCAGTCAATGGCCAAATATCTCAGGGAGGAAAAAAGCCAAAACATGTTAGTGCTTGTTTTACAATTAATGGCACAAAAAAAGATAATGATCAAGAGGAAATGTCAAAGAATCACTGACTTTGAACTATTAAGTAAAAAATATGAGTAAAGATGGTCTAGGAAGTAAGGTGAGCCCTTCTGGCTTGGCTCAGTGGGCAGGTGACATTGTATGAACAAGCATTATCTGCACAAGGGTATCTCAGTTCATATAGCATAGTTCTTACAGATGAGATTGTATTTAGGCCCTACAAACTCCATATCTGGTAGGTCTTATGCACTTAGAAACCCCCCAAGAGCAGTTAAATGAGTTATAATAAATGTAGAGCCCTTGAGCTTGTTGGGTGGAAACTGAACCCCTTTGCACAGATCCCTGCTTCCTAATAAGAATGCCGTATCTGCTTGGGAATCTGGCAGCAAAGCCCAAAGCTTAGCTGCAGTCATATTAGATGTCCAGTTTAATTTCATTCCTACTTGAAATGGTGGTCAGACATTTATTTATATTCATTTATTTGTGTGAGAAACAAAGCAGAACACCTAATCCTGGACTGTTTGTGTGGTTTAAGTATGACTAGTCCAACAGAATTTTTCTTTTATTTGATGGAGAGATGGGGGGGGACAGTGGAAGGAGAGATATTGTCCTTATACCAAAGTTAAATTTTTTTGGTCATAGGGCAGAAAATGAAAGTTCTGACATTGAGGCAGTAAAAGCTAACCATGATCCTGGCACCAGAGAGCGCATCTTCACTGATATCTGAGCTACTGAAGTAAAGGAGGAAGGAGTGGAGGAAAATAACTCATTTAATTATTTTACTCGTAAAAAAAAGCAAAAATCACTCTAAAGTGACTGGAAAAATGTGGGATTTTTTTTATTCCTTGAAATACTCACATCTCTCTGCTAGAATCTAAGATTATCAAACTTACAGGTGACCACTCTAATTACTGCCCACATGCAATTCTAGACGGAAAATATACTCTGTAGATGTAGCTGGCATGTCCCTTAAAAGAGAGAAAAAGAATTGTCATTTGGATTCAGACCATAAGAATAGCATGAAAAAGAGAAAGAAAAAGAGAATTAAAGAGGGAGGGATACTAGAATGGGGAGGGGAAGGGAGGAGAGGAAGGAAAA
>NW_016690266.1:1659638-1777347 GCF_001604755.1 Lepidothrix coronata | reverse complement strand
ACCAATATTGTTGTTGTATTATATGGCTTCACAGTCACAAATTCTTTGATTTCCCATAAGACCAGGGTTATGTCGACATTTGGAACACTACTCCTGAATCCTCAGTTGTCATTGCAACCACAGGCAGCTTTGTGAAATACAGATGATTTTGTATATGAATATATGGATATGGATGCATATGTGTCTATATATATGTGTATTTATAGTATATATACATATGTGTGAATAGATATATAAACCAAATCGTCACTGGAAAACTTTTCAGCAGGGTTAGTGATGCAGATGCACAGAAGTACCTAGTACAGCAAAGTCTGTACTTCTTTTTGCCTTTGGGGAAACTCAGAGGTTTCAATACCAATCTGTAAAGTTTAGCTCTTAGGTGTCAGAGAATCTGTTTCTGCCTCTGCCCCACAGTGATCTGGGCTGGTTGAGGTACCTGGAGTTGACGGTGCCTCCGTTTGTGTGACTGACAAGTACTGAAAACACGTTGTCAGCAAACCCCCTCAGTGCTGCACTTTCCTTTTCCATTTCTCTCAGTGAGGCTCACTGCGATCATCTCACCGTGCTGCAAAGCGGGAATGGGTGAAGCATTCAGATGCAATGCTAATAGCAAAGTTTATAAAACTGCAAAGCAAAGCTGAATTACATGGAGAGCTGGACTGATGGCCCCATAGATTCATTGAATTCAGCAGACACATTTTCAGTAACTCCATGGAGCCAGAATTACACCACAATGCAAGGTTAGCCCTTTAATTATGTTGATTACCCTAAAGCAGATTTTTACTTGCACACAGATCTCTGCAGCCACACAAAGGCTTTTGTCTACAGTGAGACTGCATAGCGATCTGCCTGTGCAGTGTTCACAGCAGGATCTGACCCTAAGGTGCTGTGCATATGCTTAATGCCAGGTAACAAGCCTAGACCCATGGATCACACATGGGCCATGGGATGTGTCTGCCTCCCCCACTCCCTGCTTTGTGCTGGTGCAGCTGCTGCAGCTGTAGGCACTAGTGGAAGGAAAAGAGTGCAGTGCAGGAGGAGCTGCCCTTACTACTTCCACGGGGCCCAGGAAGGCAGGTTTCAAAACTTGCATCAAACTTCAGGCTTGGTAATAATTTCCATCACTCTTATTTAAAATATTTCATGATAATTTCCACACAGAACAATAAAGGAATATGTGTGTATTTATGAAATGGTAGTCAGTGTCTGCAACCTAGATTACTCTAAGAGAGAGAGACAGCAGATACAAAAGAAAATCTGTTTTGATTATCACACCTGATAAGCCTCATTGGTTCATCATGTCCAGCATCTGCACCACTAAAACCTAATGATCATGAGTGAAACCTTTCTCCCTGACCCATAATAAATTGTGCTTGAAAGGTGATGAATTACTTTCTGCTTTTTGCATCTTGGACAAAAGACAGCCTTTTGTACAGAAGCCCTACTAGGGAACTAGCCCATATTACATTAAAAAAAAAAAAAAGAAAAAGAAAACAAAAGGCTACATGGGCTGTTTCATGCTTTTTTGGGAAAAATCAGTCTAAAGAGAAACAGGGCATTTCTGCCAGTTAAAGCGAGGGGGAATTTTTTTAAGAACAGCCTTTGCTGTTTCATCAGTTCCCCTTTACATATATTGCAAAATATGATCTCCAGTTTCTACACTGTTGTGCCAGTGACTTTCCAATGGCCAGCCCAGCTACCTCTTCCTTACACCAGTGACTTGCTACTCAAAGGAGCAGTTTTACTGAAGGCACACAAGTACCTGCCTATCACAGAGGTTTGGGGCTCACAATCAGCCCCAGGACGGTGAACGGTCCGTCCGAGAACAAATGAGGGAATTTAGTAAAATGTATAAGTCCTTCCCATGCTACCTACTGAAACAAGCAGATCTATAGTCAATTTATTGAGCATAAATTACTGCCAACCTTCACTGGAATAATTTATACTCCTGAGCCACTTCAGACAGGAAGGCAATAGGGAACTGTCAGGATATATGAAGTTTTATATAGAGATGAACGAATAGCTCATTATTCAAAGTCAAATGATATTCATATTTAGGGGTCAGAGAATTTGGGAAATGTTTAGACCCTCACCTGAGATTACAGTATGAATCCTCTTTCCCCACAAGGTCTTCTCAAAATAAGTGCTGGCTTTTCCAATCCTATTGCTTAACCAGAATAGTTAACCCAGGCAACAGTTGGGTGGGGAGAATTATTAACAGTAAAGGAGAAGGAAAATGAACAGAGGGACTCAGTGGGCATAGGATTAAGGAAATGAGTGGAAAGACAGTAAAAGGAAAGAAAAGATATGGAGATGAGATTAAAAAAGTGGTGGGAAAGAAGAGAAATAAACAGACACTCCAAAAGAAAAGTACAGCACAGTTTGCAGAAAGACATTGCCCATTTTTTGGTTGTATTTGATTATTTTAAAATCTTTGAGCAATGCAGTACAAAAGGTGAAATATTCTCCTCTGCACTGCTCTGTGTTGCAGCCTAGGATGCTCAGGCTTTATGAGTAGAATGAGATCTTTGCCATCTCTTTTTCAGTTGATCTTAAGATCATAAAGATTAGTATCTCAACAAGCAACAAATCAACTTCCTTTTTAACTAAGAAAATCCAGTTCTACTTTAAATCAATTAAATTTCAGTTCTTCTCTGGACTGGAGGACTTGCAGTAGAAAAAGAACCTGGTCCTGCGTTTCAAGCTCTGGCTTTCCAAACTGCCACAGCTTTTGTTGGGCGTTGCTTACTCTGAGACTGAATTTCAATAGAGAGAGTCTGGCTCTTATTTTGGCCCTTTCCCACCCCCTTGCAGTTGCATTTGGGGCACTGCGCAAATGCTCAGCCAGCACAACTGTCAGTTCACCCAAAGCCAGGGGGAAGCAAGAGGGAAAGAGCTTTTCAAGTGATGCAAAAAAATGTCAAAATGCAAGAGATTATTTTCTCTACAGTATCTCCATTAATTCTCAGGAAATACTCGTGTTCAGTGAACTTGAGTGGCACAGTCACAGAGAAGGTTCGGGGTATGTTTCACTCCAAATTTCCCCGGTGCTGCTAATTCCCCAATCAGCCATTACGTTAGTTTACTAAGTCATCTGTACTCACCTACAGTTCCTTCACTTCATTACTCCCCGGCTAAAATCTCTTCCGAAGGCTCCTCTGACAGATTTATATTCTGAGCATCAGACAGGAATGTGGTTCTCTGTTTTCCCTTTACCTATACTACATAAACATGTCCGGGTTGCTGCTCGCAGGGCTCGCCTGAATCAGCCAACAGAGGATCTCAGGCTGAGCAATGCTGCTGCCTACAGAAACACTCCTGAGCTCCCTGTGACCATTACAGACTACTCAGGGCTTCAATTCAAGTCTCGCCTCCGTTCCTGGACCCATTTCTTGACTGCAAGGGCTGTGATCAAAGGAAGCCATGACAGACAGATAAACATTTTACAGTTATGGTCAATAGGACTTTCAAAGTTTACTACAATGCAACATCTATTCAGCTAGGTGGGGTCTCTACAGCTATTTGGGTACTTTCATTTTGTTCTTTGAATCAATGGGAATTTTATGGGTACATGTTTTACAAAATAGTTTCTTATATCATGCAAGAATGACTGTACAAAACCCAACCTTCCAATTCTGTTCTGGCAATAGTGGCTTTTCAAAGCCTACCTCTTACCCCTTTTCCCCCAAGAAGATAGTGCATACAAAAGTATTGCTAAGGATAAGAGCTTTTTCCTTTCATAGAACAGTGATCCTGTCTCTTGAGAACTTCAGCCATGAGAATTTATATTAAATGAAACTAATTAGCTAAAGGTTGCATCAAAACTCTCACAAAGACCCACTGAGACCAGATTCCTTTCCTGCTAGTTATCTCCCCCACAGATCCCCAAACAACAGAAGGCATTGTAGAGACAATTGTACAGATGCAGGTATGAGACCAGCTCCGGCAATGAGGGTTGCTTCAGGGGTACAAGTATTAGAAGAAAAAAGAAGGAAGAAAAGACATTCTCCTCAACCATTTTCTGAAAATACCTCCAACATGCCTTTGCAAAACTCCATTAATAAGGTGTTGAGGCTTCACAATCCTGCAAAAGGCTGGAGATGATACAGTCATCACCTTAAGATTTGTCCAGCCATGTTTCTCTCATATTTAATACCTTATTTACCTGGGAGCATTATTATAGAATCACAGAATATGATGAGTTGGAAGGGACCCATCAGGATCATCGAGCCCAACTCCTGGCCCTGCACATGACACCCCAAGAATCACATCATGTGCCTGAGAGCACTGTCCAAAAACTTCTTGAACTCAAGCAGGCTTGGTATGGTGACCACTTCCCTGTGGAGCCTATTCTAGTGCATAAACACCCTCTGGGTGAAACACTTTCTCCTGATATCTTACCTAAACTTCCCCCAATTGGTTATCCAAGTGTCTTTAACAGATGTACAATTCAGGCAGAGAAAAGTAACCTCACCTAGTGATTTTGCTCTTCCAGATGCTCCCAGAGGAGAGACACAAGCACCGTTTTACACACACATTGCCCTTGGCCTTCTGCATGGGGGGAAACAAGTTGCCCACATGTTTATTGCCAGGAAGGGTGCCAAGCACAGCACCGAGTTCTGGTTTGGAGAGTAGAGGCTGCTCAGGGCTGTACAAAAATTACAACTCTTTCCATCACATTTCATTGTGTGTATAAATAGGCACAATGCTACTGAAAGTGTCAGCCTCTGCCTGCTGCTCTCAAACCAGCTAACCAGGCTGAGAGTCAGAGCACGAGGAATGATGGTGTGTTACCCCAACCATTCTCTGTGATGAATGTGAATCATATTGGTAGGCTTCTGAAGTATTTAGTCAGGAAAATGAACCTGTAATACACACATATAGACCTAAAGAATTCTTGCCTCAGCTATTCCAATATAATATTTTTCTTGTTTCATTTACATTCTCGCACAGAGTGAAGCACCTTAGAAATATGTTCTTCATACACAGATAGATGCCAAGAGCAATAATCTGAAGATCATAGAATACTCTGGAGGAAAGATTTTGTTTTCTAAGGCCAAAGATGGAGCATTTTTGGTTGCAATTCCTTAAAGAAAATTAGAGGGTAAAAGGGACAAGGAAATGGGAGGATTTCTGTGTATTAAGCACTATAACTGGGTTTGTTAGCTTGCTATTTTGAAGAAATATAGGTAAGCAAGGCAAGATAAATCACAGCAATTTGAGATGTCATTTTGCTCTCCTATAGCGTTTGAATTTCTTCCATATTACAATAGATCTTCTCTCCTTGTGCCAGCTAAATTGAATTCCTTTTTTTGGGCCGTTTCTTTGAAGGGCTTTGGATGAAATGTCTCATGCAGTTCAGTTTGGAAGCTTCCCAAATCAAAACCCCAAGCCCTACATTTTGTTTCAGTTGTGGGGAATGGGAATTCAGTTTGTTTTTTACCTGTTCCTAAGACATCTGCTTTCACTATTTGGCATAGCGTGGGGCTGAGGCTAGTGGGGGAAGGCAGGCTGATTAGCCTCAGAGGATTTATTACATTTGATGCATTGAATGTCTGATTTTGCCTCCCTTGTTCTCATTCGTTCACAGCCTGTACATTGAGATACACTGCAAAGTTTTTTTTAAATCATTTAGATTTAATTTTCATCTCTTATTTAACATTGAAATGTCCAGAGTAAGTCATTGGTATCTGTTGGTTTTGGAATTTTTGCCTGGACTAAACTTCTGGAGTCAGCAATGGAAGTCAGAGAATGGGAAGTTGATTTACAAACTGCCTTTAAATCCAGTGACATAGGCTAAAGTGCACTGAATATTCACAAGCTCTATATTAGCATCCTCTACCATTTTGCACTCCCCATGGCTCTGGTTCAGCTGAGGAACACCCAAAGTGATCCCAGATTTTAAAGTCCAGCTGATCCTGAACAGAGCAAATTTCAAATTAAACCAGAATGCTTTCACATGCCTCCAATGCACAGTTAGCACTAGACTACATATGCTAAAAATTGTGCTTTTTTTCTATATGAGATGTTTTATACAAATTTGAGTGAGAATTAATCCATTAATTTAATTCATCATAGACCATGATGTTTTGTTGTAAATATTTCTAAGTAAAGTATATTTGAAGATGATGCCATATCTCTTTGTAGGGGCAAAGAAACTTAAAGTATGCTGTAAAGAACAGCCAGAGCTTGTCAGATGTGGAGTTTGGCTGCAAGAAAGGCTGGTTAGAAACCATCTGATGACACACAGTTTCAGCAGAAATGGTGACATTTGGATGAAATGGTGAAGTTCACAGTGCCTGTTAGGTCCGAAGAAAATATTTCCTAACCGAGGCAGAATTCAACTCAGAGTCCATGCCCTGGTCGCCAACAGAAAAAAGTCCAAGCAGGGGATTTTTGCTTTGGTATAATTCAGCATGAATCCAAACTGCAGAAGAAAATATTGAATCCTTTTAGGTCCGGTTGTGCTTAATACACTCATTGGAAAGGTTTTCCTGTAAACAAACGCACATGTGCACCCCCAGACACATACACACACCACAATGTTCTTCCTAAGTTGCATTTCAACATCAGTACATTATTTGCTCTATTACCCTTCTGGGTGGCCAATAAAATATCAAACAGCAATTCAAGAAGGCAACAGATAACGACACATAAGCAAGTACAGTGAGCTTTCTGTAAACTGAGCCCAGGATAAGCAGGCAGATTTATACACTTCAGTTTGAGGCAAAAGTGAAGTAATAGCTGGGTTTTTTGGTTGTTTTGTTTTTTTTTTCTTCCCAAGCAATTACTGCACAGAATTTACCTGAGCTATGCAATAGACATCTTGATTTTAAGATGAGGGCTTGGATTTTCACCTGGTGAATATCAGCTCAGATCCATCACTCAGAGCAGAGGTTGCTAAATCATGAATATTATGCCTTAAGCAGAAGGCACTTGGCCAGGTCCTTCCCTGTGTTAATGATTTTTGTACATTGTGCAGATTTACATCAGCCAAAGATCTGGCTGAATGCCTCTTATTTTTGCTGAGACTGTAAATATAGCCCTGATCTGTATATTCTTCAGATATTGTCACAACTGGAGTCTTCAAAACTTTGCCTGGCCTTGTTCTCTTTTCCCAAGCTTTTAGTCCCATTCCCTCCCTTTATAGAACAGATAACAGATTTATAATTGTCAATTCCTCTGTGGTTAAGCAGACATAATGTTGGTATATGCAAAAGATGAGCTGACCACTAGAATTCCTCATCAATAAGTTTTCATTTCTGTGAAGACAGTGATGGAAGAATAATTAAGAGGTGCCATTACCTTAAAGTAAAAGTGCTGTTCTAAGTTATGCATCTTACCATACTTATAGACAAGCATTATTAGTTTCAATAACACCCCGAATGGAGAATAAGGATGGAGAGGGAGATGAAGACATGCCCCACCTAGAAAAAGAAATGCTGTCATGCAGTAAATGAAAAGGAAAAGCACAGCATGATAAAAAAGAGGAGGAGACCGGGGCTTATAAAACTGCTGGTGATGTTATACTGACAGAGGGGGAGAGACACATGGGGCTTGAATAAGCAGGGAAGGTTTTAGTTAATGAAATAATATCTGTGGTCTGAGACTTTAAAGATTCAAAATCTTGATTTAAAGCTGAATTTTTAAATTTAATTTTTAAATTAAAATTTTTGAAAATGAAAAAAAAATAAATAAAATTCATTTCATGTAGGCCAGTACTTGTGAAGGGAAAGATAGCTATAAAAGATGTAAGTTAAAATCCCATTGAGGATAGTTTTCGTATAGATTTGCAGGTCAAGATGAATCCTAGGTTCTCACATTGTCTTTATTTGGACTTACTGACAGTTGTTCTTAGGAAATGGCTTATCTTTATTAGGGCTTTTTATATTAATGCTACCAAGAAACACCCCTTTTCTCCTCTGAATGGAGAATTCATTTCTCATTAAAGCCAGAGGCATTAAATCTCTCTGAAAAAAAACTGTTTTGTGTTTGCCAACAGTTTTGCAGAATCAAAAAGTGTTTCACTTTGAAAAAATTCTTCCAAATTTAAGAAGTTTTTTAAAGCAGCTTTACTTTTTAAGTGTATTAAAGGAAATTTCAAAACAAAAAATCATTTAGATTTCAAGTATTCTGATTTTAAAATTATGAAATAAAACATTACAGCATTTTCAACATTATGGTTTTGTTCCAGACAATTTGGCAACACTTCAGTGAATTTAGAAAACACTTCAGTATTGCTAAAACTGCCTTTTTTTCAAAGAAAACAAAAACCAGTCAGAGTTAATGTGAACCCTTTGTTATGAATTAAATAAATCTGTGTTATGTTTTGAGCAAACTCACTTTTACCATATTAATCTGGATAGAGATTTAGTTTAATTTCAAACCACCTAACACAATACAATTTTGTAAGCAAAACTTGTTTGCTTGTTCATTAACATTTTCAACTCTTGGGCTTTAAGCCAGTGTGAGCCAAAAAGAAAGAGTATGATAAATCACAAATTCATTGCAGAACAATGTGGCATTATACTTTCATGTATTTAACTGAGATAGAGTTTGCCCTTCCACTTTCTAGGAGCTAATGGTTGATTTAATCCAATGCTGAAATCATTAGACCTGCACTTAGATTTTCTTTCAACAATGTGCCTCTGATAAATAAACTTCCAAACTGAGCATCCCAATCTAACAGGGGCTGTTATTTGGGATGTGCTAAACAGTGGCAAAAATGTTTAAATTAGTGAAATGGAACTATGCAATAACAATGGACAAAATTTTGGTTTTCATCAAAGAATTAAAAACCATATTAGTTTCTGGTTTATCTTTAAACATACATACAATCTCTCTGTGGCACATTGTGGTTGCATACCCTTTCCCTTTAGAAATACCTCAAAATACTTTTATAAACATTAAGCCAAATTTTTAATCATGCTTTAAGTAAGGTTCTCTTTTTTTTTTTTTCATATGAAGATCTTTCATATGAAGTCTTATTTTGTGTGTTTCTTTCTCTGTCTTGAGAACTATCAGTGTTGTGTTATTTTTTCCTATTCATTAGCAAAGCATTTTTTTCTTCACCTGAAACCAGGCACTCTCTTGTGCTAGCTGCTGTGCACTCATTAAAGGCAAGAGAAATTCCTGTCCCAGAAAGATTAAAAATTGAAGTAGTAATCTCTAACCAGCAGTCTCAGAATTGTGGGGACAAATTTGAGAGCTGCTTTATAGAAATATTCCCAGAAAAACAGAGTTTATTATTTTACTCAGAAAAACAGTATAACTAGCACATTTTCTAACTAACTCTTTCCCAGATCCCAGTATGGAGACTGTCGTCCTCACCCCTTTCTCTATGCCTAGGAAAGCTCATAGGGAAGAGTGAGGAAAAATTCCTCCTCACTTAAGAAACAGCTTCATGAGACAGATAGAAAGGCAGGTACTGCAAAGTTCAAAGAAAGCTTAATCAAACCAGTTTTTCAAATTTTCTGCTGTTAGGTCATCCTGTCATTTTTCCACACAGGCAACTCTGCCTGCAGTTAGTGGAGGGGGGGTTGTATTAACTAAGAAAAACAAAAATAAAGAGCCTTAAGGAATTGAACAACACAGCTCACAGAAAAATTACATCTGCCCTATGTGTAATCTGCAACTTTCTCCTCCTTGGCAAGAAAAACTCACATGACATGTTTTGCCTTCTGCTGAACCTTGACATATTTTCTAGCTGCTTAGGGGGTGTAGTAGCTTCCTTTATCCCATTTCTGTGCCATACATACAATATATTTAGGGCATATTAGTAGAACACTTTAAACAGCTTGAAATCTCCCATTCTCGAAAGACAAGGGAAAAAGGTGTTCAGAGGGTCTGACTGCAAAAATAGATAAACAATTCATTTGGATGATGGTTTTGCAGAGTAGAAACAAAATTGTTGATTAGACTGTGGTTATAACACTCAGTGCCCTAGTCCTGCAACAAAATTTCTGGGGGCAAACACTTTCATTTTAGCAGAACAGGCAACGGGAAGTCCTCTGTAGTGTGAGGACAATATCAGATGCCCATGGAGGTTGGGGTGGTTCCTCCATCTTGCAGAAGCAGAGTACTGGAGCATTTCCTCCTACCGACACGCTTTGAGGGTGTTAACTGCATATTCACATTTTGTTCCCAGAGCAGTCAAAATTAGTTTGGTCACTGGCTTTTCACAGCAAGAAGGGTTAAAACCAAATCTGCCTTGGACTGCCAGGAAGGGGGAAAAAAGCCCTGCTGTTGTGGTGCCTGTTAGTGACAGATATTCCCCTGTATTCCTCTCCACCGCTGAGTGACAGCAGCTGGAATTTATGAAGCATGCTTGTACTTTGCACATTCCCTGTTTTTACATTCAGGAGAGAGAGAAAAATTTCTGCTTTGTTCAGTTTGTCAGGCTGCTTCCTCCTTTGTGCCCAAATATGTGCTGTGTCTTTACAAAAAGTCCCTTCTTAAATTACATCCCCAAAGGTGAACTGGATATGTGAAAAAGTCATTTTGCCTTCAAACAATATGCCACACCTATACAGGATATGTGACTTTCTGATGGAGAAAAATGACCAAAATTGCTCTTGCAATTCCCATCTGAATTCCCACACTCAGGAATTGAAGATGGCTACTTATTGCACATGTATGGGCCAAGCCCTTTAGCACGCCAGAGTTGCCAGAAGGTCTCATTTTGATGGCTATTGCAGTGGGCAATATGACTGAAACTGGACACAAAGTAAGTAAAAAATATTAATATAGTATTTTCGCTACCTGTCTGTCTGCACCCATAGGAAAAGTGATATCCTTTTTTCCCTCCTTGACGTCATTCCTCATCCCTAAGCGCATGCGCACGCACACACACATGCGCACACACACACACACACATTTCTACAACTGCAAATGACTTAGAGCCATCAGGCTTTCATGATGGAAAGGGAAGAGAGAAGGGAATCCATAGCTCAGCAGTACTATTTCCCCTACTTCCTTGCAAAACCTCTCTCACTGGAGTTTCATAGGCTCTCTCCTCCAAATTATTTATGGGAGAGGGGCAACCCACTTGACACTGTATGTGCCATTATCCCCAGCTATTATCCAACAAGTAGTTAATGTTGTTTGAAGCAAGCATGATTCCTTCTGAGCTCCTCTGTGGCTGCCACTGCATGCCTAGGGCCTGGTTGTACTCCCTTAAAGTCGATGCTAAAACTTCCCAGCCTCACAAGGTGGTTGTGAGGATAAGTTCATTAACGTTTGCAAGGCCCCCAGATATCATAGTGCTGGGAGTAATATAAGTATCTAGATAGCTAGTTCTCAAAGACAGCATCTCTGAGGGTCAGATTCTGCACTAGAAATTCCCTTATGCCCATCAATTAACATTTGCTCTTGAATATGTATGTAACATGATGTTTTCCTATTATACATATTTAATTATGACTTATTCTCCAATAGCTTTATAGACTATGGAAAGACACATCACAGATGCTAGAGTTTTGCTGACTACCTCAAGAAAAATAAGTTCTGAAAATCTGGAAGAGTGTTGAGTTTTTATTTTTGTCTGAATAGCTTCATCTGAGTTGCCATTTCTCCATAGCAAAGTGTGGCTTGTCTCCATTGTGACATGCCCATGACTGTAAATGTTTAAATATCCCTTATTCCCTTATGGTTTCCATTATTATTTATTTCTGTTGCAAGCAGAAGGATGTCTGGGTCATCCTTTCAGCCAGGAGGAAACATGGCAAAGCAAAAGAAGAGTGGTATTCAAGAGAAGTTTGCTTGGGGCATATGTTGGGCAATCTTTTGACTTAGCTGGAAATTCTTGAGTCTTTGAATTCTTAGAAGCTTTTCTCACCTTTTTTCAGCACAGTGGGTCAAATTCATTGCTGACAACATTCCATTGGCCCTGTTGTCAGTACTAAAATCATAAATCAGTGTTATAATCAAATCAAAATCATTATAACACTTAAACCTTTCCTTAGTTTGAAACATAGAAGTGGAAGTCAGTATAAGCAATTGTATGCATAAAATTAAATCACACCTAAATGTATTTAATTGGATTGATGTTTTAATCTGGTTTTATGACTTTAGTAGCTAAACAGAGTCATTTTGCTAAATTAAAATTAAATAGAATTGTTAAGAGTGCAAATTATTACCAGATACAATATCTGTAGCTGGCATGAGGAACACACATACAATGCAGTTGGCTGTAAAGACTCAACTTCTTAATTAATTTTCCTGAGGCTTAGCCTTTCATTTAAAATACAGCTATTCCAGTTCCAGGGGAAAAAAATAAAAACCACCCTTGGAGATGTGGCCCAAATGTAACCAGCAACCTTGGTTTCAGATCCTGAAACCACATCCATGACACATGAATTTCTCTACCAAGTGTATCCTGAAGCCAACAAGAATCACGCTGTTTCAGAGACATTGCTATCTAATTTGTCATTCATTACAGCATTAAGAAATGCAATTGTATTTTGAAGATCTCAGCATTTTCAAAGACTAGATGGGGCATCTGCTGGAGAGCAATGGAGGAAAAGTAGAACTCAAGACAGGAGGTGAAGCTGGTGACATTAAATTTAATATGTTGAGCAGCTCATCATTAGTTTGTGGCCTACCATAACTTCCTGCTTTATATCTTCTACTTGGGCTCTAAGTTCTTTCTGAAAAGGACTTCTTGTTGTACAGCACATGCCAAAGTAACACTTACTGCTCCTAGAAGGCCCAAACATAATATAAACAATAAATACAAGTAAGACACACTTTTCCCACAGAACGGACTTTGCTTTCAGAAGCTTAGAAACCTCCCCGTTTCAGCAAATACATAAATCTCTATTGTAAAAACATTATACCCATTTATATTTTGTAAATTAATTCATTCCATTTGATCACTTTCCTTTCAAATAGTTTGGCTGTTAATTGGATGCAGGCAGGACTCACAGACAAAGCAGTCCAACTTCCCTCTTGGCTCCACATTTCCTTGCAGATATTTTGAGAGACAGGCATTGTCTGTTAAATGGGAGTTGTGAAACACAACTAAACTGGGCGGTTTTAAAACTTTTCAGTTGCCTTAGGTAACTAGATAATTTTCTCTCTTTTTTTTTTTTTTTTCAATATTCCCTAGGTATTTGCTGCACTGTATGCCAGGGAAGAAAGCCCTGGAGGGAATATTAAGGTCAGGATGAGATGGAACTAACAATATACAGAATATATCTGCTGCACATAGCCATCAGTACAGTGTTTGCCCTCAACTTCCCTGGTGTGCCTTAGTTACCATTGCTTCAGTATTCCCTGGGTATCTCTTCTGTTATGAAAGTCCCCTCTCTGCTGTGGGAAGGGGAAGAGCTGAATAGAAAACAGAATAACAATGGGAGGAGAGGAACAAAAACTAGACAGTTATTCATGAAACAGTGCTCATAAATCCGGAAAATGGTTCCTTGAGCCATGCTGCACCCTATAGTGTATATGCTTTAGTGACCATGTAACCCATATAGCCAGAGGTTGTCCAGCACCCATTTAAGCCACAGATTCATGAAGTTGCAGGACTGACCTGGAAAAATTAATTTTAGAGTGGGTCTTTTGCTGTGCAGTGTAAGCTGTTCCATCTCTGCCAAGCCCTTGCAGCCTCTGCCCTTAAAGCTGATCAGGTTGCTGTTCAGTGGGCTTTGTGCAGCTCATCATTTAAATGTGCTCCTCAGTTAGTGCCTTATAGCTTTCATATGGTGTGAATGTTTTTGCATCAGTTGAAAAGAACTGTAAACGCTATTGTCAGTTTGGTACAAGAGTTCGTGTTTGTTTGACTGTAGTAACTCTGCTTCTTATTGCAATAATCTAGCACAGTAGGGGCAACATTCTGCCATTACACAATGAAAGCTTTTCCAGGCAGGACTGACACACTCTGAAAAGCAGAACAGATAGTGCTGTCTCATCCTGAAGAAATTAGCAGGGGAGAAATGTGAAATCTCCACCTTCCATTACACAAATTCACGGACATTTGGAATCCGATCTGAGTATGAATCTGAATTACTTTTTTCCTCTCAGAGCATGTATATTTACTATATAAAACACAGTACTTCCTAAGATGAAACAAGTGTTGTATCAGGAAGCAAAGAATACAATAAACATTTTACTCCCAGGTCAATAATCATATAAAAAAAATTTGATGAAATGCCCTCTATACCTTTTTTTTTAAGTGTCAGCAGGAATACAAAACTGCTTTGCTTTTTCCCTCAGCTTCACTACTTTAACTCAAGCTGATGGCAAGAAGCCTAGAGAATATTGCTAGCAGCCTGTTCTCTTATGACACCCACCCTTCATCTGGATGTAATATCTCAATATTGCTCCAGAAGATTGGATTTTATTTAGTCTTTTAGCATGATATGAAAAAATGAACCAAATTCTTAGATGGCAGGGGCTTTGTCAGTTAAAGAAGTCTAGTTTACAGGGAGCCAGCTGAATAGTTGACTTTATCATATGCTGTAGATTAATGAATGCTACTGCTAGTCAAGAGAAACAAGAGGTCATCCAAAGACTACTTTGTTTGCTCTCTTGGTACTTTTAAAAAATATTTCTTTAAATTCTTTTGAGGCAGGCTTGTTCAGTGCTATAAGGAACACACTTACCAGTTAATCTGTGATACACACTGGCACCAAAGATCTCTCCTAGTTTTCAGATTTGCATCTAAAGAAGCTTTTGTGACACCCTAGCTGGCCAGGGCTGTATTTTTTTAACACAGCTCCTGTCAGGAGAGCAGAGAAAGAGAGATGTTTTCTGCTCCTTTCCACTGCCCTCCTGTTACTGTAGACACCCAACAGTTTTGTGGTTTGGCATCTGCCTTTTTGCAGAAGAAACTTCAAATTAAGTCTTTAGAACAAGGTTTTAAATGAGGGTCACTTACTGTACTAAAGTGATGTGAAAACCATCTGTTTGCTTTTTCTTACACTGAAATTTTCTAAAAGCCTCAAGTTCATTTGGCATCACAGTGAAAACAAGAGCTGGAACTTCAAATATTTCAGCAAACTGGAAATGCATTCGTTTTTCCTGGGCAGCCTTTAACTTGAGGAATGATACTGGATTTGCGCAGAGCTCACCAATCCCATTCTGACAATGGTACAGCAGGGAACTGGGGCTTGGGAGCAATTGGTGCCTCCCAGGATGAGCTCATTGGAGAGCTCCAAGTACTTTAATTCCCTGTTCCTTCTTATGGGAATGTTGTTGTTTTTTAAACTCCTATGTCTTGCCCAGTGGGGGACAAATTTCTTCTCCCAGAGCAGTTTCTCCCCACTTTGTGGATGAAATCCTCCCTCGAAGGCTCATGGATTCACAGCAGAGCTACTGTGAAGGCATCATTGCAGCCATGAGGTAGCAAAGGAAAAAGCATAAAACCACAACTGGATGCATAAAACAGAGATTCACAGCACTAACTGAAGTGATGCAAAGAGAATCTCAAAGTTGCTCATCTCCGAAAGTCACTGGGGTCCTTTCAGCTCTTTTTTTTATTTCCTGCTTAGTTCAACAGAGCAGAATCCCACAGGCTTGAATGTCTCAGGTGTTCTCTCCTCTCCCACCCCATCTTCATACTAAAAGAATAGAAGGACTGAACACTGTAGATAAAATTAATTCAGCATCCTCTAACCTCTTCACAGTCAACAATAGGTGCTAAAAGGACACTCTAACTATAAAGATGCAAGAATTTCCTTTAATTCTCCAAATGTAATAGCAAATCTTGGCTGCAATATATTTATTTTCCCATCTGGATGCACAAGAAGTAAGAGACAAGTTTCTTAGCACTTCCAAAGGAGAATTTTCCTCTTAGATGGCCAGATACTTATGGAAACAGCCTGTGAAAGGAGAAGGCAGTAGGCTTGCTTTGCTCCATTCCCACTATTACTAAAGGAATAGCTAAAAAAATAAATCCATATTTTATCATTATTTTTACCTCCCAGTGTACATCACTAGAAGGGTTTATATGCAGCCCTCTTAATTGGCACAGCCCCTGCTGGAAATAGAAACATGCCGATGAATTGCTCATTCAGATTAGGCTCCCAGGAATATATTGTGCTGAGAGACACTCACTTTTATTTCCTGAATTGCTTTAACGATGAGCACTGAGCAACTCTTCCTCCGCTCCCTCCCTCTCAAGTACCCTGAGCTGCACACCTAGGCAGCAGCCAGAAGCTCACAGCCAGCCCCAACAGCAAGAAATATTTGCACATAAATACCAAAGCACACCTGTGAACAACCGTGAGTGGGCCTTCAGATATTGTGTTTGCCAGATAAACATATAATTCTCAATTAAGCGAGCAATTACCCATTGTTATTTAGTTCTTGAAATGCATTGTGTCGAATCTATTCCCTGGCAACAATCCCAGTGGAAAAGCAAGTCATCTCTTTAAGGTACAGATTTATATTCTCTGGTAGTAGGGTCACTAATAACACTTTGAAATAGCATTCACAGGTAAACTCCAAAGATTTCAGGAGGCTTTGAGCACCTTCAGCTCCTACTGTAGAGAGGCTATGTTTCCAGAAATCATGGGTTTCCCTTTCTTCTAGCTACCTACTCATTCAAGAGTGTCTTCTACGAAGTTATATATATGATTGCTTTTTGCTGTTGTGAAGACTGGGAGATAAGAGTATAACATTTGGCAGGTCTAGGCTCTAGAACAGGGTAAAAAAATGCAGTGCCCCTGAGAAATGTTCTCCTGAATAGTTACAATGAAAAAGAGCATTATAGCCAAGGAAACTGGGACAGGTTCATCTTGCAAGAGTGTTTGTTCAATAGACTTTAATTGCAGGATGGATAAGGCTTTGTTTTCTTAAAAAACTGTAGTCATGGAGATTTTAGTTGAAGATTGAAGATTATTAATTGATAATCTCACATAAAGATGTTCTGGCTTTAAAACAATGAATTATTTTTTTCCAGCTGAAAACCAAAACCTTGGTGTCAGACATGAGTAAGTTCAGCGTAACTGGTAGAATAGGATGAGGTGATTCTTTCTTAAACTGTGTGGATATTTCCTAAAATATTGAGGAGAAGAACATCCTGAAGAACTTGAATTAATCCAAACCCCAATTTGCTATAAAAAAAAACCTATAACCAAAGATTTTCAAGCACTCTCAGCTGCAATGCAGACCTGTGAGCATTTTTATGCAGACCACAGCTGTTTAAAACTGTGTACGTAGGATAGATGAAAGGTTGACTTCAATCTAATGGTATTTTAACCTGTAGTTTCTGGAAACCAGATTATTTGGTAGGTTGCTGCTTATGCTCTTATAACAAAGTGAATTTCTTAGATAGCTTTTTAGCCCCTCAGTCCTGCAGAGGAGAGAGGGGGAGGGCAGTTCCCTCTACACTTGTGGACTCGGGACAGTGAGGCTTGTTAGGCCTTGGAAATGCTTTGAGACAGGATTGGGAAACAGTCACGTTTCGAAACCCGGAAAGAGATGGAGCAGGGAAGAATTTTAAGCTTTGCTCAAAGTTAACTTACACGTTGGGTTAGATTTTATTCAGTTCTATCAGCAGCAGCACCCAACTTTGGCAATACAAATCCGATGCCACTCGTGATGGATTGCACATGGGACCAATTGGAGCCCTATGAGCTTTAAAATTGATAGTACATAGAACAACGGCGGCGGTGCAGTTTTTCATCAAATGAAATGGAAAAGTGATTTAATAATTCTTTCTGTCTTAAATTGCCTAAAAGAATTTTAGACAGTTAAAAATTGCATGGATTTTGAACCATATGTGTGAGAGTGGAAAAAAAATAAAGGTTTTGTTTTTCCTATTTTTAATACGAGCCAGATGAAACTAAAAGATTGTTTCCTTGCAAACTATAGGTCAAGTACCTATGTAGGCTTTGAGATGGCTCTGTAAGTTATCATGTTATCTTTCTTTCTTGACAGTATACCATTATGTGGTGTATCATTTCAGCATTTACTATCTTTCATGTCCTTTTATCTTCACACTAGGATTTCTTTCTAAATTCCAAACCATGCATTTGGTTTCATTATATAACACTGGCTTTTACAAAACATTGGCTCTTCATATTCTTTGGTTTCATATTTGTCGGCATCAGGCTGAAATAGTAAACCCACTACGTCTATTTTATCTTGTTAAAGATAAAAACAATATGGCAAATGAACTATTTGGGGAACACTACTTTCAAATTAAAGGAGAGGAAAAAGTATTAAGTGTCACCACTGAGTTGAACTATATTGAAATCTTGAACTGAAGTGATTTTTTAAAAAAACTGAATAAAAAGGTGACCCAAAATACTACAACTGTCATGCAGGACTCTGTTATCTTAAATTATTTATTTAACATCTGGTAAATATTATCCAAGCTATAGTACAGATAAATTGAATAAAAGAATACCAATGCCAGGGGAAAAGAAGAATTGCTTAATACTGTAAGTATATAGAACTGTTCCACAAAGCAGCTCATTCTCTCTCTGCAAGGGGAGATGAGAAGCATGGTATTGGGGTAAATGCATCTGCTTCGTTTCACCCTAAGTATGAAGCTATCAAAGCAGTTTTAGAGATTTAATTTAATCTCAAACACAAATTCTATGAAAACAGTCTGACAGCGACATGAAATTTTACATAATTCTTTACCCCTCCCCCTTTACAATGCAGCCTCCCAGCTGATTCATTTTATTCTATCCTATGCGTATTGGGGATCAGATTGAATTTTCTTTGAGAAAAGAAAATAATTAAGCCATCTGTAAAGCTCTGGCTGGGCATGAACATAGCATCACAGGATAGAGTTACTTGGAGGGGGGAATGAGGTCAAAGAAAAGTACTGCAGGGGAAAAAAAATTCAAGTTCTGTAACTTGGGGAAAAAATAAAAAGTGGATGGAGTCTGAGAAGGGGGAAGGGACCTAAATTCCTTGTCAGTTTGTGGGTTACAAATGGAACAAAAGGCTTATCTTAAATATATGCAGGTTTAAAGATTTTTTTTCTGGAAGCTATTGAGACCTAATTAAATTATAGTCAAGTACTAAGCATTTCTCCAGTGCTTCCATGGTCAGTTTCTGCTGAGCTCTTCTTGGTTACTGGATACCGTTTATGAAATAAAGAAGATTGATTCCTAAATATTTGTTCCTATTCCCCCTTTGTGGATTACATTATACCACTTTTCATTCTTACAGTCTTTGCTTAAGCTGCAGGATACAAGGGCCCTATACTGACTGCCAACTAGGGCGTCCAAGATTAGGAGCCTGATATCGCGCCTAAGTTCAAGAGGGTAATGAGCAATTCAGACCACCTAAGTGTCTGCAGCTGCCAGATCCTGGCTCCACACTCTCAACAGTTAGCAGGAGTCATGCCACTGCAGCTGTGCATGCATAGCTTGAGCACCAAGATTATTTCTCCCCATTCCACTTTCACTGTGTTTAGAAACAAAATTTGGCAGCCTGTGCACCAGGTACTACTGGGTCTGGCTTAATTCTGCCTTTCTCCCCACACAACCACGATAACTGACATAGCCTGAAGTGCCTCAGACCCCACTCCAAAGAACACTGAAGTCAACAGGCAAATTGTGATTAGGTATGCTGGTGTGAGGATCAGGTTATTACACCTGGAAAAGACTTCCAGTTTCATTCTGTCTTTAACCCCAGTTCTTACAGGACCAAACTTAATTTAATATCACCCACCAACCCCTAGTAAGTCCCAGATTCACCCCAAGCTTCTGACCCTGCTATCGAGCCTCCACCTCCTCTGTCATGGGTAGAGAGGGCTTGAGGATGCTATCTACCCATGAGTTGGTGGAGAAGGGATGGATAGACATATCTCCCAACCTACCAGGTTTTTTTATAGAGGCACAGGATATTGTGTCTCCTGCCCCAAACCAGTGGGTTTGAACAGTCACCTGGTAACCACTCAGGCTAAAGAGTTCTGTTTTGACACCCTAGGCTATGGATGGTTTTCCAGAGCCTTCTTTCCTAGGCCCTGCCACCATCAATGAGCAGCAACCACCACCCTGCACAGGGCTGCCCCTCAAACTGGGGAGAAATATGTGGATGTGTTAGAAGAACCTGATGCCTAATCATTACATGAAAACCCATAAAGGAAAACCAGAGGCCAAAACATAAGCCATGAAAAGTTCATTTGGTTAGTTCATGGGCAGTGTAGAAAGTTTAAACCCACTCACAGTTTCTGCAAATGGATAATCATAAAGATTAAGTGAAATGCCACTGAAATCTGTAAATTACAGAGCCAAAACCCTTCCTCTATAGTTGTTCCAAGGTAAAGCTTTGCTTGTAAGAAATAATTTTCTGCCATACCTGGATTTTTCTTGCAAACATGGTTAGTAGCAAATCTGAATCTGTCAGCACAGCGGTATAATTTAAATAGTACAATTCACAGCTGACAGGGGATTTCCACCAACTTCACTTGGAAAATATGTCATTTGCTAACTCTTGTTAACAAGTAGTAAGGCATCTGTTGCTTGCCCAGGGTTACACGGACCAGCAAGAGACATTGCTGAGGAGTAGAGAGAGAAGAGTTGACAGCACAAGCCAGGTGCAGGAATAAAGCTTGCAAATTTGTGTAAAACTCAGAGGAAAGCCCTGTTAGTAAGTTGCTGACACCTCAGTTTATTTGAACTGTCTATTGCAAAGTCTGTATTGGAAGTTCTTACTCCAAATGCCAACCAAGCAAAAAACCCAGATCTCGAGATGACTCTTGGCATCATCTGAATCATGTTAAAAGTGAAGTTGTCAAAAGACTCCTAGTAAAACTCCACCTGGGCAAACACAGTCAATGGCTCCTTGAAGGGGAGACAGCAGGATGGTTTGGCGCCTAAAGTATTACAGCATTCTAGTGTATTGCACCCACCATAATCTTATGTCCTCTTGGAATGGCACATGCTATCTCTGCAGTTCTCAGATTAGCTTTCCATGACCTTGCATTAATGCAACCAGATAGCAGGATTCCTTGCCTCTTTATGGTCTAAGTCACAAAATGACAACTTGAGAGAAAGTGGATGGCAAGATCTCTGTTACATTATCCCAGTGGATCACTACTGAAGTGAGTAAGCAGGATTCTTCCTTTGCAAACAGTGAAGCAAAACAACCCTTCTTTGACTAAGTTTCCTTTATTTACACAGGTAGTATTGGAATCTTCTCTTCTTAAATGCAAAAGAACCATCAGCAGAAGGCAATTTTCTTGATCAGAAACCTGTAAGCCTACCTTTTTTCTTAATACAGTGGCCAAGGAGCCCTGACTCTCTGCTCGTTCCCCACACAGTCCTTGCACGTACTTCACTTGCTGACTGTTTCTCACTCTCTTTCCCCCACATGCTCAGATAATTGCAGTTACAAAGAATGAGTTCACCAGTCTCCTCATCAGTCTTTGAGAATTTCTTTCAGGGGATTAGGTATGTGTCTTTATCATGCAACCCAACACCGTTAAGTTTTGTTTGAACTATCAGTGTACAAGAGAGCATGTAGCTGCTTCTTCAGCTGGATTTGAAAGAAGAGAGTTCCCCATGATTTTTTCATAAACCTGTAATTGTTTATAGATCAAAGTTCCATTTGATAACAGCTATAAATATCTTTCAGTATAGCACTGTTAATATACTAGAATTTAGGTGGCTTTTTCCCCAGCGGAATTAGACTAAATTTTCTATAATACTAAAACTTTTCCCTTTACTCCAGGAGTTTGCCATGATAAGTTTTTAAGCAATGCTTTTGATAGGTGATGCCTAATGTGCCCAAATTTGTGCTACAACGTTGATGAAAAAGGATCCTCAATAACTTTCATAGACCCTTCCACAAAATAAAAAGTCTAGGGAGTATTTTTTCTGCTGATTACCCCCACTGGCTGTACCCCATCTTTCACCCTCAGATAGGTTTATTCCTTATAGTAACAAATATTGAAACTGGGAAGGTCCATTTACTATTTGCCGTATAGGGGGAAGGTCTCTATATATAATTTACTGGAAAGGTGGGGATGCATCTGAAAAAGTTAGATAGTTTTCAGGGAATTTACTTCAAAAGACTGGGTTTTTTTCATTACGGACAGTTCTTCTTTGTTGTGAAACTGCATTGTGAAAAAAACCCACACTTCAAGGTCTAGTTTGTGAGGTTAGAAAGGCAATCTACAACTAAGACCATTTCCCAATTTATCCCTCTTTAGATCCAAACTGAGTATCTTTCTAAAAAAAAATACACCATCAATATAAAGAAGCTATGAAGTTAAATGAGAGAATAGAAGTCCTTATTTGGTATTTCTCAAAACCAGAAGAAATCATAAGTAAAATCCTTTCCAGCCCTAAAGTTTCTGGGCCAAGATAACGAGTCTTAGTGTTTTGGGGAATGCTGCAATACCTGCAAGATAGGATTTTCTAAATGATCCAGGTAAATTAACTTATATAGAAAATACATTTTATTGATTACATAGGTTTTTCAGTTGGTTTGTTTTGATTTTCAGTTTTAATTTAAAAAAAATATAGAAAGGTAGCAACTGGACTCTTTTTTCTAAATATACCTAAACTCAGAGTAGTGGCAGCTGTGATATAAGGTACCTGAAGATAATTTCTCCCCATATTTAGTCTTGAATAATTGGCAATATGGGCTTTTTAATGTTGCTCATAAGTCCTTAAAGCAAAGCCCCATACTTATAACTTGTTCCATCTTCACATTTGTCCTCCAAAGTCAAGATTATTAAGAAATCAAAGATCTCCATAGATGTTTGTGAAGTTTATCAAACTCTTATTACAGTGTAGGCCAATCGTGTCAAGTAAATCACATAAGTCAACTTCCAGAGCAACCATTGCAATTCATAAGAAAAAAACACAAGCACAAAAAGTAGCCCTGGACTAACGAAGGTTACTGACAGGGGATTATGGAAAGAAAATGCAAATTTTGCTTGAAGAAACATTCCAATTGGCATAGACTATATCTTACCAAAGCTGTTAGATAGTGTTGCCGAGTGCACAATATTTTCATTACAGAGCTTATAGTCCTTGAGTCTGTTCACAAGTTTGTATCTTTATTTTCCGTCAGGTGTAGGACTTAATCTGCTTACCTACCTTATTAAAGGACATACTAGCTTTGGAGAAGGATGCCATGACATTTAAATCACAGATTATACTATTATTAGGGAAGCTTAGAAGAAAGTTGGAGAAGTGCATAGAAATGACAGAACTTATAAATAAGTCTGCCAAACATACTTGAGTCTGAAATCTGTTAGAATTCTCTCCTGTTCTCCCCAGTAATTTACATCTTTAGCTGGATTATCACTACAAAGTCACTACAAAGTCACTACAAAGACCTCATCTTGGAACACAGGCTGGAAATATTTTTCAAGTGCTTTATAACAGAAAAGTCACAAATAGATGATGAAACGTCACAATGGTGCTTGGATTCTGAATATTACCAAAGAAATATACTTTATTACGCTTCTTTAAAAGTTGTTCCTCATTTAGTACCTGTTAATTGACAGGAATTTTGCTCTTCAGGTACTTTCATGTTTCTTGTCTTTGCTGTGGTAGTTCCCCCCTATATCATATAGAAATTACTCTTATACAAAAATCTTAGAAGACATGGCTCCAGGTGCTGAAAAGAAGACTGAATTGATCTTTTTTTTAGATTTCCAAAGCAATATTTTATTAGCTGTACCCCAAGTACAGAACACATTTGCCTTACAGAGGTAACAATTACACCTTAGCAAATCTTAAATCAGGAGTAGTCTTTAAGACACATAAACCAAGTAGTTCAAAAATCCAGTGATCACTTTTGTATCTTTGAATTTGTACTGTCTTATTCATGGCAACATTAGATAATACTTGTGCTTCTAATGCTGGTGGCATAACAGGATTTTGGCAGTGGTCTAGCAGATTCAGAGGTGAAAATGCACATTAGTATAAATATGTAGAGTAGGAAATGAAAACAGGGATTTCAGCTTTGGAAAAAGAACATTTTTTTAGAAAAAGAAATTATGTCATGTTTCAGCAGATTCCCACAGGGAGAAGGTGTGTACCAGGTTAGATTGCACAAGGTGGCTGCTGGTAGTGATGCTGGATTAAATGTGCTGTTCTTGTCAGTACAGTTCCTTGCCTTCTCTGTGAGAATGTCATGGAAAACACAGAGCAATGTCTTATTGTAAGCAAAATATATATATAACAAAACTGCTTCTCACCTGCTGATAGGTCCTCTCCAAAAAACAGAATCTAGGGCACTATAGTCCAGCCAAATAAACATGACTTCCTGGTAATGCTGGAACAGAGTAAACAAAATCCTGTTTCAAGCATATATTCCAGAGAAGAACTTGGACTATAGCAAAGTCTGAATAGGACTGGATAGGATCCTATGTAGGATATAGCATGTGTCTTATGACATATCACAAGTGTGCCAATTCAAGCCAACTCCTTTCTGTGACAGGGCAACAGCATTTGTGGATAGGGAAGAGATTGCTATTGTCATATATTTTAATTCCAGAGACAATTTTTACGTGGTTTCTGTGGTATTCTCATAAGAAAGCAAAATAAAAGTGGTATTCACATAACTCCTAATGAGACTCAAAAAAACACAGTCTAAAAGGGTCTGAGGTGGTTTAATCAGAAAGGAGGACTGAACAAGTGAACAGTACAGTCTCCAAGCTTTTGTTGCATGTCATCTGTTCTCCATGTCCATCATGGGCAAGACAAGCACTAATGGACTTATATTTTAGCTATATATTATATATATATATATATATATATATTTTAGGTGCCAACAAAACCTTAGGAACACTAAGGATAAGAAGACACAGGAAGACTGGATTTTCCCTTGTGGGAGATCTCTCAAAGCAGGCTAGACAACCATCGCTAAGAATTGCAAAAGGGTCACTGGTCTTGCCTTAGGGTGGGGAAAGGTTCAGAAAACCTCTCAGTGGTCCTTTCTGTCCTATGATAAAACAGCGTTCTACCTTCCCAAAACAAAACCTGCTAGCACACTGGGACACACAGGGCAGGCTCTCCCTCCTCTTTCTGTTCAGATGACCCCTGACATTTGCCCACCAATTAATCAATTATAATCTGAAGAGTGAGCATATTGCCAGAAAAGGACTCCTGAGAAGTAAGATTAATAGAGTACCTGAAATACACACTCTGACACACACAGAGACACAGGTGCAAGGCAGAGCTACATCCAGGTACTCTCTTTACAAGTTTCCTGTAGCATTTCTCACTGTTACCATGTTTAAAGGCTCAGCAAATAACTGTTCATCTGCAGCCTGCCCACCTCGTGTGTCTGGGTGGACCGTAGCTAATATGGACTGCACAGTCCATGTGTGAAACACGTGTTCTGCCCCAAGACTATGGGAGCTCCATAAATTACGTGTGTGAAATATGTCAAGCACATGTAGACATGCCCTGAATCTTCATGAATTTTAGATACAAAATAACTCCAGGAGTGTTTATTTCAACTATTTACTCATAAGGAAGGACTTCAGGAGAATCTATGTAACATTCAATTTGCAGAAAATAGAAGATATTATTTGCCACTGTGATGTCCAATTTGTAAAGTTGGATGCCAGTATTTCCTTCCCTTCTGTGACTTTTACTCCCACACATTTATTACTATGTAGAGTTGGAAACTTGCTGCAAAATGTAAATTAAGACACTGCAGTGGGAGCTTCTGGAGATAACGCAACCTTTTAGTCACGTGAATGCTGGTTTTGGCTGTATCTCTACTTATCAGCACTATTTAGTAGCAGACATTTAAATTAAATGGGAAGTGAAGTGTCTTTAGTTCTTGTAATGTATCAGTTGAGTTTCTTCAACATCAGTAGAGATGAAAACAAATTAGAAGAGCCAAGGTTGCATTTAGTACACTGAATCCAATCCCCAATTGTGCAGGACTCAAAATATGAAGGCACTACCTTATACCTGATGAAATAGGACATTGAATATAAAGTCTGAAAAGATGAGTTTCACATTCGAGACTGGATTTTCAAATCACTGAAATTGTCACTGGAACAGGCACAGGTTTTTTGACTACCAGCTTTTTCTGTGTGTCAGCTTCCTAAGAAGGAAGGCGGGATTCCTTCTCAAGTTGGTGCTTCTTCGTGTTGGGTAATTACCCTATAACAGGATATTTTTCTTTTCCCCAGGAAAAAAAAATAAATTGACTGAAAGAACATATACAACAAAGAGACCACTGTGTGTAAAAGAATGCTAATATTTGGAAAATTGCAAGTTCTCCCTGTTTTACTCAGACATCCTTGCAGGGAAAAAGAACTCGACTGAGACATGGAGCCAGTATAATTCCCAAAAGCAGTTCTGCAGTCCTGCTCCATGAGTTCTTCAAATCCATTAAAAATGGCTACTCTTACAGAAAGAGTCATAAGCCCAGCACTTTTATTCTCTGAGACCTTTTTGTATTCTTTGTTTCTTTCACTTTAAATAAAAGCTGTGTTGACCTTGTAGTGCAGGACTTCCAGTGTCCCCTTGCAGAGTTTGGCCTAATACAAAGAACAGCTGGTACCACTAATACTAATGGATTTCCTGGTTTTAGTTCAAATACAGTAAACTTTTAGTTTCATACGCACTAAATCTGAAGATAGGGTTTTCATATTTGTTTTTCTCCAGTGAGAATCATAGGCTTTAAATGTACTTTCAGAAATAAAAATTTAAAAAAAGGGAGAAAGAAAGTACTTTTTAATATGTTGGCAGAAAAACATGTGCCTTTTTCTTTCTTCCCTGTGTTTTAGTCCACTCCTGTGAAAGATCCTAATCAGGACTCCAGAACCGATCGGATGATTTGTGAGACCCCAGTGAAAACATGTACTGCAATGGAAGAATTTAGAACATAATTACATACGTTCAAGAAAATATCTGTCAAAGCTGTTTCAAACTTTAAATTAACTGTACATGGAGTGTGAAAGGGTCAGACCAGTATTAGCTCAGCACTGTATGAAGTTTCATTTCCCTTAAAAATGGGAGAGAGTAGGGGAGTGGGCAGACCTCCGGGCCAAATCCTGGTGGGGCTGAATGGCAACCTGAGACCAGTGAGAATTGGGGGCCCTTGGTATGTCAGAGAGAGGACCAGCCCTTTACAGGACAGAGAGATGTCCGGAGAAGGCTTTGGAAGTTGTTTAGCACATCAAAGGTTCAGGAAGGTAGAAGTACACAATGATCCGTCTAGCAGATCTAAGACACTAATTCTATATATTTATTTTTCATGCACAAAGTTCTTTTGAAACTCACCAGTCTCTACAGATAATTTTACCACCATTTACGTATTTTTGTGTTGCCACCATATAAATCTCTAGTCTGTAGTCTACCTCACAAACACAGTAGGGTTTACCTCTAGCCAAAGGCACACATACTGACATGGCAAAGATTAATTTGTAGGCTAGAAAACTACCAAAATAGAAAGTCAATAAAAACAAATATATTCTCAAAGGAATTCAAATTGTCAAGGGACATTTTAGCACCTGGAAAGCAGTTCTTTGTATAGTCAATAAACTGAATATAAAAGAGATACAGAAGTCTCAAAACATAAGGTTGGTCACAATAAGTGTGTTCAAGGTAAGTTCCACTAAGGGATCTTCAGGGAACACTTTTTAGCTGGGCATTGCTGAAACTGAACAAAATGATCCTCATTCCATATGAACATTATATTCCTGTCATGATGCCCCTAAGGATAATCTTTTCCTTTCTAGAAAAGATCAAAACTCTTTTTTCCTCAACAGCATTAAGGAACTGGTTTACTTAATGTGAATTGTCCTCCTTGGAACAAATCTGATGATCATTTCACAGCCTCACTAGCTCAGAGTGGAATGTGATTTGGGATGAGAGAAAAAAGGTTTTGCATTCCTACTCTGTCTGAGTAGTAGATCCCCACACTAGTACGTAGCAAGCCAGTTTTTAGGGTGCTTTTGCCTCTGCTTTAGCAGAGAGAAAAGCACTGTAGTGAGTCTCCCACAGCTGGCCTGGTGGTCTTTTATCACAGCAAGCTCTGTTTCCACAGGATTTTTTGAACCTTTGCCCTGGTGTGAGCGGATTGTCCTTTACCTGATCTCCCAGAGAAGTCCCCTCTTGAGCTTTATCTCTGATTATTTCTTCTGGTTTTCCTTCTTGCTTTGCTGTTTAACACCAACGAGAGAAAGGCAAAATGACAAACATCTGCCTAACATGAACTTGAACTGTAGCCAACTTTGATTCTCGACAACATTGATTTTAGTGCTCTGATTATAGCCCAAATCCACTGCTTTCTTTTGATCTTCTTTCTGAGTATTTCTCTACCTTGATACTCTGATGATAAGATAGTATTTGTCTTAAGTACCAGCAAACACTTCATTTGGGTTTCTGGCATCAGGCATCCTGCTGACATGCATTAAAGGTATCGAATGTCTCCTCTTCCCAATTGTCGGTTCATATTTTGGTGTTTATTTGCAGAACCTGGTAAATGTGTTTTTCAGCTATCATTCACCCACATTTTGATATCAAAATACTGTTCGTACTGGGTGTTTATTACTTCCTGCTGTTCATTTACACAAAACAGCTATTTTAATAGAAGTAAGTATGGTGCATAATTAAAACCTAACAACTACAGTTCTAAAAAAAATATACATAAATGTATGTGCTACACCCAGCCACCTAATAGTGCCTGCATATGAAATTTTTTTGATCTGAAGATAGATTAATAGTTCTTTAATCTATCTACTGCCAGTACACTCTCAAATTTTATTGCATCTTTTAATAAGCAGCTATTAAACTTATATCTGTGCACATGTTGGCTATTTGTGCAGTTGATCCTTGAAAATGCCATAACTCTTGTTTATACACAGTCATATCACTTTTTGTCTTCTTTCTAGGCATAGAGACACTGTAAATATCAAATTTGTATGAATTATCTTTGATCTATATTGTCGCTGTTTAATATTAGGCAGGAATTAGGAAATGTTCCAACTCGTGTGAATACTATAGTATGATTGTACAATGAGAAACTTATTTATAGTTCATTCATTGCTAAAAAATAGCATCTGCTAAGTTAAACCAGAGAAATGTGATGTTCCACTCTTTACCCCAATACTCTCAACACAGAAATGAGCTACGGTCACTGTGGAGTGTCTCTAGAAAATGCTGACTTTTCCAACAGCAGCAGCTGCATCTGTGTCATGTTAGTGTACAGACACACACAGAATGTTGTGGGTTTGGTTCTGGGTTTTTTTTTTTTTAAGTTTAATGTTGTCTAAGACGTCTTGGAAAAAAATGTTAGGAAACTTTAGACATTTCAAAAATTCTGGGTCCGAGTTTTGCAACACAGAAGCGCTTTAAATGCAGACTACTGTGCCTTCATGAAATAACCTTCTGGGATTTAAGTAGCTGGAGTTTTTGCAGAAAGAGAAGAGCAGTTCAGGACATGTGTGTTCAGGACTGAGCTGCAAATTTGTGGTTTTTTTATGTCCGTGATTTTTTGTCCTCCAAACACCATCCGTATGTCTGTTGGTAAAGTTTCTCTTCATGAATCCACTTTGCAGTTGTGTTTAGGAGTCCCTAAGTGTCCAACTATTTGAGATACTCATAAGCAGAGGAGGAATAGGGCTGGAAAGGAGCTGCTGAATTGCTCTCGAAAACTGGCTCTGGCCCAGAGGATGAAAACCAATGTGATGGTGCATTTATTTGAGTGTTTCAGGGAAAGATGAACCTGGATTCTCCATACAGCTGGACAGAATCACTGATAAGCTGCAGAGATTTACCCAGCAGGGCTTTGGGAGGCTCACCTTCAGGAGGTTAATGCACTGCGGTTTTTATGGGCTCTCTGCACTAGAGCAGATTTCTCTTCTGGAAGTATCCCCAGAAGAGAAAGCACAATGACATTTGCTCCAAGGCTTCCATAGCCACCTGCCATCAGCAGCAAGGGACAGAAACTGTAGGATGTAGTGATGATGGAGCAGTGAACTAGAAACGTGGCAGACCTTACATGGGAATTCTCTGCACTTCTCACTATCTGCACTCTGGGCAAACTGGATATAACATGAGAGTCTCTTCTGCATATTTTAGAATAGTCTTCCTGGTATTCCTACTATATCAGGATGGTTTTCTTTATTTTCCATTCATTTCAATGGTTCAGTAGTGAAAAACACTGTGAAAGCAAACTTATTTAGTGAATATTTTAAACCCACTGGTACCTGTGCTTAAAAGAATAAAGCTTGTCTTAAGAATCTCATGAATTTAAATAGTAACTCAGAAAACTATCATTTTTATCTATAACTTCAGGGTTTTTTTTTCATTTCACTTTCTTCCTGCTTATATATTTTGCAGCTATTATAGGTGTGGAATTTTAAATATACAAAAAAAAACCCTGATATATTTTATTTAATTATTTCATTAATTTTTATCTTTAAGTATGTTACTTCAAAATTTTTTCCAGGTGTAATATCATCTAGTAGTGTGGCATCTGTGTATGTACCCGAAGCATGTTTTTAAGGCTTGTAAGTGCTTTGAATCTGATCCTTTATTCTTCCAGTTCACAAAATTCACATGGCAAATTGCCTGTTCAATGAAACTGCATATATAATATTCCTTGAATGTACTTCTTAAAAGAAATGCATAATTTTTTTGTGTCTGTGGTGAGAAATATTACTTCAAAAATAGTCTAAAACAAAAGGGAATTCCAAACACTCATGCTTTAAAAAGTAATTATTTTCTTTTCAATTCATTTTTAAAGTGATCACACAGGATTTGATTTTGACTATGCCATGCTACAAATTTAAGGGTTAATAGGGTAGACCATCTTTGTGAGCCAGACTGTGTTGTCTTTCTGCGCAGAACATCATAGGCTGACCAAAATTTCAAAGCAGTTATTTCACTTATGAGTATCAGGCCTGTCAAGGGGTAGTTTTTAAATAACTGGTGTGCAAGACTGCCCTGGGAAGAGCACATGAGGTCCAAGAAAAGGTACACTTAGCAGTGGTTATCTACTATTAGTGTGGGATCTATGGATCTACCATTCCATGTGGGACAGAACGGAACAGTGCAAGAAATCTTTCAAGCTTGTGTTTCCTAAAAACAATAAGAATTTTGTAGGCTTTCATATGTAGCTCTTCGTTTGGTACCATTTTGAGTAAATGACTGAAAACCACACCCAGAATACCAGTAGGATAATATTAGCAGTTTATCTCTAAACTTTGATTCAGTTCTGCAAGAAGAACTCAAAGAGATCGCCTCCAAACTTGGAAACCTTTTCAAGTTTGGGTTTTTTACTTAAAATCCTAAAGCCTTTACAGATCAGAGGTTTAATTAAATCATTTATATTTTATCAACATGTATATTCAATTATATATTATTTAAATTAAATAATTTAATTAATACTTATTGCAATGGTAATGAAATTTTTCAGTACAGTACCTAAACATCTGCATGAGAGTAGGGTTGAATTGTGCCAGGCTCTGTATAAACACACAATTATAACCCAAACACATAACCTGAACAGACAATGAAGAGGAAAGAGGAACACAGAATGACCAGTATAACAGGCACCATAAACATCTTTTTCAAACCAAATACTTTTAGAGGCCTGGAAGGAAGAAGGTAGTTATATGGAGCTGGGTTGCTGGCTGACTTCCAAAGAAAGAAACAATATATGGGGAAGATGAAATGAGAATCAAATGTAGACAGAGTGCTTAATCTTTTCCTTTCTAGAAAAGATCAAAACTCTTTTTTCCTTAGCAACAGCTAAAATTACACAAATACATTCCTAATATTAGTGGCAAAGTACTTATAAGGAATGACTGTTTTATCACAAGGCTAATATATTTTGTTGTTGCTTTATTTTATTCAATACTGTAGTGTCTGGAGAACCCAATTAACAGTCTCCACAAAATTTGGGAGGTTTATAAACAAACTGAACTGACTTATTCTGGGTAAGCAAGAGGAAAGAAATAAGTAAATTCAGAAGAGAAACTCAAAAATTAATGTAGGCTCTTTTACTGCGTTAAGTCATTTTTCAACTAAAAAAAATTAGTGAAGAAAATCCTTTGTGCACAAACCATGGACAAGAGCACCTGCGTGGAACACTGAGAAGAAAGTTTATTTTCAGGTGCACATTTAAGGCATAACAGAGAAATATTCTTGTGTATTGTGTCAATAACAGAAGTGTCATAAATGCACAAGAAGCTTACAATGTTGAGTGACTTGCTTATTTGCAAATAAGTGCAAAGTGAGGTACGTTTGGAAAAAAAATAGTCCTGACTGTGTAAAATCACTGGTGGACTCTCACTGATCATTTCAGATCAGGGGCCAAAAAGCAAACCAAGTGCTAGGAACTATTTGGAATGGAAAAGACCATGTGATGTGTATCATCATTATGCCTCTGTGTATCCACTGTTCTCCCACATCTTAAATATTTTGTGTAGCTCTGGCTCCTTATTGCCACTCCTTTCATCTAAAGAAAGCTTATCCTGGAAATGGAGAAGGTTCAGAGGACTTTACCAACCATCAGAATTACGGAATAACTAGAGAAAGGATTGTTAATCAGAAGGAAGGATGACTGAAGATGTCTATAAACTTATGGAGACCTGGGTTGGATAAGTCAAAGAGAGTTACACACTGTCTTTTCCAAGGCAGCTTGGGAAGCCAACGAGTAGCAGCTTCAAAAGACATGGAAGGAAGTGGCTCTTCATAAAGTGCACAAGGAAGTTGTGGGAACTCCTCACCTCAGTTAAAACCAGATGCTCAAAGTTTGGTTACACAGTTCGATCCGGTGTCATCATCCTCGTGTTCTTATCAGCCAGCACTATTTTACACTCTTAACTTTCCTAAGTAGTGTCTTCACTTTCTCTGTACTAGTGCACCAGCTGCTTCTTCTATAGTTGGACTCAGAACATACTTTTTATCTACATGTACACTGGAGGCAGTAATATTTAAAAAAAAAAGGCATAACTGCTTTGCTAATTACGCATTCTGTGTGAATACTCACAACAGAATAGCAACCAGATCAAAACAATACTATTACAGACCTGTGAATTGTTAAGGGAAGAAAGCCAGGATGCAACAAAAGCTGGAATGAACACTCACAGCCATTGCTATCCATTCACTACCACATTAAAAATCTTTTAGCCTGGCAAAGCCATGTCACTGAGGAACCATGAAGTATTTCGCAGTGAAATGAGCAATCATCAGTTGTACATGAAAAGGCAGATCCAAAATGTGTTAAAATACCTCCAAAGTATAAAGAAAAAAATATATATTAAAAAAAAAAGGAAAAAATCCTGGTGAAAATCTTACTTATAGAAATATTATTACTGAGGTCAATAAAATTAACTTGGATGAGTAACCGTGGTTCAAATGAGTAACCTGAATCTACAGTTTGAAACATAGGTGCTGAAAGTCAGACTCCTAAATTATTAGGATAACTTATAAACTGCCAAATACTCTCCACTGTTCCAATTCCAATGTTTATTGAGAAATAGATATCTTCCTTAGCTACCCCAGCATGTACTTATGTCCTGATGTAGATCCTATTGGCCAACTATATACTCTATTAAAAACCAGACAGGGCACTGTTGCTGTCTGCTAGTTCTCCAAGGACTGAAGGAGACATGGTTAGTCTCACTCTAAAATGCAGAAGGCTTTAGGGATGATATTCTTATCACACTATAATCTAAGTAAGTCAAGAAATCATGAAAGTTAGATAAATTCCCCATAACTTAAAAACATGGAAATAAATTCCTATAGTTGGTCTGTCCTAGACCAGTGTCGTGACTCTAAGATTATTTCAAAGCTGAGGAGAGAGATCTGTCTCCTCCACCCAGCCCTTGTTCCTCCCAAATCAGAGTCCTACCTGCACGAACTCTGAGAGCTTTCACCTTGAGAACATGACGTTTTAGAAATGGGGAAACTCCTCCAGGGCAATATGCCTTCCATGACATCCTGGTCAAAACCAGAGCACTGTAATTAGATAAACAGGCAGACAGACTAGGCAAGAGACAATCTCAAAACACTAAGGGGGAGGAGAAGAAGATTATAAAGAATACAGTTTGACATACTTGCTGTGTCAAGTATGCTATTTTTTCTGGCATATACAAATCACCTTTTAGAGTGACAAATATATGCACATTAAATTTAAGGACAGCCAAAGCAAAGTAAGAGTAATTTACTCAGCTTGTGATTTCCACATGTTCTGTATATTGCTATGTAGGTATTTCTGGGAAAAAGAAAATGGTTTTGCATAGATACCAAATTTCAAAAACATCTTTTCATATTGTACTTATCTCAAGAAAGCACCTACCCATGACTCATGATACTAAAAGTTACCTGTAGACACAATATTGGGTGACAAGTTGGTTTCCCAAAAATTTGGGCAACTGTAAGCTTTGTGCAAGAATACATTTGCATTGGTTTATGTCCTTCTGTAAAAAAATAATATACAGTATAAGAACTTCTCAGCAGAGTATTTTTCATGTTGTGGATTAAGTCAAATTTTCTGTAGACAGATTCAGAGACTAATTCTAGTTCTGATTCCCTCTAGTACGACTGTTGCAGTTTTTAGGTAATTTCTCATAAAAGTCAATTACTTTAGACTGTCTATGTATCTAAAACTGTTCCTTGGGAACACTGGAAAATGTTTCTTTTTTCCATTTCCTGTCTTACAACACTTTTTTTTCAAATTTCTGTGTGGAAACAATTCTAAAGTAGATGTAATTTTTACTTGGAGATCTAGTTGGGGAATTATAAATTAAAGACTTTGAGGAGGAAAACACTGATGGTTTCAAAATAGAATGCTAGCTTGTCATTGTGAGTGTTGATGAAACTTTGTCATGGACAGCTTCATAGAATACAAAATGGAATTTCTGCTTTTACTGTTTCTAGGAGATCTGAAACCCAAATTTCTCTGCAGTACTTCATGAAATATCAGAGGCTCAGACTGAATATTCCTCCTCAATTAGTTGAAGGAGGAGGACTTTGAGGAAACACCTCAAAATCATTAAATAGCACCTTGATAGTTAAATAGCACTAAAAACAGAGTTTTAGGTGTGAGAATGACAGAGCAAGGTGTCTGATCTGCCTTTTCCTCCTATAAGTGGCCTATGTACAGTAGTGTCCTGGGGCTTGGTCATGGGATCTAATAATCACAGGGAAATCTCTTCTGCTTTTTGTCCCAAGGTAGATGAAAACTGGAAAGGTGAGCTCACGTGGCTTTATAGAGTGGGAGAATCACAGCTTGCTCAGCGTCGTAGCTTTGGAGTCCCAGAATGTAGTGATTCAGTTAAGCTAAGTCAGGACTGGCTCTAGCTTCGTTATAAAAAATGAGGGTTCTGTGGAAACAGTAACTGCAAAGGAGACGATAATTCTTGGTTTAATTATTGCCTAGTACACACATTATTCTCAGTGATACTGCTTTGAAAAGGTTTCTAGCAAACCTTTAGAAATTAATTTTTTACTATTCCTGAAGGAAATTTTGATGTATCTAAATGACAATATTAGTGCAAAACCCATTCTCTACACTGCTTTTATGCTGAAATCTGAACATTTTAAACCTTTTCCCATGCTGGGTAGTGAGAAAAATCTCTTTATATTAATTCAGACTTCATAGATATCACATGATAGGAATACATTCCAAAAGCTAAGATAGAAGATTACTCTTTAACCATAGAACAAACCAACAGGAATTTTAATCAAGACAATATTCAGTAATGACTGAATGTTTTTGGAGGTGATCCAGAATACACATTTGGGAATTTTAATCTTGACTGCCTTTGAATTTTGTAAAAAATATTTTTAAAGTTTGGGGAGTATGCCACTCCAGCTGATTCCAGAAATGAGCCATCTAAGGTATTAAAGTGTTTCATCTGTTCAGACATTGAATATTGCAAATATGTTTCAGTAATTCATACCAGATAAGTTTGCAATGAATGAGCCTAAGTGAAGAAACTTGTTTCCCTCAAAATAGGACAGCAAGTCAGAAAGGGAAGAAAAGCCACATGTTTTTTTTTTTTAAATCTTCCTCATATTTCAGGAAATATTAAGGCAGCTGCTTTTCTTAACTTCTCATCAATTAATTTAAAATTATTGAAACTGTGCTGTTTGCAGCACTGGGATAAACTTAAATTTCTTACACTCCATATGTGTTTCCTCGTGTGTATTGAGGTGTCTCTGTGTCTGCATATTTATTATGATTGAAGTGTTCAGAAAATTTCAATCATTGTTTTGTGGAAGGATCATGTTATCTTCGAAATATATGTGTTGGTATATCATGACTTTAATGCTCCAACCCACATGTGCTATGTTGTTCTTTTTTTTCCACTGGAAGCAGATTCCAGCAGGCTTTGCTGAGTTCTCTAAAATGATATCGTATGAGTACAAACTTTGACAGTACTAAACTATATGTATTATTATAAAATTATTGGCTTATCTGTCCCACAACTTCCATTTAAAGTAATTTTATATGCAGTCAATTTAAAACAATTTGAGAAAATGAATCCATTTAAATTGCTCATTTTAAGCTTGCATGATGTCTCATTTGAAATATCAATATCAATGTGAGATAAGATTTTAGGTAAGAGGATATTTAGGCTTCTTAGAATGAACAAGAATGGGCATTTTAGAGAGCTTCTAATCTTTCATTTCTAGGCAGTTATTTTGGGACCTGGTTATGGTGGTGACTAATATTTTAGTGGAAAACTGATAAGAGTCTACAAAGTAGGAAAAGTATTCATAGTTTTGTTTCTTTTCTGTATTAATATAAATTCCCACTCCTTTGTTTTCTCCTTTTAGTCAATCTCACAACTCAATCTTTTCTGTGCAGTGAAAGTTTAAAAGCCTAATTCTGTAAGTCATAAAACAAACTAAGCACAGAAAGGAATTTACAGTATGTTAAAAGAATAGGAGAAGAGGCTAATAGAGTTGTATACATTTCAAGGATAGATATAATCAAGTGTGTACAATATAAAGCAGAAGGTTCATAATGATTGAAAAAGGAGAAGGAAAAAAAAAGCTATTTTGTAGTAGCTGCATGAACTCTGGCTGAACCTTGCTATTTGGCAGCCTCCAGTAAGGACAGCCTAAGATGAGGCATTAGGGTTTGAATCTGAGAAGCTGACATCAAGCAGACAGCAAGACATGATATCTTATTTTCCTGAGCTATGCTGACACAAATTGAACTCCACTTATTATTTTCTTATGCCAGTAAAGTTGCATTTGGCATTTAAGCATTTTGCTTGCAGATGTTGGAGTGCTGGTTGTCTTAATTTAAATAATTTGCAGATTGTTTGGTGGTATTAAAAGATAGAAACTCATTCTTCATATGAGTCCAATTTTATAAGATTTATTTTTTTTTCTGACCTTGTGCAAGGTAAAAATTTGATATTAAATCCAAGTAGCCCAAGGGTACAAAGCCAGTATTCTGTGTTATTCAAAACTAGGAGTAGAAAAAACTTGCTTTGAGCTGTTTAACTGATAGAAATAGGAATAAAACATAAAAATTCTTCACAATTATTTGAGCTAAGGAAAACGAGAGTGTTATTTCTTTCTCAGGCAATAATAATAATGCAAATCATATATAAATAGTGAGGATTTAATGCTTCTAGCATATCCCTCACTGTTTAAGGGTGTTATATCTCAACAATAATATCTACATGCTCCTTTTCATAGAACTAAGTAGATAGGTGTATGGTCATCATTACTTCTGTACATATGATGCTTGAACTTTTTCAGTCACTGCCATACAGATGTTATAGTTTCCCTTCTCTTAAAAAAAAAAAAAAATAAAAAGATACTTCTTTGTCTTGTGTTGCTTTTATTTGTTTGTTCGTATTCCTAGGCAAAACATTTTAAGAGAATACTAGTGATTTTTTTGAGTAGAGAACAAGATGTCAGTTTACATTACAACCCCCAAGGGTAAATGGAGAGAATTCATAAAGGATTAGAAAAAAATGTAGTACTATATAATGAAATGCACTTCATGTAATTTATGACTACACAGTTAGAGCATAGTCTTTCTTTTCCATTTTTCCTGTGCTGCCTACAAACACTTAACAATCGTCTAGGGAAAGAAATCTTTTATCACTTACTAAGAAACAATGTAAACTTGTTTTCATTTTGCCAAAAGAGTTACCTTTGAGAAGTACACATGTTGTCAGATTATGTTCACAAGCCATGGATGTGTTTCTGGGACCTAAAGCTGGAGGAGATCAGGTGCTGCCATTGGTCTGGGGGGGCTGTGAGAAATCCACCAGCGGCATCAACAGGACAAGTCTTAGGAACACCAGGGCCCTCTTCATATCACTCATTTTCCTAACTGTAAAATTGAAAGTAATAAAGTCTGCCCATATCCGTAAACTCTTGAAATCACCAACTGAAAAATATTAGGGATTACTAATAGCAGGAAAATCCAGAGGTGTCTGTGACAAGAGACGATTGGGCCCGCTCTGCCTTCAATCCAAGTTAAGTATCACATATAGACTGTCTGTGCAAAATGATTTACCTTGATTGCAGTGAGTTACTTATGAAAAATGTGAGGACATATGTCAAATCATAATGTGTATCTTACCTAAAGCGACAGTTGAGTGTGATTTGATAGATTGCCCAAAAAGTCATTGAAAAAAATTGTGTGTCTGTTGGACTACCAGGGATTAATGAGAGCAATTAAGAAATACGCAGACATTGCAGAAAACTTAAATTATTTCTTTGCTGTTGTCTTCACCACAGAGGATGTTGGGTGACACATCTTCTCTTTTCTGGAAATAAAGATGAGGTACTGTCAGAGACTGCAATAGCAACAGAGGACATACTGGAACAGAAGGAAAGAATTAGAGAACCACTAGTTATTAAAATAGGAGAGTATATTTCCAGGACTTCCAGAGGAACTTAAGAATGAAATGTTGAACTGCTAAAACCCCTAAAATTCAGGCTCATTAAAATGAACTACTGTGCCTGATCACCAGTGACTATCTTTAATAAGAGAGCTACAGATAATCCTGGGAATTGAACACCAATTTCTTTTCTTAATATCATGGGTATTGTGAAACAAAAATAAATAAATGAGAATCATAATAGAATAAAGACAGTGTCTACCTGCCAAAGAAAAACATACCTCCCTAATCTATTAGAGCTTTTCAGGCACATTGTTCACAAAGAAAGGAAACAATAATTTAAAACACCTTTGACAATGTTCTGAAGAGACAATTCAGAAGTGGCCAAAGAAAAAGAGATTAAATAATTCCAAAGATCAGAGCCTAGCAGCTCATCTACACAAGGTCTGTGAGCACTGCACAGGGGGTTACTTATGAACTCCTTTTGTGGGTGCTCCTAATGAACAAGTTGAAAATGGGTTAAGTGATTTTTCACCAATGCAGACCTGGATAGAGAAGGGATGAGCTAAACAACAGGTTTAATGAATTGATCAAAGATTTCCAGAAACCTGGAGAAGTTATAACAAGGAGAGATCATTTAATGTACTATTGGTTTAGGTAATTATGTGACAATTAGGACCTTGAATTTAATGCACCAATATCAATTTAAATGTAGACAGGAGAAGCAGAGACTTGTAGCATTCAGATATCCCCAGACTGGAATCAACATAAACTCACCTGGGACGTATCATGGCTTTTATGGATTTTACTTTCCAACAGGACTTGCTCCGTGTTACTAAGGGTGAAAAGGACTTACAGCTAAACTCAAAATAGAAACATAGAAAACAGCTATGTTTTCTGCAGCAGAGATGAGCACAAGTGGAAAAAAAAGCAACTAGACAGAGGCAGTTTATCTGGACAATATATAAGAAAAGTAAACTTGGTATGAAATACATTTCTTCTAGAAAACCATGATGCATGCTCAGTGCAGGAATGTTGCTGTTCCATTTTTTCCTCTAGCATTACTTCAAGTCACGCCAAAATAAATTAAGTTACAGGTCTATTATTAAACTCAAGGCAAATTACTAATGGGCTTTCCTACATTTTATTCTGCCCTTTACTTTTTTTTTTTTTAGCCTACATATGCTGTACTTTGTAGTCATCTCTGGTCAAGCTTTCATATATAGCATGGAGCTAATGAATTACTTCTGTATTCAGTCACTTAGACTTCATGAATCAGTCATCTCCTCCTGAAAACTGCTCTGGTCTGGATCTTTAACTAGTGTAAATTAGCACTGTGCCAAGAGAGAATTGAGATGATACAATACTGTACAAAAGTCAAGGACCCAGTTCTGTATTTCTGTGGCACTTTTACTATAGTGCTGTTTACAAATGTTACAGATCCTAAGGGATCTGTAGATAATCTACAAAAATAAATTTATTTTTTTCTTCTTATTTATGAAAGCTTTCCCCTTTGTTGGTAAATCTATTGTGCTAAGACAGTGTCCTATGACTAGTGCAGTTTGGGTAATACTAATGTATTTCAAGTCATTTGTGTTTATACATTAGGAAATAATAGGAAATACAGAGATTGAAACACTTTTTTTTTCATTACCCTAATCTTTGTTTCTAAAACTTGTTATGAACCTACTTTCTCCTTTTCTAGTAACAACATTCTACTTCAAACCACAGGTTTTTATTCCTTGGAAGCCTTTTTCAATAGTTTGCAATTCTCCAAGCAGTGAAGTTAGGCTGCATCTTTGTTGTACCTCTCATGTGTAACACACCAAGCAAAAAACCATGGCAGTGCTAGTAGAGCTAGCCAAGGAAAACAGAACTACAGAGGGAAGGAACCAAACAGAGATCCCCTATGTATCCTGTTCTTGCCTTTAGGCAAAAATACTGCAAGCTGCTCTGATACCTCCATGAGAGTGTGTATGAAATATCTCATGTAGGGCTGGGCTCAAGCCTAGTCTCTGTTCATTTAAATGTCTAAATATCATAAAAAAATCAAAGATATTTAATTGCTGGAGTACCTAAGAAGGTGTTTGCACACTATAGTTTCTGATAGCAAAGTCGAGTTCCTACCATGGGAAAACCCCTGCTCCCCCCCCACATCCAGGAGGCTGCTGCAGGCAGCCCTTTTCTCCTTCCCTTCCTCCCCATCCCCAGGCCCTGCTGCCCTCCCCTATTTTTGCCTATTTTATTGCTTGTATGTGGTCCAAGATATAAAATAATTTCTGACATCTTGCTGTACTATTCCTTAAGGATCATCATCTCCAAAACCAGTATTACTAAGGAATCCATTCTCCCTCTGTGTTAGTGGTCACCTGCTGCAACATCAGCATTAACCTGAATGTCAGGCATTCTTGTGGTGGGGGGAATGGGAGCGTGGGGTAGAATAGGGTCAGACCTTTGCCAGAGAGGTGCGTTTGTTTGAAGACTTAAGGAAACTGAATGCTGGGATTGCATTCTTCCCAACTTCCTGGAGGGGAATATTAATATCAGTAAAAGACCGTTACTTCAGGGAGGGAACTGGAAATGCTAATAGTTATTGGTCCAAATTCTCTCTCACTGGACTCCACAGACATTACTAAACTTAATCCAGGGAGGAATTTTGTCCACTGGGTTTAATTTAAGTATGTAATATGATGCAGTGTTGGGGAAAAAAAAACCCACATCTATTTGGTGAATGTATTTTTGGGACGTCTCTGCTAAGTTCAGAGAGTTTGAAGTTTGTTTTTGTTCACATTAGTGTGACCACAGCTCTCTTGTGGTTTCAACAATTACAGAAAGGGCAGGATGCAACCAGAGGGTGAAAATAAGGCACACAGGCAGATGATGTGAGACCTGAGGATCTATCCTGTAAGGAGAGCCTCGGAGAATTTGGGGAATTGAATCCATGCCATTTACAGGACAGGTGGCAAAGAGAGTGCACATCCACACTATAAACACAAGAGTTATGCTGACATTAAAGTGAAACAACAGCATAAAGGCATCAAGGTAAGGAATTAGAGGATGGCTAAAACTTAAATTTTAGGTAAAAACTTTATGGACCAGAAAAACTTGATGGATGTTGAGCCCCATAAGCCCCAGTTTTTCAGGATAGTCTTCTGATACTGGAGCCAGAATTAAGTAGAGGTGAATCTGATGGATGCTGTTCCTTAGTGTGTAGTACTTTCAAGTGAAATTTAGCAGGTGGTGTTTTTTTTCCTACTGGACTATATCCCATCAACCTTATTCAGTCAAATAGTCTCCCCCAAATTGGTGGGACAACCTTTGTGAAAAGGCAGAACTATTTATTCTACTGGTGGCACAGACCTTTCCTGATATATAATGGCAAAGAAACAGAGGATTTATGGCTGTAATATCATCTGACTTCTGTATCCAAAATTTAAAACATGAAGGATAAAATATGCTTTCTCTGTTGGAGAAAAAAGGCAGAGGAATTACATTCTTGGCATATACGTTAGAAATGGCAGCACTGGTGAGATTATATCTGTTATCTTCAAAATTGCTTTAAACCAGAAGCTTGGGTAACAAAGGACAGAAGTTACTTTCATATTAGCATATATGTCATGTTTAATCAATCAAAAGAGAACTGTAATTACTTTACTCTCTTCTTAGCTAACTTTAAAGAAAGGAAGTCATGAACCTATAAAGAAAATGTCATCCTGTTTAGATAGTTATAGTTTTATAGGTAATTTGTTGCAGATTTTATGCAGATAATTTATAATTATTTCCTTTCATGCTCGTCTTTTAGCCTGGAGTCCAGTTTTTACACAAACATAAGGACTGCAGATGCAGGGAAAGTATCAATGAAACTACCTAATTTTTCTCCCAGATTTGGTGCACACATTTACAAGTTTATCAGCCACTGTGCGGCTACTGAACTTGGCAGTAGTTTGAGCTGCATATGCAATATCAAAGCAAAAAATCAAGTGGTGGTAATAATTAGTAGGCTTGGTTAGACAACCTATGACTTTTGGGAGGTATTGCATGAGAGGGAATTAATTTCTTCTTCCAGCCTGAGCCTTTGGTGTCACTTTGTGTTGGATACTTTGCAGTAGGTGGTTTCCAGTACATCACACTGCTGCTGTGAAGGAAACAAATTGCACAGTCAGTTGAGTGAGGCTCTTCAAATTGTCAAATGTGTTGAACTGCACATACAGCAGCAAGATGACTGAGTTTGAAAATAGTCTCAAATTGCCACAGCTGCTTGCTTTTAGCATGTTTCCCACCACAAAATAGTCTGTATTTTCTGCTTCATGGATAAAACCCCTATGTTGGAAAAACTCTGAAGTAGTCCTGGGAAGCAAAACAGAATGTGTATTTATGCAAGACAAGATTTGTTACAATTGCTTGCTGGCATTATAAGATAATTTAGTTTTCTTTTGCTCTTTAGAAACCTCTTATGGAGTAAAGAGGCAGAAAACTAGTATTCCTAAATATTTTAAAACGTTAAGCCAAAATGTGGATTTGATTTGTTATGAGTATTGGCAGTCTGACTGTTGACTGTCCTTTCTCTTCCAACCTGCAATAAATTCAACAAAAAATGTATTATTTCATCACTCACCAAACTGGAATGATTAAAATATGCACCAGGGGAACACTCTGAGCCATGAGAGATATCGATTAGACTCAAAAGCATTGCATGTCCTATACGTTGCTGAGACCTCAAGCATAGCAATCCCATGGAGGACTGGTTAATAACATGGATGCTTCAGAGCTGGTTTCTCTCTTCAAGGGCCAAATGTCAACACAAACCTATATCAGACTAGTAAGTTGAAGGTAGCACACAAGCAGTGATATAGCACTCTGTCCACCTGCCTGTGCCCACTTGGCCTAAAATACTAAATAGCCATTTACATCTGGGTTGATTAGCAAAACCTTTGCCATGAGTCTGCAGTGAGGCTTAAACTTCTGTTTCTGGATCCATAGGGAAAAATGCTTAACCAGCTTTAACCTCTCTGCAACAGCTCCCTTCAGGCTGTTATGAAACATGAATTCATCTGACCTCTTCAAGGTCTGTTTATATCTTCCTGTCTGTGAGATCCAGTCATTCCTTCCTTCAGCCTGCCGCAGACAAATGAATATCTCATGGTACTGTCATATAAAAAGCTACTTAAAACATTTCAAAGCCAAAAGGGCTGCTAGTTTATACTCTTTGAAAAATCAACACAGTATCTAAACAGCTCCATAATACACAAGGCTTCTACTGCTAGGATTTATTTCTTTCCAGCTCGGTGTTTTTTTTATTCTTTTTGACCAATATGTTATCTCAGTTAACAGTATTTTTCATTTCTATAGTAGTACGGATTAACTTCCAGCCAGAAGATGATTCAACTGCATGTCCAATTCGTTACATTATGGGACTGATTTGTCAAAAGTATTAAACCTTAAAGTCCAAGAGCAGCACATGATACCTGGGAGTTGAACATACATGTGCAATAGATCTGGTGGCCAAATGCAAGAAACCAGCATTGGCAACACAGAAAAAGATCATGGCCCTATCCACCAGTTACCAAACAATGGATTATTGCCAAATATAAGGCTGGACTGCGAATGAAATTATTGAATTTCGCAGCTATTGTGCTTTGACCTTGACAGTGGGACCAAGGAGAGGTGGATCCTGTGCCTGACCCTGCTACTGGCCATTTATTATTGCTCCACTCCAGTCTTCTGCACCACCTCTGCACCAAGCCTGATCTGCAAGTGCTCAGCGATTCGGCAAACTGGGCATAGGTTGTATCTTTTTGTGTTGCATTTTCTGGACAGAGGTAATTAAAGATGATGTCTAGTTGGGTGCTGATACGCTGGATGGGAGAGGAGGAACATTGGATCTATGTTGCCTTGACGTGATGATAACAAAACAGGCATAAAGGCGAAGGATAGGATAAAAATAAAAGGCAGGAGTAAAATGTACTTCTGTTACAGAAGGGTAAGAGTGTGAATGTGCAACGAGGTCCTTCCTTTCCTACCTTTGAGGGTAAATCTGTCATTCTGGTCCAGTCTAAGCTGAGTAACTGAAGAATGCTAATGAAATAATTTGAGAATTGATGGGAGGGTTTAATGAATAATTCCACACATAGTTAAGAGCACAGGATTGTTGAATTATAAATAGTCCAAATCCCAAATTTGGGAAGGCTGGAAGAAAAACTGAAGCTTATCGAGGGTTACTATAGTGTGAGGAGATAGAGCAATTGGAGAAACCATGAGAAGCTGTGAGATAAAAATAGGTTAGAAAAAAGAAAGGCTGAAGAGTGAAGGAAGGAAAAGTTATCAAAAGAAAACACAGATACATGGGAAAAAAAGGCAGAAGGAAGAAGGAGAGTGAAAGCTCTATATGATGAGGAAGGAGAAGGCACTAGTATATATGGCGATTAATGCTGGGCAGAGCCAACCCCTGGGGCCTCCTGACTGCTCCCAGACCATCAGCCATCCTGACTGCTGACATCTGTGTCTACAGAACTGTCTTAACTTTTTTTTATCCCCCTTCTATCAACGGTGTATGATCAGTCTTAAAGAGCACTCAGCATCGTTAAAAATGTATAAAATTAAAGACACAACAAAATTTGAGAAAAAAAGGAGCTTAAGCAAGCTAATTCAATTGGTAGCAAAAATTGCTAAATAACCAAGGATTCTGAAATTGTACACTTAAGAGCCAAGAATGCAAAAAAAGACCATGCTAATTACTTATACATTCAATATAACCCCACATATATACTTAACTCAGGTACAATGACATCATTATCACCTTTAATCTTATTTATATGTAGTAATAGCCTCTTGTAAAAATCTAAGTTGTACTACATGAAAACAAGCCTATTGACTCTAACTTGTGGATTATTAAGTATGAATAGTGCAGGTCCTCACAATAAAAGAAGCATTATTTGAGTACAGAAAGTACTTCAAATATTTTTAAAGTCTTTTTTGTTTGTTTTCCCTTATTTTTTTGTTTCAGACTGTGCTTTTTTGACTAGGATAGCTTATTGAGTTCTTCTACCATTTTACCTCTTTCCCTGTTATAAATCTATACATTTTTATATTTTCTACAATTTCTTTGGGGGCTGTTTCCTTTGTAACATATGAGAATATTTTAATTTGGTTTTCTCTCCCTTCCAATCATTTGGGGTTAAATTTTCTCTAATAGCCTAATCCCAGTCCAAATAAGTTTAATGAGAAAACTCCAATGTGATAAAATGGAACCACATTTTCCCTCTTAAGCCTGCACAGCAGACTTTTCTGGCATAATTGTGTCGTTCAAGGGTAGAATGAGGTGTGATCTGTGACTGGCATAAGCAAAAGCTCTCAATGTCAGTGCAGGTAAACTGGCAAAAATATCCCATTGCCATTTCCATCCTACTTTGTTTGGCAAGATGAGAAAAGTTATAGCATCAACAGTGGAGTTTTGTTGCTACAAGTTGCCTTTCCAGTATAATGGAAGGATATTTCTATTCCAGAAAGGCCTTCCAAGTGTGGGCCTGGACTGAATTACGCTCATTAGTCTCATTAGTAAATTGAGACTAATTCCAACGCAGTTGTGCAGCAGAGGTCGTGCTCACTCTTGGTGTCCGCCTGTGAGCTGGAAGGTTGGCTGCAGGCAGAGGAAAGGCTGCTGCAACTGTCTGTTCTCCCTGAGCAAAAATAAGTCCCCTGCCCTCTGTCCAGGCTGCTGTAGCTCTTGCTCAAGAAGACATGGTGTTCACCAGGCATTCAAACTCCCAAAGCGCAGGGCCAAGGCACTCCAAGTGACAGCCTCTTACAGGCATGCCCGTCTCACGTGCTTTCTGTTATGCCTCTTTTCTTTGATCTCCTCTGCCTGCAACAGAGAAGGAGATCAAAGAAAAGCTGAGCTCTGCCTCTTATCTCTGCACTCCTGTGTCTTTTCTTTCCTTTTTTCTCTTTATTTCTGACAATTGTAGGGGAAGCGAGACACAGAGGGAGCTCTGCTGTACAAACCCCGACATTCTCCAATCTCAGCCCAGAGCTGCAAGGAGGCTCTTGCATTATTGCCTGAAGCAGGTGAGCTCTGAAAAATGCTGGAGGTGGCAAAAGTGAAGTTTCTTGGTTTAGCTTCACAGGAGCAGTATCTCGATTCCTATCAAGGACATCAGGGTGCAAGAGAGCATTTAATAATGCTGTAGGCAGTTCCTTCTGAAGAGTCAACTGTAGCTCTAAAAAGTCCCAGTGATTTAGTAAATGAGTGTGAAACCTGTGTTTTTCTAGAGTAATAAAAGAATTTTTGAGCTAATGGTATTACACTTGCAAAAAAGCAGAAAATATAGTCATGTTGAAGAGCAGCTGTTCTGTGACAGCTGGAGGAGACCTAACCAAAGCCAAATCAGTTCAGATTTATCAATGTCAACAGTGTTTTGCCCTTAACTCTCATGCTTTACACATCTTTTTTTATGTCTTTTCTCATTAGCCACATGGAAGAGACATTATTATAATGTTCCTATCTAGATGGTCTCGATCTTTCCAATTGTCCATTATCCATAAATTCTGAGTGAAAGAAATTAATCTGGAACTTCAAAAAAAACCTTGCAAAGCTTGTTTTTTGCTTTGAGGTTCTGTATGCTCACAGGACTGATCCTCTCTTCAGTTTTCACAGGACTGGGGTTGTTTGAACTTCATTCATTTCCCCTAAAGCCTCCTGACTTGAGGAATGTGTATCTGCATATCCCTACAAGTGTATAGCTCTGGTCCAGGGGGTGCATCAGAAGTAAATCTGGTTGCCCTCACCTGCTGTGTTTTAGGTCATAGCACAGAGCAGTTCAGAGAACACAAACTGGAGTTCTGTTGATGGGAGCTCATCTGGAGGAGGCAGTTCGGGAGGCCAAGCACACTCCAAACACTAGTTGCACAGTCACAGTCACAGCCCAGAGGAAAGGCTGTAGCATGAATGCTGGACATTCAGCTCACAGGAATGGTACAAAGCCAGACCTCGCAGTCACCTGGTGTTCTCTGACAACCAACTGTTCCTCTCTGCAGACCTGCTCCTATTGCATCACAATGACAGCTCAGAGCCCCGGCACTCTTTATCTGAGAGTCTCAGTTCCTCCTAAGTGGCAGAGCATCATTTCTGAATATGTCAGCTTCTTTCTGAATATGCCGGACTCTGCATTTGAATATTAATGACTTGTCTCACTCTGGGTTTTTCTAATGCTTCTGGGTTCATCAGGTCAAATTCAGGATCAAGAGCTGCATAAAAAAACATACATTTTTTAGGAATAAATTAGCCAGCACGTTAAAAAAAAATCAAACTACATTACTTTGTGCTGGTGAAGGATCCAAACCAGAACTTCACCACCTTTGCAACTACTTGAAAAAGCTTTTAAAAGATGACTGCTTGTCGGAGAGCTGGGATGCACATATTAACAGATTTTTTTCTCTCCAGTGTACTGCTTTCATATTTTCAGTAGCAAATGAACTGAGACTTAAAATGAATGAGCTGTTTAAGAATGACATGTCTCCCCTTGCACCTGCATGTTGATGGCTATCAGTGGAGCTCCGTAGCCAGAGTTTCTGTAGCTCTGATTCTTGTACCATGATCACTTTCTTTAGTAATGCATTTAGAAAGCACTAGCAGCCTACCACTGCTGCCACTCAGCATAGCAATTCCTGCTAACCCTGAGATATCCTTGTTTATCTACTTCACTGTTCTTCAGAGCGAACAAGCATCATGTGCAATTCTACCAATCTTATTTATCTTGATTTATGTGATTATGCATATGGTGGTAATTCTTGCCTTCAGCTGTGTTTGTTCAAATTACACACCCTTCCCTTAAAAATGCTATTGTACCTTTGGAGATTGATTTCTTTAATTCCATGTTTACATCCATTTTCATGCTGTTCAGTTGACTTCCTTTTTATATTTCTAGAACCAGAGCACTTGCTATAGTAGGCATGAGGCATATACACACACCTTGAATCTATCTTACTATCACTGTCTGTCTTAATGCTCTTCCTGAATTTTTTAATCTGAAATATGAATAACAATTTAATGCCTTCTGGAGGGGGAGAAGGGCTTCCATAAAAAATATCATATTATATGAGTTGCATGGCAAAAGGATTTGTGATTTGAATTATTACTGAACCTCGCTGAGTATCCTTTCACAATCATTTGCATTTATAGTGCTATAGGAATAGGGACTTTATGTAACAGCTATTGCATCAGAAACCTGTGGTTTTGCTGTGGGCTGTGGAAGTCAAAATACTGGACTAGTTCAGCCCATTAAGAAGGGTTCCTTGAAAACATTCTGACAGCCTCCATCAGTCTATTTTTTTTTTCCTTTAAAGATAAACTCATGCTTCTTTGTGACACCTGCCAGCAGTTTGCTAACCAGCAGGTATAAATGTTGGCCCTCACTGGTCAAATCCTTCAGTCAGTTTTGTTTCTCTGTCTGAGCTTGTACACACCTAAGACAGCTGTGTGTGTTACACTTGGATTTCAGTCTCTCAGGTAATAAAACATTTGTGGTCTAATTTCAAGAACAGCTGAGATGACAAGTCCTCTGCTTCTCTTCTAAATTCTCCATGGTCCTGTGTGTTCACTCTGCACTTAATTCAGTTCCTGAGGGTTTGAGCAATAAAACTCTTGGAGCTTGTGAAGGTAGACATCCACAATTTCCTCATTGTTTCCAGTGGAAGTAGGTCCTCAGATGATTGTCCTGTGGAGTAATTCCAACTCCACATCTTCTCACCCTCCGTCTCTCTATCCAATAAACATGTTGACATCTTAGCTATGTGTTTGCTCTTACAGCTTATGTTCAATGAACTATTTTCCATTTCTTAGAAGACTTTTTCAGTGTCGTTGCATCCTTTGAGATTTTCTGTCAGAGTGATCCAGGCCTTTTGTTCCTGTGCATACAGTTTGTATGGGATTTACTGAAATGTGTGTCATTCAAGTAAGCCTGATCAGCCCCATACAGAACGAGCATTCTTATGTTCTCTGTCATGAACCAGATATTTTGCCAGTTACACCTTTCCTAATGAACATACCAGGAAAGCTCTCCCAGATCCTCTTCTGGCAGGTTTTGGTGTCTACCTTGATAATATTTGTAGACTGTTAGAATAAAGAAACATCAGGGCAGGGAACTATGACTTTGGTAATGGTCATCTGAACCAGTAGTCAGATTTTTTTTGACAAAGATTGAAAACTAAAAACTTTTGGCAGCTTTTGTTTTTCCAGCAGTCATTTCTTCTCACATTTCTTTTCACTTTTTTTTTTAAGTATTAAATACCTAGGTAAACAACCATATTATTGGAAATGAGACAAGTTGGAAAGTTTTTAGTAATCTTGACAATTAATAGTATTGCTTAAGAAAAGGCTTCTTCAGCCCCAGTGAATACATCCCCAGAACATGTTAATTGCACATTTACAATCACTTTTAGAGGACCTGCCCATTACTGATCCTTAGCCTGTTTAGTATGGGCACCTTAGTACAGGCTGTACCAGCAGATGGTTTTTACTAAATTAGAATGTAAGAGAGGACTACATCAGTTTAGCCTCAGTGAAATAGATAATTACTTTCATTTTAACATTTCTCGTGTTGTCTCATGTTGTGTGGTGTTGCACAGTTATGATAAGATGCATTTTGTTTACAGAAAGTCTTGGAGCTCACTTAACTCCTGGGGCCAAGGTAGGAGAGAGAAGATTTGATGTGAGCATCCTGTGCACAGCTGGCAGCCTGATCCGCAGGAGGGGCCCCAGCCTTTTAGGGAATCACTTTAGCTCTTCCCCCACCCTACTTTTTGGCAATAGAAAACCCAAAAGCTGCAAGAAGGAGAATCTATCTTCCATCTTTACTCTTTCCTATATTTTCTCCTGCTTTCCTTCTACCCTGTCTCCAAAAAGCCTGTGTTCTAGGAGAGATATCTCTCGTGCTAATGTGCTAGAAGGAAGAGCTGTTGGTTTGCTGGGGTTTATGATGGGGATAGAAGATTGCTCCTGCCTCTGATCATTTTGCACCAAACTGTTTGCAGGGGAAATCTCCCTTAAGGAAACAGTGAAAGGGTTCTGTGTTGTGAGCATCGTGCCTGCAACTTTCCTCTCATGAGTAGCCCAGCTGAAGTCAACGCAGGCAGAACTTACACACACATAAGTGTTCACAGGATCAAGCAGGATAAAGACAAAAAGTAGACAAAGCAAAGGGGAGCGAGTTAGATGTACAAGTGCAGTGGTCAGGGTGATGATAGGCACACATGTTGTTAGTTCCTTTCCCCCTCCCTCCTGCCAACCACTAAAACAAGCAACATGTGATAGGAGGAGGAGAGGGGTGAAAATCCGAAACTGTACTGGAAAAAACCCCACCCATCTGTAATAGATTCATATTTCATAGGTCTTGTGTAGGCTTCATTTACACCCTTGGAATTAATTCCTCTCTATTACAGAGCCCTGTGGTCCACTCCTGCTCCATTTCAGTGTAGTGGAAGGAGGTGACAATAGTCTGAACTACAGAGCGCTGCAGTCTCCTCATTTAGGGAGAAAGAAATATTTCTTTTGGCAGGCAGAGGTGTGCCTGTGCTCCAAGGTCTTAGGTGTACTTAGTGAGGATGGATCAATAATGATGACTACATTTGAATTTCATAAGATGGCTCAACTTTACGGTAGGTGTTTCTCAGATTTGGAGCAAAAGCAAATATGTTTTCAATTTCCAGCAAAAATGAATTCGAAAAAGATCAGTTTTAGTCAATTCTCATTTCAGAATTTTGATTTAACAATTTTATTTTACTTCTACATCATCTGTAAAGCTTTCCAGAAGCATATTACTGGCACGCTGCATCTGGTATAATATCATTGAAATCTTCCTTTCTTAAAGTCTTAGTTTAAAGGATATTCTTATTCACTACTAGTAAAAATCATCTCCTTTCCCAGATCAAACTCTCTCTTGTTTTGTAGTAAGACAGTAGAGGTACTTGAGTTCACAAATAAGTTTCTCTTTACACTTACAGAGTATAGCTTTAGTATAAAATTTTGTGGAGTGAGAGAACATTACCATTTTAGTAGCTTTATTCTGAAACAAGGCTTCAAGCACAGATGTAAATAATTCAGCACTTGAAAGCCTCCAATATGGCATAATAGTTTCTTGTGTGTCTTGAATTCGTATAGGTAGACATGAAAGCAGATATTAAGAGGCTCTACCCACAGCAGTGTCACCATGAGGCTGAGCGGTTGTAGGTGAGCCACGGAAATTCCCTGTCTGGCTGTCTGTAAAATGGGGATAAGCTATTCATTTCTCTGGAATGCTGTGATCCTCAAATAACGGATGATGTGAACATCTCTGTTGAAATACTGCATCATTAATTTTCCATTGCTCTTTTGCCAACATTTGAAGACATTTAGATCTATGATGGTTCAGACTTTAAAGCTACCAGCAGTACTGCAATAACTGGTTTCAATTTTTTTAAAAAATCTGCTTTCCTACGTTCTTTCAAAACATTTGCAACTTGAGCCTCAAATACATTCTTACAGAAATAATTGATTATGTTTCCTGTGCTTTGCGTCCTCAAATAATGTCAGATCATATTCAATAATTAATTCAAACCCAAGAAGTGTTCTCTATCCCTTTTGTATTTTGGAAGCAGGTTCCTGGATGTTGTTGTGCTGTGAGATGTAGACCAGGAGTCTCAACTGCTCTGTAACTCACCCAGGCAATAACAGCTTTGATCCCCTTGAGAAAATAAAGCAGAATTCAGAGCTGGAAGTCTTTGACAATAATTTTGTACAAAAGTAAGGGAGTATACAGTGAGTACAGTTCTGGAATCACTGGATTACTACAGTCTTCACTCCAGATTTTAAGCATTTATTTCAATCTGAAATGACATTTAAAGCAATTGTAAGACAGTTGGTGGACTTTTTGTAGATTTTTCCTTCTATAAATAAAAAATAAAATTCAGGTGATTAGAGGTTGCTCATAAAAATTAAAATAGTTTAACACGTATTTTTAAATTGGCATCTTTATCTACTTTTTGTACAGATAACACTGTAATAAACTATAATATTTCCTATGAGCAAAGCTCTTCACACAGTCTAGCAGTGGGCAAATATTAATGAAACACATCATCCTAGGAATGTCCATATTATCGCTTTTGTTTTAAAAGCTGTCCACAGTAATGAGCTCTACATAACCTTTTGCCCTTCAGATTTCTACAGAGTGATCCACCTGGCAAACAGTTAAGTCCAGACCATAACTGCACAATACAGCTTATAAGTGTCAGCATCTCTTCCTTGCAAACTGTGCGTGCGTGTGCATGTGTGTGTGTGTGTCTGAGCGCATGTTTTAAAGACCTTGCCTAATCACACCTCACTTATATTTAAGTAGAACATGTGGTTTAACTTTGCACCCACTTTTCTACTAGAAGACTAAATGTTAACACCCAGGGGCACCTGTCTTAGATTAGTGAATAGTTTACTACAAATGATGAACCAAACTGATGGGATTATACTTGGTTCGGAAAGACAAAGCTCAAACAGGCTTTTGTCTATTCTTTCTTTATTTATTTCAAAGTGTAGAAGATGGCACTAAAAACAAAGGGAAAATGTGTCTATAATGCTGTATTTAAAAACCATCTGACAAGTTTTGCTGACATGTTTTCTGTGTGGAAGGACCTGAAAATTTCATGTCCACTTGACAAGAGCATTTTTGTCATTCCACAGTAGCAAAACAAGTGCAAAATGTGAAGTGGCCTGCACATATGGCCTTAGAGGGCACTGAGGTTTGGTGAGGGTCAACTTTTTTTGGATCTGGGTAAATTTCATGGTCCCAGCTGTCCAGATGATTTGCAGAGGACACCAATATACTGAAGCAACCTGCTGTGAATCTTCATTCAAACAGGTTAATGCGTGGCAGGCACCCTGTATGGTTCTCAACAACTTCACAAAAATAAAACAAACTTTCACCAGTGCTAGATACCTTGAGTTTTCCTCTCCTTGTCTTCTCATTGACTGGGTATAAATTACATGATTTTCCTATGATCATCTAAGACTCTGTTCTTCCATAAATATCAATTAATTCTCAACAGTATTGACAGGGAAAGAGTTATATTTTTATGGATAGTGTGTTTTTTAGATACTGAATTAACAATGCAAGTACTTACGTACAGCCATGATTGAATTTATTTTATTTTTTACAAATTTAGTATTAAAAAGGCAACAATAGATTTCTTTCTTACTGCTTTCAACCATTGGCCAAATACACACATATGTCTGCACATGTATTCATACTAACACACACATGCACACACACATACCACATTATTACTTTACACTTAGAATGGTAACTCCCTTTTATCTCTATATGTGTCTAATAAACTATTTTCCCTTGTCTGTCATCAACCTCTGCTTATCAATACCTCTTTGTCTGATTAGTGTTATCTGCTGCTTTGGAGTAAATATATGGGGGGGAGGGATGGAGTTAATAGAGATCAATTGGTTGCTTTTCTGGATTCCTTCATATTGCTTGTTGCTCTGCCCAGTGAACCCTTCTCCTTTCCCAGGGTATTTTTGTGGTTTCAAATACTTCAGCAAGGCTTTGTCATTTCTTTGGAATGCACACTGCATGGTTGCTGTAATACTGTTGCTGTCATGTTTTCAAACCTCTATTTTAGATGTCCTTGCTGACACAAATTGGAGTAATTTAAGAGGCAACTTAAAAATAACTTATTTTCTGTATTTTTTATGATCACTTAATTGCTGATTCACAGACATGAGTGGAGCAGCACCATCAAACTCCTGCCCTTTTCAACCTTGTAGTCACAAGGGACTCATGGTATTTTACTTCATGCTAAAAAATGGTATTGTTGGCCTTCATATTTGATTATCCAAGTACAGGCTATTTTTCTGAAAAAGGAAAGCTCAATGTTTGATTGTGGGTACACAGAAAAATAAGATACTAAGTACCGGCACAAAACTGGACTTTTTGAACCACAGGACTACATCTTCTACAGTTAATAATAATATAGTAACCCTGGGTGAATTCAAATATTCTGCCCCGTGTCTTGGCACAGAACACTGAGGGGCTCTTGGTGACAAGCTGGCAGGCACCGTTCCACCAGTGACTGGGAAGGGATGGAGCCTTCTTCCAGATAAGTATGATTGCCAGAAGATCCTGTCACCCACCCCTCTCTTCACTCCTCCAACTCTCCTGCTCTTCCATCACATCGCAGCAAAGCTTCCGTGGCACCAGCAGTGAAGTGGCCTTTTATCCTAATTCCTCATACTGTTTCACTGAACCTCTCTGTGCATGGTTGTGTGCCCCTTGGGAGAAGTGAGTGTGAAACCATTCCTTGCACACACTCCAGACTTTCTTGCACTGATGAAAAATACTGCACTGAGCTGCTTAATGCACCGGTCACGGCTTGTGTCTCTGGACATGACCCTTCTCAAAAGCATATGACTGAAATGGTGCTTCATTGATTGCAGCTCTTTGATAGAGAAAAAAAAAATCAAAAATAGACTAAGAATGTTAATAAATACAGTCCGGGAATTGTGAATTATTAGGGACATCAGGTTTCCAGCAGATGTTCTTATCCTGTAACAGAAGCTGATTTAACAAGTCTGCTTACAGCTGGCCTTGGAGCCCCATGGAGCTGAGTCAGCACACCCAGCTTTGTGGGGCTGAATCTTCTCTTACCCTTCACCATCGGGCATACAAACAAGCTTTAATGATTTGAGAGAGCCTGAATTCGTGCTCAGCACCTTAACAGAGAGTATGTAGTGGTATTGTGCAGGAGATGCTGAGGAGAGTGGCTGTGTTGGTAAATTTAAGATGCTGATTTACTCCTTCTGAGGAAAGGCTCCCACTTTGTGAAAACAACCCCTGTGTTGAATATGGCTGGAGCTGCATTTGCAATAAGATGCCTGCCCTGCAGCTGTGAAACCTGCAGATGCATAAATCTCTGACGTTTACGATAAAATCTGTGTCGCAAACCTTTTCTTATCACAGTGGATCAGGGAGAGAAGAAGGAGGGAAGGCTGAGGAAAGGCTGATGACAGATTTGAGCTGCTTGGGAACACGGGCCACTATTTAAAGAAGGCATCCAAGTCCTGCTATCTCTGGAGCTGGTAATAATTGTGCCTTTTGCTTCCATGGGAATAGGAGCAGGCCTTTGCCTGGCAAATGTTTGCATATAGCCCAAATCAAGTCATTAGTTGCCATGTGTCCAACCTGTATTTTAAGGCCCTCCAGCTGAAAAGTCCATTTGCATATTTATCCCAGCCAGGAACATGGTAATTAAGTCTGTGGCGTTGTACACAACCCCGAGGAAAGTCTGCAATTCAATAGTTCAGAAAGACTCCCGCTGATTTCAATGGGGTTTGGAGCAGTCACACACTCAGAGGGTGTTTACTGGATCCCAGACAATCCCAGTACTTGCAGGAATAATCAAATTAAAACTTCAAATTATCAACCCCTCTGCCATGTGAAAATACCAGCTCCACCTTTTAGACCAGAGAAAAAGCATTACAAAAGGGGTGAAGTTTGTTCTTTGATATGGTCTACTCTGTATCACTACACATTACACAAGTACACCCAGCACTTGCCCTGGTCTCAGCTCCCAGCAATGCAGCTCATCCCTGCCCGCGGAGGGGTGGCAGAGCAGTGAGATGGGCTTGGACCTGAATAATGTGCAAGGCTGTCAGCACAGCAGGTAGGGGAAAATGATTGCACTGGAGATAAACACAGGCTTTAGGCTGCCATTAAAAGACGATCTTGTTAAAAACAAACAAACAGCTATAGCAGCAGGATACTTGAAAGGTAGATAAGTCTTCCACGTGGGGGGAAAAATGTCTATGGTAGGAAAAAGGCATTTAGTAGAAGTGAAAATCCTTAACTATGCTTTATGGAGACAGGTCAAAAATAGTTCCTACATCTGGAGTTTTACTTTGCTAAAAGAGATATAACAATCTTTTGTGCGATTCAGAAAAAAAACAATATGAGCTGAAATTTTAACTGCACCCCTGACTGCAACTGGGATTTCTTTTTTTCAAAGGTCTGAATCATATTTTATTTATTTATTTGTATTTGTATTTTCAGGGAGAAATGCTTATCTGCTGTAAATCTCCAAAGTCCTTTTGATTTCAGTGGAGTTGTATGTCATCCAAGGCTGTCCTCTTCCACAACATACTAGTGAAACTTGCATCCTTCAGCAGCAGCCTAATGCACCACTTGTCTGGTTTGGTTTAACCCCGGCATCTTCTATGCAGTTGATAGTTGTTTAATTTACATAAAACTGTGTCAAAACCCATGATATATTGCCAAATATGATAGCCATCTTAAAAGTAAATTGAAAATATCAAGCCATTTGAAAAGTGGTTCTAAGTTTAGCCAAGGCTTAGATGGTTCAACTTTCAGCCGTTTAGGTGGTTTTGCCTTCAGCCAAGGTTTATGCACAGCAATGTCCACACCCCCTCTGCCAGCTCTTCTCCCTCACTGGCCCTCAGATCATCTTTGCCAGGTCGGGTGGGCCATGCAGGGTAGAGGAGATTTCATGGCATATTGCATTGCTGAATGAAAGAGGGAGGGGAAAAAAGGCCTTGCAGAAAGAGAAGACTGACCTAGAGGCAGCTAAGGATGCCTGAAAGAGACAAAGACATTGGGCCTGATTCAAATCCCATTGAAGTTGATGGAAACATTTCAATGGGCCTTGGATCAGACGTCTGCAGTGAAATGAAATGGAGAAACAATGACCAGTTTTGGAGACAAACAAATGGGGAAGTGGTAGAGGGAGATGGCACATCTGTATAGAAAAGAAAGTGGTCTGGCAGGGAGAAAAGGGCCTGTGCAGTTGAGAACTCAGATAGGGGTTGGCAGCTCACAGCACAGGAGCTTGGCAATGACCTGAAAATACTGAGAGAGAGATTTGTTTGCTTTTATTTTGTAGTGTGTGGCAGCAAACAAGGCCCAGAGACGCACAAGAGAAAAGAGTGACTGGCTGGCTGATTAGAAAGCAGAGTTAGTGATTCCAGACAAGGGGACCCATCCCAGGGGATTTTCCTTGCCCCTGTCTACTTCTTGCTTGTTTTAACCTGGAGTTCATTTTTGGCCAAGGAATAACTTACCCTAAAAATAATACATTACAGTCAGGTCCTCATGTAGCAAACTGTGAATGTGACCTAATAAATTCTCAACTGCTTGGCAAAACATCTAGGGTATATTTTTTTTGTAAAAAAATAAAAATACATAATAATTCACTATGTAACTGTTAAATCCAGATTGGATTCTAGAGTTAAACCAAATCAGCCTCAGATCCTGCTTCCTCATCCTGACAGAAAATCCTTTGCCTAAGGTTTCTGGGAAATGGGAACATATAGAAAAAAACCCCACAACAAACAGAAGTATGAATTTAATTACCAATACTATGCTCCTGCCTCAAAGGGGAAGGAGAAAGATAATTGCTTAGGGTCTCTGGGTGAAATCCTTTCCCCATGGCCAAGACAACAACCAGTCTAGCCAGAATCTCAATGACAGGAGAGCAACGTGCAGCGTGTTTTGTAGTGTCAGTGATTCTGCGTAGAGTCATAACAGGTAAGTGAAATGGTAATTAAAAACGGAAGGAAGCACTGGCCAGAGGTGAGAACAGGTGGCATGAGGAGGGGGCAGCATTTTGTTGAGTATAAAATGGCAAGATAAAAATATGCAGCAACAATCAAAGCAGCATTCTCGTAGGGAATTTTTGCAGAAAGCTCCAGATAGAGAAATAAGAATCTGAAAGGGAAAGGTGGAGGGCTTTTTCCCCAAGCTGCATAAAAAAGCCCAGAAAATATGTGGCAGTCCAGGAAATGCAAACAGGTTGTTATGATAAAGTAAAATGTCCTCTGGGGAAGCAGATTTGAAGGGGCAAATGTGTTTACAAGGGATAAGTGTGACCTTTTGAGAAGGAACAGCCACAACAAAGAGTGGAGGGTATGGTGCTTTCTGGCATAGGAGGGATGCTGTGGATTCCCAGCCAGGAATTCCTGCCTTCCAGAAGCATGTGTGCTGCTGATGGCCATGCTGGGATGTTATTGAGCTGCTGTCAGTGACAGCCATGGGGTCATCCTGCTTACTGTCCATGTGAAGGGTTGTTAAGCTCAAGGACATGAGAGGAGAGACAAAATCGTGCTGTGACTGGTGGTCCTCTTCAATGCTGGAGGTTAGAGGGAGCCTCTCTCAGAAGCTGAGGGGAAATGGGCTCAAGGGTGACCTTAGCTGCAAATAGAAAAATAATTTGGACAGAAAAACCTTTTAGAGAGAGCAGAGTCTCTTTGGTCCTGCGCTGGACACACAGTATCTCTGAAATATTTCACTGGTATTATAAAGGGCTGTCTTAACTGAAATGCATCCTTTTTTGAGCTTGGAAAGCCAAGGTTGATTTGGCTTAAAATTTACCAAGTGGATTTGCCTTTTCCTTATTAAGAAACGTACACAGGAGGCATGTGAACTTGTTTAGAAAACAGAAAGACTTGTAGTGCTAATGCATCAGAGGATATTTCTCTTTGATTAGGGGAGGAGAGATTCCCTTCTCCTGAGGTTACAATTCCTTTGCTGCCAACTTGCAAATGATCTTCCCTTCATGCAGATAAAATGATAGAGAGATATAGCTGAGTACTATGCTACTGAGCACTTTAAGCTGTTCCTCCTTTCTTACATGTGTTTGTTTTTGAGTTCTTGTCTGGTTTCCTAATACATTTTAACTTATTGCCTTACATCATTCAGATAAAATTATCAAAGGCTACTGAATGTTTCTTTGACATAAAATGCCTTCCAGCAGGAGAATAACATTTTGTCATGCAATGATAGCTCAGGTTTTTTGAATCTGTTTCTTTCTGTAACAGTTTATGAATTTGCATTCTTATGTTTGCTTCTTGCTGCTAAATTACTCTGGAAGTCAAGGGTTATAAGAAGGTGCATTTTATAGACACATAAAATGAAAATAGACTATTTTACTATAATTCTACTTAAAATGCAAGCAATCAAGATGCAGAAATCTGTAGGAATCATTCCTTTCACAAGTCATTTTCAGGTTGGTTTTAAATTTTGATACACCAGGGGAGAAAAATATCTCCCTGTATGTTTGCAAAATACCTACTTCAGTGCAAACCGTATTTTGACAGAATCTTTGATCTCTATCAGAGTGCAAATGACTAAAAATTAAACATGAGGAAGAGCATTGGGAAACGTATTCAGCACAAACTAGACAAGGGAGATCTTTTCCTTCTTCATTTGAAATGTCACTTAAATTCTCCTTCACAGACAGATATTGGGAGATGCACATTGGTCCTGATCCTGTTTTGTCCCCTTCCTCCTCAGTCACCTGCAAGAGGAGATAGGTAGCAGAATTTAGACTAAATGATGTCAAGTGGGACTGAATCTTCTGGCTCTGGGGCATCCCCCCACCCATGCACGGCCACGATCGGGACTGTCTGTGTGGGGCTGTGCCAGACCCGACGGCCCTGGTGTTGCAGGAAGGACTGAGCAGCCACAAAGGGCTCTAGCAGTTCATAAATGTATAAATAAAACAGAATACAGACATTAAACAGAAAAGTAAAAAATATTTTGGATACTTAGGAAATTAATTGGGCTTAATCCACAAAAGATTTAACATTTTGTGGCCAGGAGCTGTCCTTTGCTGTAGCTATACAACCGTCTTAGCTTATCAAACAGTTCCTATAGAAAATCCTGGTTGGATATTTTAATAACCCATTCCTCACTGCTCATGAGAAGGCTCTGATGAGAATAAAACCAGTGTTATGTAGGTGAAAGGCATCAGGTGAACTGTTTATTCCCTGACAGTGTCAGTCTTTACCCCAGATTTCAAAAAAAAAATACTGCCCTAATATCCTAATTTACATTTACACCTTTCAGACATTTGTATATATTTTCATCATGGAACAGTGCACACAATTCGACTCTAGCCTGTTTGCACATCTTGGCAGACTTGTAGTGTGTTAAATAATGATATTAAACAGTTCAATTAACACTTTTCTCCATTTTCTGTTCTAACAAATATGAACAAATGAGTCCCATGAAGAGCAGAAGTCTGTGTTTATGCTGAGAGCTTTCAGCTTCTAAGCCTGCTCTATGACCCTATGAAAATGTCACCATTTAACAAACACAAATTTAGTGAAATTCACAGATTTAATATTAAGCACAAAATTTCTTTACTGGATATCGCTTCTCACTCCTTGACAGCCAGAGGTCTTGGGGATTATGCTTTTTTGTCTCCTACACATGTAAGGCAATTTAGGGAAAAGCAGAAAATCAACACAGCCCCATTAGCACAGGCTGTGACTCTTGCAGGGGAGCAGGACTCGCTGCCTTGGCAGAGGGAGCGCTGCACAGATGCACCGCAGCCACCCCAGCATTCGGCTTGCTTTGGGTGTCTCTGAATGTCCAGGCACAGGGGCATGGAGACAGTCCCTTTGTTTCACATGATATAACTTGCCACATTCCTTTGACGGCAAAGTACTGGTCACAATATTCTTGAAAGTACTGTAGAAAATTAAAGTATCATTTAAAAAGGCATACAAAAATAGCTTGTTGAGATTGCATATCTCTTCATTGTTATAGGTCTATCTTTCTGGATTCTGCACTTTCAGTGGTTCTATTTCTAATGGAAATAAAAAATAATGCTACTTTTTTTAGGTGTTAAATGCTGTTATTAGTCCCTTCCTCACAATGAGAGCTTTGCAGGAGGATTTGTTCAGTTCTTCCTCAAATCACTGCAACATTTCAGATTGCACAGCGGATTTGAGCCACTTCAAAGTAAGGGGGGCTAGTGGGAGAACACAGCCCTGGTCCCCATAGAAAATAGCCTCAGCGAGGGGTGGGTTGGTGCCCTACATTCTGGTGTTGCTGTTCTCAACTCCGCTGCAATGGTTAAACTTCCCAGTGCAGGAGAGCACAGGTAACCACGCACAAAGCACGGGGTGTAAAAGGAACTCTCTTGCTGATAGCCATCTGGAGAGCACAGACTTCAGCTCACTCTGACTTATTTTTAGGCACCAAGCTTCATAGTCTTTAAGGGCAAAGAGAGGGGAGTAAAAATAGGCCAATTAGTATAATTTCTAAAAAAAATTCCTTAAAGATTCTGAGCAATTGCAAAGGTGACTTTAAAATTTAGGAGGAATGAAAAACAAATGGGCTGGGTAGGAAATTTGGGGCCTCTAAGAAGATTACTTAGCCAATAAATTGCCTTTTTTTTATTTGAGGATCTTTGAAGTATCCTCCCTGGAGGGACTATCTTAAAGCTAGCTTTAGTTAGTAGCACTGAGTTTTTAATGGCTTCCGAATGTACCTTCCCTATTTTCTAATCTTACTGTAACCTCTTACCTTCCCTAATTGTTTTGTTATATTTTCACTCTGGGTTTTGAAGAGCAAACTTAAAACTGTGAAAAGTGGAGTGTTTGTGTGTAAGCACAAGGTGATATGTGACATTATTTCAGGCTTGCCGTGGTCTGTTCCTGGTTTGTCACACAGACTCACGTTAGTTCGTCTACAGCATTGTGAATTTTAGGAAAAGATTTCGGTCCTGCTTGGAAATCTCTGTGCCATCAACTCATTGGACATCTGGTTTCAATTTACAATGTATCTGCCTGAGGGTGTATAGCACCCCCAGAGTAAATAATAATAATAATGTTAATAATAATAACAATATCTATAATATAGTAATAATAGATGTAAATGAAGTACATGTTCTTGAGTTTCCAATGTGGGAGAAAACAAATTAGAAAATGAATTGCCTGGAGGTTTGCATTTACATTGCACGGATGGTTTACATTTTAAGCAACATGAAAACAGACTGCCTTCAAGGAAGACCATGAATACTTGGGGAAGATTTATTTAAACCAAAGATTTGGGGAAATGTTAAAACCAGGTGAATTCTATGCACAATAAAAGTGCTAGATCAGGTAATTTGGTTCAGCACCAACTGCAGGTCTAAACATGAGTAAAATCTATATTTAAAATCAAGGATAGGTAAATTTCTGCAACCCAACAGGATAGCAAAATGTCTTAAGTGCAGATATTTACTAATGAAGGTTGAAAGTAGATGGCTGAATGGAATTGGATGTGTGGAGGAAATTTTAGGCTCTCTGGTATTCCTATTTGAGTTTGTCTTGTAGAAAGCAAAATCTTTCACAGTAAAATATCAATTTGAATAAAGCTTTTGAAGAAAGTGAGAGAGATACATTAGTGAAGGCACTGGCAATCATTAGCTCACTCACATTTTGTACTAACGAATCTTTACTTTTACTCCAAAAAAGAGAAGCAGGGACAGCTTTAAGACAGACTCCACTAGAGTCTGTTGACTGCAGCTTTCACCCAGCTGTCAGAAGTTCAGGTTCAAGGTACTCCTCAAAAGCAGACACAATTGCAACCTGAACCTCAGGGTCTCATCTCCTGGGCCCTGACTACACGGCTGTTAAATATTCAGGTGCAAGATTTTCTTCCCCTTGTTTTTCACAGGGAACTTCAGGAGGTCTCAAGGTCCTCTTCATGAAGACCATGATGTAGAAACTTCGTAGGTAGAATTCCCATTTCACAGCAAGACCAAGAGCAGCAGCAGAAGTCGCAATAGCAGCAATTCCAACCCTGCAGGTCACCATCCACCGGAAGGAGGACAACACAAAAGTGGGTAAAGAACAAACACCTGTGGGAGTCCTGCCTTGGGGTGGTTGAGCATTGCCTTAGAAGATGGTCAGGAAAAGTAATAGCGGGATGGCATGAGATGCTGCTTCTCAGAACAACTCCTCTGCTGTGGAACACAAGTTGGTACATGAAGCAAGACATGCAGTAGCGCTGTGATCGTAGTATGAATAAGCACAATTAGGTTGTTATGCAGTTTATATGTGCATGTGAAAGGAAAAAAAAATACATGGTTTATTTCCATAGAAATATACTAAAGGAAGAATTTAGGAAAGGAAATCAACTCAGAATATGTTTAAAGAAATGATGACAGAACAATGGATAGTGTTCATGTTTCCCTGCCAAATAAAATTACAGAACAGGAAAGCTACGAGGGAAGAAACGGTCAAAATAGAAATTACAAAAATCTGTTCAAGCTAAAAAAAATATATAATTTGAAAATTAAACCTTTTGCCAAGTGAGGTCAAGAAAGAAAGAATTCTGGACTATATGGTGCCATCTCTGAGGACTGCAGGATTTCTGAATAACCCGATAATGAAATAATTTGAGTGCTTCAGAATAGAAGAACACTTTCAATGAAAACATGAGAAAATATAGAGGAGGAATGGGAAACAGAATAGCATGTAAGGTTATTTTCTATCAAACTGAAAGATTAACACCTACACTGCCCTGTACCTCCATATGTCAGGAAGTTTAGACAAAAGACCTGAAAACAGAGGGCATGAACAACAGTAAAAATAGAAAACAGCCCTGATTCAGTCAAATATTTAATTGGTTTTAGGGAAATTTGGATCAAACATTAATTCTCCTGGAAAATGAAATACAAAGTAGATGTGCATTAAGTGGATATAGTATTTGGTCATGTATCTAGTTGTAATTACTAGTTTAAACATACAAAAAAGCTATGAAAATAATGGTGGGCATCTTGAACTACTTTATCATCAAGACTAGCATTGGAGGAAAAAATGTAAATAAGTGTGTTTTAATCCCCCTGTGAGAATATAGAGGATTCACTTTTAAAAATAACTGATTTACTGAACCCTAGCTAGGGTCTTTGCGAAGACTTGAACAACAGGACACAAGAGGGAAAACCAGTGGATATCTATGATACAGACTTTAAAAAGTCTTCACAAGAGCCAATTAAAGACATCTGTAAGTCTCTATTACAGTTTTGTGTATAACTAGGAAGTGTGGAAGGGACAGGACCATGGAGGAGGTTTAAAGGTTCCAGTGTCACCATGTCATAGTTCTGGAATAGGATCATAGTTGAGGTAAAGGTCTGTTGTTATGCATGTGCTGAAAACTGAAGTTAGGCAGCCAGCCCTGGCAGAGAGGTGTATGAGCAGCTCTGGGTAGATTGCACAAAAATGAGGAAATCAGACAGTATTCTGTCAGACAAAATGCCACTTCTTTACAAAATAATTTACTTTAGAAGGTGCAAATTAAACTACATATTCACCCCTCTGGGATCTGAACTTGCTGTGAATTTCTGAGGAAAATTATTTAGGTATCACTATGGACAGCTCAGTAAAGATATCTGCTCAAATTCAATATGTAGCAGCAGTCAAAATTGTAAATTAGATGTTAGGCTGCATTAAGAATGGAATAGTTGTAATACAGAAAATATGGTACCATTTATAAATCTGTGAAACAGACCTGGAGACTGAGAGCTTTCAGTTTGTTCTCTTGATCTCAAACAAAGAAAAAGAAAGAAAGAAAAACCAGAAGTCTGAGGTGGAAACAAGGGATGATAGGAGTTACAATGAGGAAATATTTAACACTGGAGGCCTTGGGAAAAAGGATCTAATTTCTAAAGAGGAAAAAATAAGCATGCAGGTAAAGGTAGAAACATATGCTGTAGTGGAAGCTGAAATGGAAATCAGATATTCTTACACTGCTCTTTTATACAGAACCATTTGTATGGTATTTGAAACAAGCACAGGCTTTAATAACTCTGCTTTGCATCGGAGATGCACTAGAGCTGCTGATATGAGGTCTGGTATTTCAAATGCTTTGGTCATTCAGTGTTTGTAGCAGGAGGTAATGGTTCAGGAAAACTTTGATTCTTCTCACTTTTAACACTTTCCACGTTTCTAGGGACATTTGCAAAAGGCTCATTTGTCTAAGTTCAAAAACTCTCTTTAATTAAAAAGCCATCTTTGTGAATGCAAATGAATACATCAAAAACTCTCAGAAGTCCACACAACTAATAATTAATTTAGATTTCAAGGACTCTCTAACACTATTACATCATGAATACCTCCCTTATTCAAGAATGGGCATCCTTCTAGCAATTAAAAGAAAAATTTAGAAGATAATTAGACACAATTCTCATCACAATATTTTACACAGGTATATGATTTTGAAATTAGGTCAAGGGAGGGAGGGAAAATAATGATTCATTACAGAGGCTCCAAGAAGCAGAATTACCCCATCATAACTTCTAAGTAATCTGTTTTTCTAAGTTGTCATCATAACGAATGACCACTGTTAATAAATTAGGAAGACGGAGAACACCTTACGGCGTATGAATAAACTGGGTGCAGTCTGACATCTGTCTTTATCAAGAAAGATGCCAATAAAATCATTGAAGAGTTTATATATTACAAAATACACAGCCTATATATTGCTTGTATACTGTGGTGATGTGCCATATAGAAAAAAAGCTGATTACTTGCACAACAGCAATTACAGAATAAACCTGGGATACCAAAGTAATTATGCTAAAATATATCAGTTGCACTCCCTGAAATAATAGGGGAAGGGATAGATGTAATTTATTTTAATGGACCTGCAGAGGTAATAAAGAATTGCTTAATGTCTTTCTTCATAGATTTAGATCTTTATGATAAGGTTTTTATGAAATGGAATATATAGCCCAAATAAAATGAAACCAGATTTAATGAAATTGCCCATCAATAGCACAAGTTTGGGGTTTTTTCCTTCAGTCCGGATGAAGTTCATGCAGCCTTATATTGATAAGTATTAATAACTACTGTACTCAGAGGGTCCTCTGAGTGATCAAAAGTTATTTTCTATAACTGATAGTATGGTCTGGTGGAAGATAATGTCCAACAGCTCAGGCAGGTCTCAGGAGTACTGATATCCCAATTCTGCTACTGGTTTTATTACTGATCTGCTGTTTGACCTTAAATGCAGCTTACGAGGTAGTATTGAATTGGTGTAAGTAGTACCAAGAACACAGAGTTTCTCACAACTTTAATTAATGTCTATCAAGATCCTGAAAAAAGCCCTGATGAAGCCTCCAAGGCTTTGTAGAAGTCCAAAGTATTATTGTTAAATAGTCTGAAGCTTTGACAATATTCCAAGCAAAGTTGAATACACATATTTATATTTGGCATATATAGCAGAAAGAGCACTTGAGTTTCATTTTAAAATTCAGAAACTTCAAATAGAATGTTTCTAAGATAAATATTTTTATAAGTACACAACAGATATTTTAATGCGTTCATAAACATATATCTACTGCATTCTACCATCTTATCTGTAAGCACTGAATCAAAATTTTGGGAAAAAATCATTTTCTGTTCTGAAGGAAAAGTTTAAAACTCTTCTGTATATTCTGCTCTATGGCCATGCTGCTGAGCATTCAAGAGATTTCAGCAGAAACTTGATAGGGTGCTTTTTGTGTGAGCAGCTCGAAGTTCAGTAGGGCAACCTAGTATGTGACAAGATAAATATTAAATCTGTTAGTGCCGAGTGTCTCATTTCCCAGGACTGAACTGAAACTGTTTCTGATACTTTTCTGAAAAACCTTTTAAAATCTCTGTTGTGATCTGGTCTAGATGGCAGTTGAAGTCAGTGAGGGGATTCTCAAGTGAATTACCAGAGCTGAGTCTTTGGTAGCAAAAAGCTAAAACCTTCAAACCCATGAGGAGATCTGAAGACTCCTTCTCCCTGCATTTCCCTTTCAGAGCTGCATTTGCTGCCAAGAAGTTGCACTTATCTATCTCCAATTTTACTGCAAGCTCTAGGCATATATGTGGGGTGATTTTAAGAAACCTTACAAAGCCAAAGACATACTGCAGCCTGAAGGGTTTCTGAAGAAATGTGGCCCAACCACATTGATGCTAATAACCAAAGGATTTCAGTGCAGCCTGGGTGCTCACACAACCACCTCAGTCTCTACCTGTGCTACCAGAGGCACCACCATTCCTGTGCTCCACACCAGACCAAAAGGCTCTGCATGCAACCATACAGGGTATCTGAGGTCCCTGCAAGGGCTTGTGTTGAAATACTTACCATGTGCAGAAAACCATGCTGTCACACCTGCCACACCGGCACACCTGCTGTCTGCCTAAGCCAGCTCAAGGTATTCCTGCCCCTCATGCAGATTCCCTCAAGCAGGCAGACACTGATGACAACGATATCTCCTTGACTCTCCACCTGCACTCTCCACAGTCTTCCCAGGGAGAATGTTTGTAGAACACACTTCACCTTATGTATTTTAGACCAGAGATAAGGAAGAAAATTTTTACAGTGACGGTGGTGAAACACTGGCACATGTTTCCCAGAGAGATGGTAGAGGCCTCATCCTTGGAAACATTCAAGTTCAGGTTGGACGGGGCTCTGAACAACCTGTTGGAGTTGCAGAGGTCTCTGCTTATTGCAGGGGGTTGGACTAGATGACCCTTAAAGTCCCTTCCAACCCAAATTATTCTGTGGTTCTATTTCTAAACACTTGACAAAGACTGGCTAATTAACCCTCTGAAACACTTGTAAGGAAAGTAAGAATCACTCCTTTCTTTTCAAAACTAGTGCTATTCCCCAGAAGAAGAGTTTGCAGAGTTGGAATTCTAGGACTATTTTCCCTACTTCTTATCCTTCTGTCCTTCATCTCTGCCTTCTCTGATGTGCCCTCTAACAGATCCCTGTCAAGTTAGAGATAAAAAGGTCAACCAACCTCTATTCCCAAGTTTCTACTCCTGTCAGGGCAGCACACGTGGGCAAATCGCGCTACAGGTGTGCCCAGATGAAGCAAGGTGGACCAAACATACATGATTTCTGATGGGTGGGTTTTTTTGCCTACTTTTGGTTTTAAGTTTTCTATTGAATACCATTAGCATTGAGGAGAATAACTTTAGAGAAAACATGGGATGTCACACGGGGCAGGTTCTCTTGCTCAGAACCCAGCAGGCATCCAAGCTGTGAGTCTGTATGAGCAAAGAAACGGAAAAAATTCAGGTAGGTTTTTGGGAGTAATAATTGTCCACTACTTACAATAATTAATATAAGTAGTAGCAAAGCTCCTTTATGGAACCAAACAGTTGAACCAACAGCAATCTCCATCCACAATACAGTCAGGTTTTTGATCTGAAGGAAAGGCGAGCACTGAGGGGGATTTCACTGACATTGTTCATGAGCACTTTTGTGTCTGTTTGAGGTGAAGGAAATACCAGAGCAGCTGGAGAAGAGGAAAACAGGAGACTCAGAAGCATGTTAGTGTCCAGAGAACAAGCCTGCAGAGTTAGTGTTTAGGACTAGTACTGGCTCAATGAAGTGATGAAGAAGTTGGTGTTGGCTGGACAAAATGTTATTGAGGCCAGAGGTGTAACAGCTGCCCTTCATTTCAGATAACCATAAAGCAACAGTTACAGTCACTTATGAAACTATAGCAGTCTCCAAATCAAAGCCAAGAAGTGTGTCATCACCCAAAAAGCAAAGGCAAGTGCCTGGCCATTTCGGAATGTTTGGAAGGATGAGGAGAGGAAAGTAGAGGACATACAGAGATGCAGCAGAAGCCAAGCACAAAGTCCGGAAAGAGAGAGTGAGATTATTTGCCAGAGTTTTAGATATGGGCTTGAGGTGTAGGCTAAGGAAATATTTCATATTATTTGATTTTTTTGTGTTCAGGAAGATTAGACTTTTTCAGCCTTCAAAAGTACTCAAATTTGCATGGAAGATGCTCCCAGTGCATTCAGTTTTTTCTTTTCTCTAGAAAAATATCCTTTTTTTAGCCAGTTGCTTGAATCCAAAGGAGGCATTGTGTACATTATTTAGAGAAAACTGGCTGTGTACTTATCTTTTCTCCTGCTCTTGATCCTAACATTCTATGAGACTGAACATAGAGAATGCAGAAATATAAATCACCATGATACCCCACTGTGGTATATTATAGAAGAACTGCAGAGACACAGAGTAGGCTTAGAAACCCACAAATAGGTATTTCACATCTTCAAAGTCTTCTCTCTCCTTGAAAATCATGAACCTGAGGAATCTGTAGAAAGATTCCAGTGAAGTCAGTTGCTCATTATCAGCAGGAAGCAGTATGCTCCAGATGGAAAAACAAGTCCATATCTCTGTCGTCCCCAAGAGATTATCTTCCTGCAGGTATACAGACAGAGGAAAAGCCTGTAGAAGACATTGCAGGAATGAAAATCTCATCTTCCTCTTCATACTATATGCTCCACTTCAGCATCTCAACCTGTGGCATAAAAGATTTCATGATCAAAACTTTAGATATCTTCTTTTTTTTTTCTCCTAGGAGTCTGAGTAAGTTTGCTGGGAAACTTTGAATAGAGTTCTGTGGGATTTGGACCAGGCACTCAGGGATAGGGCTGAGGAAAGGATCTTGGTTTGGTTACAGTGTATAAGCACTAGGGTAGCAGTCAGAACAACCAGGAAATGAAATGGGGTAATGATGCACCTAATAACTTACTGAAAATTCTGCAATAGGGAATAGAGCCAAAATCTCAGTTGAGATGTGAGTCTTTATTTCAAAACAGAGCAAGAAACCTCTTGGCAAACTTCCCAAAAGCAAGGTGTGCAGCTGAAAGCATTATTTCCAAACAATTCCATTCCAGAAGTACAGATTGAATGGAGATTATCACAGCTACCTCCAGGGCATGACTAACCAGGGCTGGTGAGGTAGATCAGGCTGGTGAATTGCTCTGAAGACTGACGTTTCAATAACGTATTGTGTGATAAGGGCCAGATCCTCAGCTGGTGTTGGCAAGGGCAGCTCCAGGGACATCCGTGGAGTTGTATCATTTTGTGCCAGCGGAGAATCTGGCCCGTGGAATGCACGCAGAGATGATTCATGGTTTAATACCAGGTAACACAAGGCTCTGTCAGAAAGACTTTAAACTAATAAACTGTGATAATCTAATCTTGTTATCTCAAATACAAACCACTTCATCAACCTCAGATTAAGTCAGTATGGGCTATATCTTCCCAGCCCTTTAGGAGGAAAAATGCAGTGATTTACCATCTGGTTAGAATGTGAGGGTCACGTGGAAAGAACAAAAGTCTCTCAATATATATAATTTTTTTCTATTCTAGAAGTTTGGGATAATGACTCTACTGTCAAGAACTATTTGTAAGAAAGTTATAATGAGGGGATATGAAGAAATAGTCATTATTCCTCAGCTCAGAAAGCTTGCACAATTTGCAAAATAAGATAGAAATTTTGCTGAAATATTGCTATTGTTCAGTCCCCGATACACTGACATTTCTAGTATTGCTTCATTCACTTTTTCATTTTACATCTTTTGTACAAGCTTGGAAGTCAATCCCACAAGTCAGTTCGTAGCTATTTGGGCAAAACCAGAGTCCTGGGGATATTTGACCTCTTCCTTTTGTGCAGTCCTAAATTGCACAATAATCCATGTTCTCCCAACTTCAGTAACTGAAATTTGAGGGCGACTTTCACATTCTTATAGCTTTCACAGATTAAGTCAGATAGTGGAAGATTATCTTTCTTTTTCAGGAGAGTCTTTTTTCAGAAGTCAATGCTAACTCAGTTATTGTTACTGGAGAGATTTCTGTTTTGAAGACCTCTCAAACAAATTATTGCAATATATTATTTCAAATTCTTTCTGATAAATCCCTACATGAGCTAGATAATAGTAATCAAATTAATAAAAATATAGCTGGGAAAAGAAGCAAAATTATCTATTCTTGAGTTGTTTAATACAAAGTAAAGAGATTACAGGGAAAGGTAAGTTTTGCTAAGACATTAGGAAAAACTTTCTTAATATTTATCTAAGATTAGCATAATTTAAAAATCACTCCTCTGTTACTTTGGACTCATCTATGACAAAATCTGTAAAAATTCGAAGCAACCATATATGACAATGGCTGTTGATAAGACTATGAGGCAGATGCCATATTCCACTGAAGATAATGAGTGCCCTTTGCTTGATCTCATTTGGCTTTGGGATGCTCCACTTACCTTTTAATCAAAATCTTGTAGTCATAATTGAGCTGTCTTGGTATTGGAAGTATTAAAGGTGTGTCAAGACACTCTCTTACAAATCCGGGAAGGGACAGTCTTTTCTGAATCCCAGAGACATTTAATGGTTTATGGGACATGACTTTACTCTAGGTGTCATCTTTTAAATAGCAAGTAAAATTAAGGTCTGGCCATTTGTGATTATAAAAGATCATTAATTTCATTAAGAATTGAGGTGCTCAATTCCCTTGCATTTAATTGAATTGTGCTTAAGTTACATTTCTTTGTTTTTCTATTATTTCCTGCAAAAGAATGATTTGGTCTGATATTTAACCTGGAGATTAACCAGTGAGACATAATATCCATAAAATGGACAGTCTTAAACCCACATAAATATCTTTGACAACACCTAATTTATAAGTATTTCTTTGATATCCCTTATTTGTTTCTTTCTGATTACATGTTCTTTCTGATTACATCTGTATCCATGATATATGATATATTATCTCTATGTACATACATGCCTATATAGGTAACATACAATTCACCCTGCGTTCATCATTCATTAAGAATAAGGCAAGATATCCATAGTGGGTCCAGTCTTTGCTCCTCACACTGATAGAGGCATCCATTTTGTTGTTTAAAACATCCAGATAACGAACATCCAGATAACAGGTCCTAATTTAAGGAACAACAAGCTTTCAAAATATTTATCAGCAAATATCCATGAATCTCTAAGAAATAAAATCCTTCATAAATAACTAATAGTTATGAATAATTATTTTAATATAATATTTTAGCTTCTTCAATAGTAAGGAAAAACTATTTTTTAGGGACATGAGAAAACTGTTGTGAAATATTTTATTAAAAAAGAGACTACTACTTTAGGAAGAAGCACTTATTCAAATTTGTTCCATTTTTGAACTTGTAACCTTTGTATTGGTGAATGCAGTGATGTATAATGGACTGATGAAGCAATTCTTGCTCATGTGAGTCAAAGGGACTATTTGCATAACTGAAGACTGCTCTTTCAGACCCTCAGTGCCTCAGTTTAGTAACCTGAGGAGAATGTCCTTTATATTGTATGTAGACAAGTGTAGAGTATATGCAGGTAAGCTCCTACAGGATGAAAAAAACATTAAATGATTCTGAAAAGATAAAGTCAGAGCTTTGCTCAAGTAGAGGAATAAAACTGCATTTTTTAGCAGATTGTTGAGCATAATACACCCAGCTTTCCACTGTGATTGTCTTAGGCATATTAATAACACAACCCTTTTCCACTCAAGGAGAAACTTGCTTCATTCTTTTATTTCCATAACTCATAAGGACCCTGTTATACTACATTTCCAGAAGACAGTTTGGGATGTGGCAGTTGGCATGGTGCTTATAGTAAGTCAGGCACACAGTACCATAGAGATCGTTACTGCAAGTGCATCTCCCCTTTGAAACTGGAAAATGGAAAAGCTTTTGGACAAACACCGCAACCCAAGCATGGAACAAGAAAGGCTCAGCCATAAGAAGGTGATGTGGGTGGTCATGGGTGCTTGCACACCGAGCACACTTTGGGTGATACCACCTCCATGATCCCATGGCACATCTTGCTCACTGATTTCTCCTCAAAGGAATATCAGTTACCATTGACATTCCTAAAAGTGTTAATCAAAAAAGGAGGAGTTTTTGCCATGATTTTCTAAACAAATATCTGGTTTACTTCAAGTGCCTGATGCCAAGATTGGAGATGGTTATTATAAAAATAGATCCTAGAGAGTGGACTGCAACATGCCTGTTTTTAGTGTTTAAAAACATGTTTGATTTCACATTGCTCATCTTACTAAGCCATATCATAAGATGCTTAACTGCCTGTCATGATGAGTTCCTCTCAGTAGCTCTCTGCCTGATTTCACCAAGTCCAATACTTGGTGCAGTTCACTCTGTTTGTCCCTACTGGTCAGACAGCTGTTTCTCCAGTGTGGGACTTGGTTGCCACGAGGCTGCAATGCATCTCCTAACCATTTTTCTTCTTTTAGAACCATTAATAATGTATTTCTAAGTATCTCACTAATTGAACTCCTGTAAGGTTTGCAAGTTCAGATTCCTGTTAGACTTCACATGAAAACTTCATCTTCTTCAATATCCCAGCTCCATGCCTGTTTGGATTGTGTCAGTATTCTGGTAGTATTCATAAGCAAATATGATTGTAATTTAGGCCTCCTCTCGTCAACGATGCATGGGAGATTTACAAGCATTAATACGAGTTAGGATGTAAATCCCTTGCTCGACAATAGCAGAGAATAACCCCCTTCATATAGATTCTGATGACCTGTGAACTAAGGGTCAAGTAGGCCATGCTACAAATTATCTGACAGCAACAGATGCCAAAGTCTTGGGAGGAGAAAAAAATAACAAAAAACTGAGGACTAGGAAATGCTCGGTGCATTTTCACAAAGAAAAAGCAACAGCAGCTATTCCTAAAACTTCATGCATCAACCACTGACATAGCCACAAATTGTAAGAAGCAAAACAAATATTCCTTCTTTCCTGGCAGCAAGCTTCCTTCTTTCTCCAAAAATATACAAAAGGAGCTCCAAAATAAACAGTCATCATAATTAATTACCTACCCAAACTGAGAGCTGTGCCATAAATCTTTAAAGTTTTCAAGTTCACTTTCAGTATAAGAGAATGTTTGGAGAGTCAAGCAGCAAAAACCACAAAGTATGTCAATTCTGAAAATAAATGATGTTTTCATAACTCTGAGATAATCAGATTAGTTCTCCACTCCTTTGCCTCAAGTTTTATACCTGTCTAACTCCATTGATTTCAATAGGAGTTTAATCCACACCACATCAGGTCTATATCAGTACTACATCAGTTGTAAATTGATCTACACCAGTTGTAAGTTAGAGGAGGATCACACCCTGTGTAATAGCTCACAGGCCTTATAGTCTGTTCTCACAGCTGCCGTTGTATTTTATTCTGAAACCTTGTGTCACTACTTTTGGCTGTTGCCCTACAGGTGTGTGAGGTCCTGTGCACTCAGGGAAGAGATACAGGGCTGAGCCATGGGACTGCAGACCACTTCGGCTTTTATATTCTAATCTCATTAAAAGTATCTTCATTTTCTGAACTGGACACTTGTTTTGCACTTGTGAAATCTGTTTGTGGACACAACACTTAACGTAATAGGAAGCCCAAGCAGAAGTCCTAGTGGAATTTGAACTGTGTTGAGACAAGGGTGGGAAGGAAGAGGAGAGTAGGCATCATTTCCAAAACAGAGATTTTACATATCCGTACCCTCATGGGTGTGAAGAATGTCCCCAGAATCTACATTTTGCTCAATATAACGGAAACTGTTTCAAGTTTTAAGTCAGTGAAATAACTTTGTGCAAGCTGGTTGGACCAGGCCCATCTTTACCAGATTCATCCATTCACACTAATGATGGCTCAAAACAGAGCATAAGAAATTGCAGCATTTGTATCTGTTCCATAATTTGGTGAGAAACTGAACATTAATGAAGGGAAGGGCAGCATGAGAACAGATTGAAAAAATGCAAGGAGCCGTGGGTTCTCATTTTTTTGAAGATGATTCCTTTGGCAGAAACTTTCTGTGAAATTGCAGATGGCAAAGGATGATCCAGTTCCTGAGCTGCCAGATGAGCAGTGAAACTAGTATTTGCTACTGGTGTCTAAACTCTTTTCTTTGTGTTGCAACCCTCTGTGCAGTGAGTTTGAACAATATCATCCCACTAGATGTCCCTTCCTCTCAAACTCCAAGTGTGCAATTCTATTACCTCAGGTTTGGTTCTGATACTGTTTTGTCAAGCCCAGAACAAAAACCTTTGTTTCACACCATGTTAAATGCAGCATTAATTAAAAGATCATAATCATTGCTCCTCTTTCCCCCTGAAACCCTGAGACAAGAAAAGGCGATCTGTGTCTACCCTGTGCATAATTTATGCAGGTGATTGAGGGGATACCTATCTTGCCTGGGTATTGCTTAGAATCACAGTTCATCGGCTTTGATCACGAGCAGGGCAAAGACACCAGTCTGGGGTAGGGCAGAGGTATAAACAGATGGGCAAAATGCACTGTAGGGGATAAAGGGGGTTAAACAGCAGGGACACGGGAGCAAACATGGCATGATGAAAAACCACTTGTGAGGTTTTAAAGTAAAAATCAGTGCATCTCATTAAGTCTGTTTGTGGACTTCTATACAACAGCTGAAGATGTCATCTTCCATCTCATTTTAGCCTTTTTGTTCTCGTGGCTGCCATCAGCCTTGTTTTCCCCGCAGACGCTCTTGCAAACAAGATGCCAGATCTCAAGGGGGTTTCTGTTTTAAGACAAAATCTACAAATAAATGAAGGACTGTAAAATATCTCAGTGGAAGGGAAATTAATAAATTACAGGGGCTGTGACCTGCTACTGTTTTTTGTTTGTATTTGTTCAGAGATTAGTGGCAGGGGAAGCTGGAAATTTTTCTGTGCAGGCATTATATTTCATGCAAGATAACAGGCATTTAAAATTATGCCATCATCTTTCTTGTACTAATGTGAGGTTAATTGAAAGGCCCATTTTTTTCCTGCTGTTTTGAAAGGGATGTATAAAGACCTGCACTGGTTTCACAGTGTTGCTGAAAACTTGAATGGGGTTTATAAGTCCTGTGGTTGCCCTGGAAAATATGCTGGTGGCCCATGTTGTGTCTGAATCAACAGGATTTTTTTGTGGCAGAAGAAGGTCTTCAAGCTGGAAGAGTCTTTACAAAGGTGTTTCATATGTTGTGTGTATTTACAGACACTCTGGAGAATGCAGCAGGAGCAGCCAGTGAATCACCATCGGGTTTATATGCAGTAACACAGATGCTCAAAAACTGCCATGTTCATTTTGCCAATTTGGTTACAACCTGAAAAGATATTGCTTCCATACAGTTTGGCAGAAATAGCCATTTGGTTGCACAGACATAATGCATTTGACTCTTCCAGGGTTTTATTGAATGAAGAGTATGAACATGACTCTGATTCCTTCTTTATTTTCATGGAAGGAAAAAAAAGCAGGTTGTTAAAACTGTATAGAAGTCCCACTCCAAAGCAAACCCATTGGTATTTGAAGGGATCACTAAAAACACTCATTTTGAACAATTTAAAGAATTCCATGACTTACATGTATGCTACATCTGACACAAACACTTGCTTTCCATGGAATAGTACCCACTGACTTTTGCAGAGTTTGAAGCAAACTTTGTGTTCAATGCAGCAGCACTGTGCATCAGGACACCATGCATTTTCAGTGACCTGTGAAATGCATGTTGGCAGCAGAGAGTAAAAAAGTGGATAGCAAAGAAGAATATGCCAGTCAGTGCCAGTTTATTAGAGTACTTGTTAGAAATGAGACAGCCTGGAGTAATCATCTAAATATCTATACGTATGTGCTAAATATATATATGAATGTATATTTATATATTGATGTTGGGGTTTAACCCCAGACAGCAACTAAGCAGCACACAGCTACTTGCTCACTCACTCCTCCACAGCAGGATAGGAGAGAGAATCTGAAGAGTAAAAGGGAGGAAATTCATGGGTTGAGACAAAGACAGTTAAATGGGGCAGAAATTAATTTTTAAAAAATAATAATAGAATTAAAATGTACAAAGCAAGGGAGGTACAATGCAATTGCTCACCACTCACTAACCAATGTCCAGTCAGTCCTTAGCAGTGACCCCTGGCCAGCTTTCCCCCTAGTTCACATGCTAAGCATGATGCCATATGGTATGGAATATGTCTTTGGCCAGTTTGAGTTAGCTGTCACAGCTATGTCCCCTCCCAAATCCCTTTGCCCCTTCATCCTGCTCACTGAAAAGTCCTTGACTTAGTGTAAACACTACTCAGCAACAACTAAAATATCAGTGTGTTATCAGCATTATTCTCATAGGAAATCCAAAACACAGCCCTGTACCAGCTACTAGGAAGAAAATTAACTTTATCTCAGTCAAAACCAGGACAATTGACTGCACAAGCACATATATCTATGCATGTGTATAAATTCATTTACGTGTATTTATATGAAAGGAGATGCATGTGTGGGAAAAAAATATATTGAAAGGGAAATCAAAGTAATCTTTATGCTATTTGGAATTAAGGAGAATCTAGGAAAAACAAATCTGGTTGAAAGAAGTAAAAAGCAGAAGAGAAATGGATTTGTGTGTACCTCTATAGAAAAAAATTGCATAAACTGATAAAAAAAAAAGAAGATAGAGGGTTAGAAGGGGAAGCCAGGCCAAATTCAATTAATTTCTTTTTTTTATTGAAATCCAGAGAAACTCCCTTAAGTTTGGCTAAGAATAAAATTGTGTGCTTTAATATCATTCCAAGCCAAGAATGTAAATAATCTCTCTAAAGAAAATATATATATATATATTTGTTCTCATTAGCCCTGAAAACCAAAGAGGCAGAGTTGACTTGCTGACTTGCAGCTTGTCCTTTTCTGGCAAAGGTCCTTCCCTGACTTGGCGGAGCACAGCACTGGCGGATGATCAGGTCTTGCCATAAAGATCTGCTGGCCTGAATTCTTGTGCTTCTTAAGGCATTCATACAGACTAAAGAGTTCTAGCAGACACTGTGTTAATCAGTCAATCAGATGTGTGCCCTCCCACATCTAACACATACTGTTAGAGTAGGCTGGGATTACTTGCTGGTCCCTTGCACACAGGTGAATATCAACTGTGCCTTGACAAGCAAGTCTTACTGTCAGCAACCTGAAAATCTGAGCAGGCTCTTTCATCTGATGTTAGTGAGAGCTTGACTTAACTCTCATTTAACACAGTCCAACCCTGCCATTTTAAAAGCTTCACACAAATCAGTTTAAGAACAGCAAATCTTGAATGGATATCCTTTTCCATGTATTTTAAATAACCTCTTGCACATCCCATCGGCCATCATTATATGTACATTCACTAACAATGACTATTGCACCTACCTGCAAGTGTGAGACCTACTTGAAACACTTCAAGTGATGATTAATTTTGCTCATATTTGTAACACTTCACTTTGCAACTTTGACATTTCAGAAGATAAAGTGGAAGGTGTTTATTGCTTAGTGAGTCTTGTTAAATGGATTAAAATGTGAAGTAAAAGCTCAAGTCCTTTCATGTAGCATAGATTCAGTTCAGACTGTTTTAGATCCTGCACACTTAAATCTGCCATACATACAGAAAAATACATATGTCTATAGAGAAGCAAAACTTGCTGTCAGTGAAAAGCCTGCCAGAAACAAGTCAGTTCAGGCAAAGATACATGTGCATACTTCGCCTAGGAGAAATATTCTTGTCACATAAAAATCCCACCATTAATCAAAAATCACATTACAGCTTCTGGAATGAAGTTTCCTTTACTACTCTTTAATAATAAGTCTAAGATAAGATAAAATTGGTAATTGTACCTTCTCTTCTGATAGAAGATAATACTAAAGTGGTATAGAAATTTGAGTTACAAGAATATATTCACCCTGCTAATAGGCTTCCATTATGTAGTCTTTACTGATTTATTCATTACACATTTTCTCCACATATAGAAAAATTTAATTGAAAGTTACTTATTACATTGTTACAAAATGTTAACTAGAAAGTTTTCTTTAATCAAATGATCATTAATGCTGGAAGAGCTGGTTTATTTCAATAGTGCATTTATCAGGAGCAAGAATAACACAGGCATTACGAACAATGGTTTCACAGCACTGTTTGTTTTGTGAGCACTTCCAGGGACTAAACAGATGCCATTGTAGCTTGCTGGGATAATAAAATACTTTATTTATATGTATGACATTTCTTAATCAAAGTTCTAATGACATATGAAATGCAGTAAGGTGTCTAATATGGTGCTTTATCGAAGGAATGACATTAAGAAGGATATAAAGGAGTTTGTAAAGCATTACGAAGGAGTTTGTAAAGTCAGACTCTTCCACATGCGGGTCTCATAGACGTAGGTGGAAGACAAGTTTCACACTGTCTCAGGCAGAAAAGCAACTTGGCATCATATTGTCCTGCAAAGAAAGCAAGAGAAGGGAAAATGTACTCAAAGCTGTAGCAGTTTCTAAGTCACTTTTGCATATTCTGCATTCCCTGAAGGTGAGGTTTAATATCTCTCTGGTATTACTGTATCCCCTAGTGATAAAATCACCCGTACCATTGAGAAACCTGAGGGCTCTTCTTCTAACTGGTCAGGTATCCCATTTTCTGAAGTCCTATGCAAACAGAAAGCTAAAAGAAATCTTTTGCCCTGAAGAGGCAGAGGATGAGACACAAGAGATACTCCTCACAGGTGGGTGCACTAAAGCAAAGGAAAATCTCCATGCAGGCAACAGCATAAGTACACACAGCAGAGATTCCAGTCCTGTCATATGAAGCATTTTTTGAATGAATTTGAGCTTATAACTGGATATCAAATTTATCAAAATCCTGTAGGGTAGTCCCATTGCGCACCAGATTTAATTCTCCCCAGCCAGTCTAGCACCCAATCATTTCCACAGCATCCAAAGAAGGCAAGTACAGAGCTGCCCTCTTGCACAGTTGCTGCGGATGGACAGAAACAGCCCATCTATAGGGTAGATCCAGGTACCCTCCTCGAGCTTGTAAGATACATGTGCAAATATTTCCTGTGTTTAACAATAACCATAACTACACTGTAAACATCTCTCTTATTTCTGATTGCACATTGCTCACAAACTGCAGAAAACTGAGTCATTAGGTATAAACTCCATAGCTGGCAGAACTACAATCTGACTCAGACTCAACTGTCACTGTTTGTTTCCACAGTAAATTAAGTGAAGATCACAGAACCAGAGCAGCTACTGAAAGAAATCTGGAGAAACCCTATGGCCAATAGGCCAATAAATGAGAAAAATACTTGCTGAAAGTTCAGAGACATTGAGCTACACGTTAATTTGAAATAGAGACCTCATGTCCCTTCATATATATTCTTGATACTTCATATCAACCCTGAGATGAAGATACTGCTCCCCTTTAGTGGGACCAGAAAACCAGTGATTTGAACGATATCTGTGATATAATGATATGGTCACATGCATTGAAATCTCCAAGCAATTTGCCATGACCTATGAAACATTTACTCTGGGTCACTTCTAGTCTGAGCTGTAGTTGAGTGAATGTTCATAGGCAGTGCAAAATTCCCATGCAAACTTACAAAATGGTTTTTCACTGACTGCTACACGAGCATGGTGATGCCCTTCATCACTGCTGCATGGGCCCATCCCCAGCATCAGCCACAGCTGTCACCTCATGACACTTGCAGTCTTGGCCTCCCATTTCTCAGTGCATTTTATAACATCTCCAAAGCACTCTGAGATGGGCAGACTAATCTGATGGTAACACAGAAACACAGTGTAGGACCCCAATGCAACGCAGAATTCAGTAGCCACATTAACCTGCCACTGCATCCTCTTCCTAACCCCACATAAATTTGAGCAATCTTAGGAAGGGTATAGAAAATCTGCACTAACACGTAAGTGGTTACTTATTTCATTTTTCTTAATTTAGTGGTTTCTGTCCCATTTGCAGTAAACAAACCTGAATGGTGGTTATTTCTGAAGCTGTTCATACTCTGTGTGACTTGGCCTCTAGCCTGGAGCTTTGCTTTGCAACCAGCCTAAGGAATTACATAAGCAAACCGCATGTTTGGTGATGTTATTCAGTATCTGTAGAGGGTTACAATTGTTTAGAGGAGCCAAATTCAAAATTGATGAGTAAGCACTGCTTAGGAGGCAAAACCTTGCTCTGGGTTACACCCATCCTTTGCCAGCATAGTCAAGTTGCTTGCAAATTACATTTATAATGGTGTCCCTTCAGAGCAGAAGTCAGCACAGGGAGGCTAAGCTGGAATAATTTAAAACTCTTTTCAAGCCCTCAAAGCCAAATTCTTCCTTGCCTTAGACCTCTGCTGATGTCAATAGATTTGTTGAGACTGTAAATCAGGCCAGAAGTTGGCCCTTATTTGGTTCAATTACCCCATAATAAACTCCCTGAGGACTACTGTGCTGATGTGTAATTTGCATCCTTTCTCCTCTGAAGTAGTATATTTCTGTTTATAGATTGAGTTAGCAGTTCTAAGGGAGGGGAAAGGCTGCCTGAATCATTTGCAAATCAGAAAATCCATATATTTGAAAGTTGGTGTGAAATATTTGCTTTTGGTTGCAACATTGTATACTAAACTGCTGTCTAGAGTAAATATTTACAGCCAAGTTGCAACAAGTTGTAAGAATATGTGATTTTCTACGTGGAAACACTGACACATAAGGGTGAGACTTTCCCCCAGCAAAACACCGACTTAATTGTAGGTTTTGCAAATATTATCAAGCATAATCTTGAAATTAATTTTTAAGTGTTCGCTAATGATTTTTAACCATGTATCAAGCAGCTGGTTTTGTGTCTGATTTCCAAGTTCTTAAACAGACAACTGTTTTCCGTTTAGTGACTTTGTCAGGCTTAACTTGGGATTAATTTGACTGCAGGTGTCAGATAAGCACAGTATTTTAGCAGCACTACCGAGAACCATGTGGACAAAATGCAGAAGCATGAAGGCACGGTGGTCAAAACTTTGAAAGATTGATGGAAGTGAGTTATGCTGTTTAAATATCTTTGTCTGCCCAGTAAAGCTAAACTTGCAAGTGGGGTGCAAGGTATGCTGCTAGTGTTTTGCCGTGTTCCCTGTTAACATAGGTAACTGGTCAGGCTTTTTTTAATCACAATTTGTCTGTCGACATAAAATCTAGCAAGCAACCTTCATAAATCATGCAGTGACAGCTAGTGTGGTTGGCCAGTGCTAAACACAACTGGACTCTTCTTTTCAAGCCTTTGCTTCTTAGGTCGCCTGCGTCAGCAGTACTCTTCAACAAACATCTGCAGTTCATCTTATCGTTTGAAGAAATATATGAGTTTCTCCATCAGGGTGGTTTTTTTAGCTTCAGCTTTTTGATTTGTTTGAACACCATCTGCTACATATAAAATGCAGAGAATTTGTGAAATGTGCATGCAGTGAGAAAATTTTAATTGTATTAACCTTTCTTTTTTTGATCAGGATAACTTCTTGTATTCATCATCTCCTGATATGTTAAGTAAGCAAATAGACATGTCTAAAGTACTGCCCAGATATTTTCATTAAGATCTTCTATCTCTATAATATACGAATACCTTGGGTACAAAACCAGAGTCTATTGCTTCCAGCACTTAAGAGTTATTTTAATACAGCTTTAGTTACACATCCAAAAAGAGTTTAGCAGTAGTAATCTCTTTTACAGAGGGTTTTTTCTTATCTTAATACTCCGCATCTACGTGTGTATTATTTGCGTTGAAGAAAAAACGTTAATTGTTCCTAGAATTAATCACCAGAAGACAAACAACTCTATAGATGGCCGCAGCTCGCTGCCAGAAGCCCAGGCTGAGCTGACGTGTGTCATGGCATGCGATTGCCACAGGGTGGTAGGAGTAGTGCGGCTCCACAGCCACACCAGCCTGGAGAGGGGAGGGAAAAGTTTGGAAAGGACGAAGGAGAAATCGCTTTCCAGTTAGTCTAAACAGAGGTATCAAAAATAAGGTTTAACTCATGGTAAATCCAGATGGTTAAGCATTTGACCCATATCTAATCCCTCTGCCAAGCGTGCACCACCACCATCACTGCTGTCATAACACAGCACAGGCACTTAAAATCACTTCAGTTCCAAGAAGCAGCACACGTTTTGGAGAAAATTAAATTTTAAAGCATGTTGCAGAGATAGAAAAAAACAGTCCTGACAACATGTCATGGCTCCAGCCTTGAGAGGAACGGTATTATATACACTAAAATAATTCCTTGGGACTGCGGCTGGCTGCTGTTCTGTGCATTTTGTTATGATAATATCTTACAAAACACTGAGCAGTGCTTTGATCTCAAAAATAGTATTTCGCTGAGATCTATTTATTTTACTTAATCATTTAATAAAAGGAGAGGAGAAACAGATCAGAAATAGAAATTCTGCCTCTCATGTAAGTCCTATGCATTGTACTGATGAGTCCTATGGGTTATTGATTATTGCTGGCGTGATATAAAGGGGAAGGATCTAGTGACACATATGCAAACTAAATCCTTGTGTTTTGGCAATTATGCTAGTGCCACTAATGTTCATATTTACCTTCAAGGGAGGCTTACTTGAAATACAGAGTTATGCTCATTTATATTAGAGAGACTATGAGAGACACCTCGATTAAAATAAATAAATAAATACATAATACATACATACATACATACATAAAATATTAAAGTAGGGAAAATAACGTGTTTTATATAAATATAACATCCAAATACCTTCATGTTTTATTTTGGGATTGGTATAATTATGTCCAACTAACAGACAAGGATGTGAGAGGAACATCAAGCTCAAGACCTTCAGGGTATGAAATAAACTACGTATTTAAAAATGGGCAAGGTTTATGTAATATAGTATTATGTTTTAAACAGTTCATAAAAGAAACTAAGTGACAACAGAACAGTGTGGATGATATAAAATAATATAAACCTTCCTTCAAATATCAAGCAATTTTTATCTCTGCCTCAACTCACTTTCCACAACAGAGTGAGTGAAAAATCCATAGAGAATAAAACCAGTGATCCCTTTGAGCAAGGATACAAATTTACCTAGATATGTCAACCACACAGATTTATGGGACAAGGAGTTTTTCACCCTGAAGAAAAAAGCCTTCTTGTCAGTCATCTATAAAAAAGCTGAAAATAAAGCTCTTGGAGTTATTTTTACATTTTAGGAATTGCAAGAAATTTCTGTTGGGGGTTGTTGGGGGTTTTTTGTGGCTTTTTTTCTTTAAGCTTTCCCATAACCATGGAATAGCTCTCTTCATGGATGTATAAGAAACACTTGTGTTGTGCTGCTATTAATGGTATGATTTGTTAGTGTACTTTTATGTATGGAGTGTCTGCATCTGGTAAGGTCTACAACTGTACCTCCTTGACAGTGCCAGATGTTGTGAAGATAAAATACCTCCTGTGTGAGGAACTGCTGGAATCAGGCTCCGTGATAGGTGTTCTTAATGCAGTTTAAAAAGGCATCTGTCTTAAAATAATTTCAACATCTTACTTTTCTATTTATTGTTTTGTCAGATCTTTCTTGTTACTGGGGAAATATTTTAGTGCCCCTTCTAACTTGATTTTAAAATTACGGCTTCGGCTCCTTCCAATTTGGTTTTCTGTGGGGTTTTTTTAATCCTTAATTACTTTCCCAACAAAAGGGAGAAAAGGAAAAAAAAGTTTACCGTGAGGACTCAGTTGAGGTTAAACATACTGGCCCAACCAAGCCAAAAAAAAATTGTTCAGTAGGTATTTTTAAGCCAGGTTAGCCACAAAAGAGCGTGAAAAATATTGAGTCTGAATTTAGCCAAGATTTGTTCAAAACATTGCGGTGGAGAGACAAGAGGGCTGATAGAAGGCAGGAGTAGAGCCCTGCTTTGCTATCATACCCCATAACTCACTGCATTGTCAACCTCTTAAAATAGTAATGATACTTGACCCTTATTAGTATTTCTGGGCAATATATGAGCTTGAGTTTCCTTGGGTGAAAGCTAATGCCTTAGACCACCCTTTAGACCACCATTCTATCTAGTTACAGTACATATTAATGTTATTCTTGGGTCATTTAACTTACTCTCAGTGAAGAGTGGAGAATGGTGCTAAGCTGTAAATCAGCTCTGTCCTGCAATGGATTTGTGCCATAAGAGATCATCTTGAAAATTCCAGCCTTCCCTGACCATGGTAAAGAGGTTATGGTATGTAAAAATTCTGCTAAACATAGCTTGTTTCATTTTCGTGCTTCTCTGCTTGTCTGCCTGGTGAGGAGATGTTAAGACTCGTTATGGTGGACAGTGCATTGAAAAGGAATATTGCTATAATAAACCCCCCAGGGCTAAAACTTTTACCATGTGAGGCTAAACTCTCCATCCTTTCTAAAGGTAAGCTGCGGCAGTGAGGAAATTATTAAAGAAGGCCACTGATACTGTGCATAAAAATTATTTTTTTAATCCTCAGGGAAAAAGAAATGAGTTCATAAATGTATTGTGCTTAAAAGGTATCCTCTGAGTGCCAGTGTTCACACCCCAAATGACAGACTGCAATGTTCAGTGGCATTAGTCCATTTAACTAAGTCCTGATTACTTGAGATGAATTCATTTAAAAAGCAAATGTACTGCTACTCCCTTAGCAAATGTTTCACTAACTGTTTCTTGAAATCATAAATATTTTTTCCACACTGTTCTGGCAAACAAATAATGTTTACCTTTAGCTTCCTAGAAAAGATTTACAGATAAGTCCCTAGTCTGTTTTGCAGATGTGCCTTGGTGAATTTAACAGTAATATATACTGTCATCACGGTTGTCTTCAAATCTTTGAAATCACTTATGCCTTTTACAATACATATTTAATTGAATGTCTAGCTAGCAGATATGTATATGTATCTCACATTTGTGGGTGGGCATGTGTGTGCCTAATACATATATTTAGCACTTAAACATGGTACGATGAGTGATTGAGAAATGCCTAAGAGAGAGATATTTTATACATGCACATACAGTTAGTAAATGCGTAATCTCCTGAAACAGCCAGAGACAGGGAAGAAAGTGGAGAGACATCTGCAAATTAACAAATCATCTATCTTTGGGGTCATTCACAAGTTAGTTTTGCAGAATAAGATAGAACAAAAACATAATTCTGACGAGCATTTGTTCTGGTTATTTATCATATAAAATTGTGTAACAATATTAGACACAGGACTTTTTGCTCAGCTTATTCCTTATAGTATTACCATGATTTCACATCTTGGTGCAGATGTTTTGTGCTGAATAATGTCCTTTAGTTGACATTTGTGCTCTTACTGTCGAACTTTTAAGTAGCTGTGATGCATATATTCCGTAGGAACACTATGCAGGGGACAAGGGGAAGGTAAATAAATAACAAAACCTGTTTTAGGAAAGGAAATTTTAAAAATCTGTTCCTCTCCTGCCTAAGTGGAGGATTCTCCACATTGAATTTTCTATTTTTTAATAGCTACTTGTAATTTAAATTATTACTCAGTAATACAGGCTTTTGAGGAAACCTGAATATTCCTGGGATTTAGTTAGTCTTTGAAAGTGGAAGCGCTTTCCTGCTGCAGTGAGGATGGTGTGTCCCCCGGCTGAGATATACACTAAAATCTATTTCACATTGTGCTCTTATTGTTAATTTTATTGCTTGAATTGAGCAAACGGTTGTATTTATACCTCAAAAGGCTATTGTTGTTAAATTAATTTAACTGTTTTGAAGCTCTTTTTTCTGTGTTAATTATTTAAAAACAAAATCAAAAGTCTTAGAGGAGCAATTTACTTTTCAATTAAGGCTAAAGACAATTTTATGTTAAGCAAAAACACAAATTAATCTGCCACCACAAAACGAACCTTGTTTTAAAAAAAAATCATACAATCAGTATATTGATTCCCTCAATGTATATTTTTCATTTATTGGTATTATAAGATTATGCTTGAGCCTGCAGCAAAAGAAAAAAAAGGAGAGAGATAGAAAAAAAATGAAACTGTGCACAGGTATGGAACCTTAGCTTATTTTTTTCTGGCAAAATATTTTTAAAAGTATGCCTAAATTTGGAATTAGTCACATTAATTCTAGACTTTCAATTAATTTCTTTTTATACTTCTAGCAGTATTACTTTATTTGTATATCTTTAGACAATTGCCAAAGAATTTTCAGGAATTTATACTAAATTCTTCATAGAACATTTAAAAAGATATATACTGAAAGCACAGTATATAAGCATTTTAATCAAATTAATAAATTTTTCGTTTGTAAAGCATTCTAGATGTTCATGAATATGTTCCAGCGTGAAACTTCAGTACAATTTGAACAAGTTTGTTAGGGATCAAATTCCCCACTGGCCTAACTCTACTGAAATCAGTGGAATCATTTCAGAGGAGAATTTCATTTCTCATTACTGTGTGCATTTTTCAAATCTGCAATAACATCACACATGCACTTCAGTTCCTTACATTTAGAGAATGGATTTACAAATATAGCAAAATTATATTTTACTCTGTTGGGGGGAAAAAAAGGGGGGGGAGAGGGGAGAAAATAAAAATCTTATTTCTACTATTTTGTGAGGTTTTGGGGCTAGTTCACATTAGACAAAATCCCCAGGAGGCTCAGTGCATATTCACTCTTAGGCCAGCATATCCAATGCACTCTTTAGTCTTAGATTAAGGAATTAAAGCACTGCAAATGAATTTCACATCCAAAATCATTCAATTTGTCCCCTTTGTCTTCTAGAATCCTAAGCATATGGGACCACACTAAGTATAGCAAAAATAGCTGCTGCTATAATCATAATTAGTACCTATTAGCCCTTCCTAGGTGCAAAACCCCAGTGATGAGAGCACAGCATGAGAACCTAGATAGAAGAGGATTTGAAATCTCTGTAGTACAGGATTGTTATTGCTGCCCTTGCAGGTTCACCAAATGCAGTGAGTGAGAGGGAATTGCTGGGCTTGGGAACCAGATCCTACGTGCCTTTCCCATACACACAAAGATGTACAGACTGAGATCTTTTTTACCTCCTTGCTGAGGCATTTCTTCTGGTCCAAATATGCGTTCTATAAAAACCTGCTTATATATTTCTAAACATTTTTCAAGCGTAGCATTATTGATTTTTAGTAGCTTGGGTATTAAAATTTGTTTATCACGATGGTGAAGACATTTTTTTTTTCTTAGTCATATAGTGGATAGCAGCTGTTTTACACAGGCTGGAGCAGCTATTCAGACCAACTTAATATCTGAACTTTTTGCTGAATTATTTTGGTGGGCTTGTCTTTGATAATATATACAGGTTACATGCAGATTTCAGACTCCTTTCCACAAAATGCTGAAATTATAGGCAATAACAGATCTGAAAGACATTGTCAATGACAATTGAAAACAAAAAAAAAAACCCTGACATGTAAATCTGGAATGAAGCTTTTCTGACTAATGATATTTTGAAAAATGTCTGCTTTTAGATCTAGAGTGGAAAACTCTGTATGTTTACATTAGGGAGCCACAAGTCTCATTCTCAAAAGCAAAGATTCTAAACTGTGCATGAAAAATCAGCATGGACTGATATGTCTGCCCGCAAAAAATATGCCTCTTTATGTATATAGGCAGCACTGCATCGAGCGCAGTTCTCTTCGGCAGCACGTGGGGCTGCCTGAGCTGCAGCGAGACGAGCTTGAGATGGGACTGTTCGCTCGATCAGGAGTCAGACCCAGCCTAGCAGCGGCACGGCACCAGACTGTGCACAGTGCAGGGCCATCCCATCCCCAGAACAAAGGTCACAGGAGCCCCGTACGCGGGGCACCCGAGCCCTGTCCCCCCGCACGAGTTCCAGGGCACAACGCGGGGCAGTGCTGACACTGAGCGGGGACCTCCCAGCTCCCTCCTCCATCCGCCGGGGCGGCATCAAATAAAAATCCCATCTCCCTGCCCGAGCTCAAACATCTGACCATTGCAAGTAGTTCTCAAAAATCTGAGGCTGTCATTTTGTTCGGGGCTTCACGTTATCCCTCTTGACTTCAAGCATAAAATCAGGTGAGAGCCAGAGACAGCTCATAAAAGTGAAGTCATATGCGATAAGAAGAGTATAGATATCATAACCTGAGTGTGAAGGAGAAGGGAATGAGGTTATGATCATTGTCTGAGGAGATCTGTTCAAACAATGTAATAGAAAGCTGCCCCCTTTAAATAAACATTAAACTTTTGCTAGAGGGCTACAATTTACAGTTCCAGCATGATCTTTTGAGGTGCTGTGAATACATTTAATATAAAGATGTCTATACAGCTTCCCAAATACAAGGCATATCTTGCACCACAAGCTCTGCAACTTCTTTTTTTAATCAATAGCTCATATGTATTCATCGAAAGATATGTTGGTATTCTATCCACTAAACTTTTCGGACAATCATCACAGCCATATTAAAATCAACATTTACTTTTGAGTCTTTTTTTGAAAATGACAAAATAATGGGAATTTTAAAGGAATTTTTAATTTATTACAAGAGAAGAGTTGGATATATGCTATATATGCTGCTATCAATTTTTCCACATAATTAACCCAGTGGAATCTGTTAAGAAAGCAAAGCAAAACTGTGATTTAACAGTCAGGTCCATCACATGAATATGCAAAGGAGACAAGGGAAACTTTACCTCCGAGTCCTCCCTCTGCAAAGAGCTGCCCAGCCCCGACCCTCACCCACAGCCTGTTTCTCCCGTAGGCAGACCCTGCCATTGCCGATCATTTTGCTCCAGTTATCCGAGGATGCAGCTCAGCTGGTCACCTAGATTTTCAAAGAAAAATATTTTTTAAAAGGTGAAAGCTTTTCTGAGTGTGGAAACATTTTGATTGCTATTAGAGAAACCACTACTCAAAGCCTAGATACAACTAAAAGATTGAGTGCATTTTTATATACACTGACTGGTCTACATGCCTGAAAACATGTCATCTCCATTATGATTTATTTTGTAGTTAAAATAAAGCACAACGTTTTCTCCAGAGTGATCTTTATTTCATTTACTGCCTGAAAAAGATTAATTTCATTTAAATTTTTTAATAATATATTGTACAAGCCAAAAAAAAAAAAAAAGTAGATACTGAAAGGGCAAAATAACTGACATGTTGTATACAGACCTGTGTACCAAGTTCTAAAAGCTTGGACAGACTCAGACAATCGTGCTATATTAAAGTCAGTAATTCACAATTCATGCATATCTCTTGATGCAAAAGTTATTGCAGTCCCTATTTTTCATTAAAAAGATATGAAGGTAAATGGAGATGGAAGGGCAAAATTGTTAAAGGAGTTATGGAAATTGACTGATCCTTTCTTGGCAGTATCAGCTCAAGAAGAAAAGTGTCATCCACCCCAACTGAAAACCTCAAGCCTAATATCCCACTACTTGGGAATTTTCCCATATTGAGTAACACTGGCTCGGCATTCAATTCAAAACAAATCTCGTCCACAAGATGAAAGTCCCATCTTGTAGACTGACCTGTTCACAGTCCAGAGGCTGCATAAGGCCCCCATGCAGCTCCCTGCATCCAGAGATGTTTAATTACTTATGCAAAGCAGACCCATATGGGAAGTGGTCCATGAGAGCAGCCCTGTCGCAGCCTTTGGGCTCAGAATGTCCACCAGGAGCAAAGCCCAGAGGTCCACGTTCCCACAGGGAGAATTGAGGTCTCCCTTCCCTGACTCTGCATTTAGGTAATGAGTATAAAACCCCAACCTGACAAACCACCCCCTGATTGTTTGCTTCTTCTTATTTCTCTGCTAACTCACTCAAAAATCTCCAGCCACACAATTCAAAATAATTCAATCTTAATTTTGAAGTCAGTGCCAGGTAAGCAAAATACATCTTTTTGGCTCATGTCCTCCTTTCAAAAACAGTTCACTCTGATCTACCCAAGTCTGTCTCACACATGTTAGTGGGCAGGTCTTCTAGTCTTGAACAAAATAATTTGGAGGTGGTTTTCAGCCCTGCCCCATGCATTCCCAAGCAGCTCCTCCTCCCAGGTGCTAAGGTTTCTGCTGCCCAGCTCAATTTGGCTGCTGTGATGGATTTTTTCCACTGCTTCGGAGTACTGCTACTGCAAAAAAGTCAGCTGTGTCCCTTGTAAGTTCAAGTATCAGCAGGGATCTCTGAAGGTGACTTATGCCAACAAGTGTGTTCTAGAGAGACACTCATTTGGCAGCACTGTGTCACCAATTAGACTGGGAAGTTTTCCCACAGTTTCATACCATTTTCCATATCGCTTTGTGTGCAGTTCACTGCAAAGGCTGCAAAGGTGTCTTCATGCATTGGATATTCTCCGTGTAGTTGCATTGTCCAAATGATTTTTTTACTTGAATGATATATTTCCCCAAAGGAATAAAATAAAAATATACAGTACCACAGTAATTGACAGAGTCCAGGATTTTGCTGCATTGTCATGTATTATAACTGTATATTTGTATTCTGTCCAGGTAACTTATTCTACATCAGGGTTTAAAGAAAGGATAGAAAAAAAATGAGAGGAAAAAACCATGTACGTTAACTATTTTTCTGCTTTTCCCTCTTCCCCCTCAAGCCTGAGGAGACTCAATACTATGGTGCACACTTGGACTAGGTCACTGTGTGGTAGCAAGTAGGGGCTTGGGGACTTCAAGAGCTGGCTATGAGCTGTGCTGATCCACTCACGTGGTGTATTTGGGCTCAGTGCACCTGGTGACTGCCATCTGTTTTGTTTAACTACATAGTAAGAATTGGGTTAAACTGAAGCAAACCAAATCCTAATGTGCATTGTGGGTTCTGCCTTTGGTTTGCTTATTTCTTTGCAGTTAGAAGCAAAGTTGAATGAAGCGATTATGTTTAAACATACAGATTTCTGAAGTACATTTTGGGAGATTTGCAGAAATCTTTTAAGTGTGAATGTAATGTTGTCCACAAAATTCAGGCATGGCTCTGATTTTAAATTTTCACAAAAGATGGTGGTTAGGTTGTTCATTTTGGTCTGGATCTCATTCAAGTTGAGCATGATTCAAGCTCCTTTTAACGGATTACTCCTTTCTCCTGAATTTCAACAGCAGGCTTTAGAACATCTATCCTGAACCAAACTCAACATGAAACACAGCTTAAGGGTGACAAATGTTCTCTAGTAGCAGAGGTGTGGCCATCAAATGCAGTTGTACTTGCACAACATTGGCACTGAAGATCTGACCTCATAACCAATGTTTTCACAGAATACACTCTCTTCTGACTTCATGTTGAGTGAGGTCTTCGGTTTCTCCAGAAACTGTGAGACTCTATGTTGTATATATACACCAGAGCTGCCTGGAAAGCCTTTGTAATCTAAAAAATGATTGTAATGTTTCCTTCCTTTTATTCTTTCCTTCTTTTTTAAAACGCGATCTTTGAAATTCTTTTTTTCAAACTGAAAAAGCTCTTAAATCTGCAAAACCAGAGCTCTTTATTCCCAACGACTTAATATAATTATACACTAAGCTGTTTTGCACTCTTTTATTTTATTTATTTTTATGTATATTGCTCAGAAACCATCAAGTGAGCAGAAGCATAAAGGCTGACATTTACCTACAACCAAATATACCAGGAGTACACAACATTGCAAAACTCCTTTTGGGGTGCACGGAGGAAGCACGGCCAGGAGCATGCCATCCCCAACCCCATCCATTCCTCAGCTCCCTACTTGAAATGGCTGCTGGCTGATGTGCCCATTCGTGGGGTTTTGTTGGGAGTTTTTGTCTTGTGTGCTAAAAGCTGGACACAGGGTCCTGACCTCCATGGGCCATGGAAGACTCATGGCAGGGGAACAGCTCAGCCCATCAGCACAGAAGCAAACACCTCCATTAGCACATTAACTGCCCTATGAGTCAGGTAGTCCAGCAGCAGCCTCTTCCCCTAATTGTCCTCTGTAATTAATTAAAGATGAACTGGCAAGTAAACCCCACACTCCCAAGTTTTGAATGCATTCAGCATCCAGAGCTGGCAACTCCTCTCCACCAGCTCTCTAATAAATACCATCCACAGAAGTTTTGTGTGTAATTTCTGTGTAGGCTCAGCTCGGGCCGTGCTTGCAATACAGTTTCCAGCTGTTCAGCTCCAGTTTGTGCAATGAGCAAAAACCATTTATGAAGCTTCAGCAGCAGTTTATAAATAGTCACATGATAAACAGTGGGTTGTGCCGGGTACAAGAAAATTCAGCAGAGACATCACCACAGATAATATTATTGCTTATTAGAAGCTAAAAGGGGCCTCAGAATGTTTCCCAGAGTTGCAACTTTCTGCAGATCAGTACCCTCCTGTGCAGTCGGGGCCGCAGCCGGGCTTCCCAGTGCCTGGGGTGGCACCAGGGCTGGTGTGGGATGTGGAGAAAGGAAAAATACCCATATCTCATGCCCATGGCGTGTAAGTAACTATGGCAACATGAGGAGCCCCAGTGCACCTACCAAGCACCCTGCACCCCTGCCACTCAGTCACACCCTGGACCCAGAGGTTCACTCCATCCTGGTTCACCTGAAGAGCAAGCAGCCAGTCCCATGCTGAGCAAATCCTGAGGGTCTTTCCTCCCCAGCACCAACAGTTTAAAGGATACTGCATTTAGATCAAAAAATCTCTTCTTTTTTTGCACAGGCCAGCAAACAGCCATCATCTGCGAACAATGAGAGCTGCCAGGACGGGGGAAGGGAGCCAGCCAAACTGTGAGCACAGTTTTTCCAGAGCCGATGGAAAAAAAGGGAAACACTCCTCAGGAAAATTTTGCCCTGAAAAACACAAACTTCATTAGCTGTAAATGAATGCTCAGTCTATTGAGATGTGTTCTGTGCCCAGAAAGCAGCATAGCAGGGACAGGTGACCTATTTTCCCTGGAGAGGAGGGAGAGGTTCTCTATCGATCTCACCTTTCCTTTATCAGTTTATATATTAGCTTCTATGGCCTGTGGAGGAAGCAGCCAGTAATGGAGTGAATCATTCACAACAAATAAATCATATGACTAATTTAGCTTGTTTTTCTTCTCATGGCTCTTCCATTTCCCTAAAGTTATTAATTAGTTTTATATATTTTGCAATTTGAGGGTGTTGTTTTCTTTTTCCTCTACATTTTTAACTCCTACAAGTTAGCAAAAGTCTATTAGCTCACTTATGACTGGATAGATGAGTTCCATGAGGCTGTTCCTAGCCCCAGACTGGATGAACTCAGCATGGCTGTTGCAGATATTTGCATCAATAAGCAGAGAGAAAACTTGAATTCTGTAAACTGATAAAGCCATTTAAAGACTCTACTAAAGGCAGCAGAGTCCGAAGTTCAGTTTCTACAGATGCACATGTCCTTCAGGGCAGAGTCTTCCAATATCTCTGTAACACAAACACCTACAGTATCAGCACAATAGAAAGAAAAACGTAACATTGCTAAGATTAGTGTAAGCATTTTTTGCTGCACATGGATTTTAAAGCCAGAAGTAACCATTAAATCATGTGGTCCCAACCTCCAACATGAGTCAGGCCATAAAATTTCATCCCGTATTGAGCCTAATGACTTGTATTTACACAAAGCATACCTAAATCAATCTATATCATATTCTGGCTAGCACCCATCTCAACAAGTAGTTGGAGTGCTCCCTATATGTGGGGTGGTGTCACCTAGGGGATTATTCAGCTTTATCTCTTGCTAAGATGATGGTAAAACCAATAGAGAAAGCTGCAGTACTGGATTCAGATGAGGTCTGTAAGATTCGCACTCCATGGTCAGCATCAGAACGGATTGGGGAAGCCTGGTGTGTGCTCCAGCAGCTGACTGCTGGCATGGATGGAGAGTGTAGAAGGAGAGGAAGCCACAGCACTGAGAACTGCAGTGGGACTGGTGAGGTCTTCTCTCTCAGGAGGTGCCTGTTCCCCCAGCAGAGCAAATCAGCAGAGCAAAACACTGATAGCTTCAGGCCTCAGCACCTGCCCATATTTCTTTCTACTTGTATGTCCATGTTTATGTTTCTTTTGCTTGCTCCACTTGAGAGCACTGCACCCTTTCATGAAGATCTGATGTACACAAAAGAACAAGCCTGAAAACAAACAGAGGGCAAATGCCACCCAAACTAAAGCACCACCTGCAGCACAAAAATACCAGGCAACTCCCACGCACCTCTTCCCCCACCCACCACATCAATGGGGAGGCTCATTGGCAGAGCACAGTGCTCTGTCTGTTAGCAAGCCCCAACACCCAGGCATCAGGCAGAGAAAAGTCCCGACTCCATAGAAAACAGGGAAAAGCTCCCATCCTTGCACTGCAGGAGCTCCAGCTCAAGTGCTTCCCGAGCAGTTGCTGCAAGGAGAACTAAGAAAAGGAACAGTGTCCTGCCATGCCAGATCTCAAGCTAAGCAATATGGATGAGTGAAATGATGCAAGCTAATTGCAAACTGATGCAAGATGCAACTGAGTGGTGCGATGCTGCTCTGCACGAAGAGCTGCCCGAGGTGCTCACACCCAGCTCCTGCACAGCCACTGCTCGCTGAGCAAGGGCAGCCCCTCCTAAAAGCTGTTTCCTTTTCAGTCTGGGCTCAACATGTAATCACTGTGAGAAATGGCTGCAAGAGTCAAACTGATCAGAAGCTGGGCTCCTCCTGCCAAGTTCTGGGAAACTGGCCCATGGCCAGGTAATACTCAAAAGTAGGCACGATCCTTCCTCCTCTCTCATCAAACACCAACAAAGTGTCCAGGGTACTCACCTGACAAAGTGGTGTTACAGCAAGGTCTTGCAGTCTTCTGGGAAGTCTCCTTCTTCCAAACCCTTATCCCAGTCTGCAAACCAAGCTTACAAGACAATAGCTGACATTTCCTATATGAGTGTGAATCAGGGCTCAAAGATGAAACTTAGGTGGAAGCAAAAGAGAATGTAACTCAAAATAAAGGCAGAGGAGGAGACTAAAAGCCACTCTACTTTACACTACTAATTGCAGCAGTATCTCAGATGAGCTGATGGAAACCACATGTAGCTGTGTCACCTACAGTGTGACCAGATGCAGAACAGATTTACCTCTGTGCACCTGAGGGTGCAAATGAGGATGTTTTGGGACAATAGCATACTATTTCTCCTGGGCTGAAATAAGAGGGCTTTTCCTCCTATTTTACTCTAGATTGAAGGAAAAAAGAGATTACTTATTCCAGAAGGGATCATAAATATATGTGTGTGTATGTATATATATACACACACATATACAAAAATATAGAGATATATACAGAGTGAATCCCAAATAACTTTTCATCTTTTTGGTTAGACCTTTTCTTAATTTCCAGCTTGTCTTGTGTAGACAAGCCCTAGTGACAAGCCCTTGTGTAGACAAGCCCTAGTGGTAGACCCAACAAATTCCAGAGGTCAAACCCCACTCCTGACTCAGTCTTTTCTTGAATCATTTGACCAAAAAGTACACTTGGTTACTCCTTTGTTCCTCCAGTTTCAATCACTTGCAATGTGCTACTTAACCATCCTTTATCTTTTCCTGTTTAAATACTGTTAAGGGTTTTTTTCCTAACAAATTAAATCATGTGTTTATGTGTTTTCCCCATTCCAGCTTAACTTTTTGCTCTGTTGCTTCTGGGAAACATCCTGTTACGGGAGGATAAATGACAAACGCAGTGTGCAGGACCAGATGTGTGCCTTCAACACCAACGGGATGGATGAGCCATGAACAAGCCACCACTGCAGCACAGCAGCAAGCCACAGGAATACCCTAGCTACATGCTTTTATTCCTCAGTAAGTACTAGGTTACCGAAAGCGGCTCAGCCTCCAGAGAAAGGGAAGATTTAGGATGAGCACAGGGCTTACAAATTGGTTCTCTGTTTTATCAGAACACTGTCAGGAAGAAAAAGGTAGGAGAATATGCGAGATTCTTAATTAAAATATGTTTTTTAAGAGTTTTTCATTTTTACTTTAATTTTTTTATTTTGGAGTAAGCAGCTGAAAATTACTGCACAACTGTTTAACCATGTCTAATTTGGTAGTACATTAGACAGACTTTCAGCCTAATACTCTTGAGTCTATTGTAAATACTCGAACATTCCAGTCAACCAGACTGATAAAAACAATTTAACGGGGCTATTGGCAAGAGTGATCTCAGATTTGCTAAAAATCATGTCTATGTTCACGCATGCAAAGCAGCACATTTTCACTTACCAGACTGACTGATTGACTGGTGAAAAAATCTTAATGCAAAATAAAGCTACTGATACATACTGAGATTCTGAGACTGTTCTTAGCTAGGTCTTGTGGGTACAAAGAGCATCTAAAAAATCTGAAGATACTTTTAAGTGCTCTCAGAAGTTTTTCTTATGACATAATTGAAAAAAGGGTCAGTAATGGTTACAAGATGAATGCTTCAAAACATCTTTGAAGATGCTTTGAAGATAAAAATAAGCTCACATTTTAGGGTGCTTTATGGTGAAAATAGAGTTCTGTGTTATTTGGAGTATGCTAGAGTTTAGTGAAAGCTGAAGAAATATTAAGATTGCAGTAGGTTATTAAAAAGTTATATTGAAATGTGTAAAGTCCAGATAGTCACAAGATCTGAGACATGTGGGTATATCCCTTTGAATATCCTTTTGGCAATAAAGAGAGAACTCTTGTCCTGCGTTATATAGATGGAAGTGGTGTTTCTGGTAATGCTTTCATTAGTTTAGGTGACATGACATTATTAGAGCAAAAGGTCACGAATTAGTGATCTTCATGCAAAGAATACAAAATTTCATAAAATAACTGCTCAAACACTAATTCACTAATTTCTTCCAAGAGCAAGCTGCCTATACATTCAGTTAAAACGTAAATCATGGAGTTATTTACAGTACCCCATTCTTGCAAAAACTCCTCAATATCAACACAGCTCTGGCATTAACTTTCTTCATAAAATTAGGGCCATGGAATGCACTGCTCATTATCCCTGGAAACCATTCCTACTACGCCTAAGTAGGTGTATTTTGAGAAAATCTACCTGATACTGACCTGGACACTGTTGTCTGTACTGGATTTCTAACTTCAGCACTAGTGTGAAAACCTTATGAAATGGCCAAAGTTACACACCAAAAGAAGAAAATTAAATTATCCAGTTTACCACTAACATAAATTCAGGATGTCCTGGCTATTCAGTATTCTGTACTAAACAGATATCTATCTCAAAGCTGGCTGTAATATGATATGTCAGAGATTTGCTTTTTGAGTTCAGAGAGAGGACAGATTTCATTGCAAATGTCCAGAGATTCAATTTATGGTTTTGCAACCTGACTAACTTGGGTAAATTAGGGGATTGAAATATAATGTACTTTGGTGGCTATAAACTGTCTGGAAGCAAACTCCAAGTGTGGTCAATCATGCTATGAAATCCTCCTGGTGGCCAAAAGTCATCTGTGGTTTGGGTCACCTCCACACTCGCTAGCAGGGATTTTACTACCCGTTCTTCAGTTTATTTGCATCCATAAATTTCACCATGATGGTGAATGTTAGTGTTAGTTTGTTGTTCAATACCTGGTCTTGTATGTGGGGCAAAGATGAAGCTGTGTCTGTGAAATGGTCTAGTTTTTGCATTTCTTTCAGTCTCTTTATCTCAAACTGATGTTGTTCAAACCCTAGTATGCATTTTTCTTATCAATATAAATGCTGCTGCTAAATAGTAGACAACAAAGATGCATTACACCCTTAGTATTTTTCAGACATGATACTGTGAGAGATGTATGCATTACAGAAATTATTAGATGTACCTGATGTCCTCTTGCATATCTTGCCCTGTGCTTGTCTTTATTTCTGTGTGTCCCAGTGAAGGTTTTCAACTAGTGGGACTCAAGTCTCACACATTTTTTTGCCTCTCCAAATTAGGCAGTCAGTACCAGATGGACTCCCATGGGACCTTCTTAGGGCTGGCACATTTGTTCCTCTCAGGTCAGCAAACATTCCTGGAGATCTCCTGCACCTACATCTCCTACCTCTGCCAGGGGCCAAGGCAGACTGGACGTGCTTAAGGGAGTTCATGCTTCAGCTGATTCTCCTGCATTGCCATGAACTACCAGACATAAACCACATGCAGCAGCAGCCCAAGAAGCAGCCCTCAAATAACCTAATGTTACTCAAATAACCCTAACTACAGCGCAGCCACTTCAGTCACTACCTCTCTATTGAGATTAATGTGCCTGAGGTATTCTTAAGGAGAGCTCTTTCTACTGCTGAAACTTCTGCTTATTTTGAATCTTTTTTATCCCAGCATGACTTCTTGGTAGCTTTGTATTTGCGATAGCTGCTGTTTTCGCAAAGGTGAAGATGATATTCCCAGCTGACTCTAACCAAAATAATTCAACAGCAGATATGAAGCATTCATCTGACTTTTACTTTGCCTCTGGACATAGAGCTTTATGGTGGTTTAACAGCAACCCCAGAGATCCCACCCTAGGTTTCATCTCCTTCCTTTTGCAAGCCACATCTTGAGGCAAGTGAATAGGCTTAGGGACTGACTGCGTGCCTCCTCCATTGTGGCCCATTAATACAGATCAGGACTATTTCTTCTTTGATCTGCTTTGTCTTCCAGCAACCAGATGTAGGCTCCAAAACAGCAAAAAAATGAGCAATACCACATTTATTCATTTTGCCATGAAGCATTGTCTTTGGGCGAACCTTTGATTTGTCTATGAGTTCTGAGTCTGGCAAAAGTTTCAGTCCTGGGAATAGGCCTTCTCTGTTTTCACTTCACTCTTCAGCATTTATGATTATGTTTTTGCTGTCTGCAAATTTTGAAGTCCCAAAGTCTTTTTTTCCAGTTGACCTGGCTATTTTCTTTCACTTTCTCTGCTAATTGTTTTATGTAATGTTATGACCTATTCTAGTATCCACTTAGATTTCTCCCAAGAAATTGTCTTAGTCAATGAAATTAGTGACCTTAATTAGGCCTTCTAGTTTGGAAGGCATTAGTGACATTGGAACAGGGTGTTTCTGTCTGATTGCATTAGTTAGATCAATTTAGAAAGCAAAAGCAATGTGAAACCAAACTGTGCTGGTGGGAGGGAAGCAAGGAATGGGGGATCATCTCTATTTGCCTGATAACATTTCCACTGCCGGGCATGCTGACACACTCTGCTGCACGTATCATGCACCAGCAGTGGCTCCACTCTGTAAAGAAACAGCTGTGATGACTTTAGAGATGCCTAATTGATAAAGCACTTTGGGGGATCTATCATCCCATGGAAAGACTCCAGTAAAAGCTCTTCCTTCAACTTGTTAGCTTCAAATGAACCAGTTGCTTTGTTCTTCCTTTCCACTGGCATTGCAAAATCAGATATACTGTTCTTGGGCTGTCACCATCCCTGGTGCATTATTTTGGATTTCTCAATAGTACTATAATGCTTTTTGGTGTTTCTGATGCTGCTGTAATTTTGCTAGAGACACAGGTTTCTCCCTCCATCTTATCACGTGCACACCCTCTCTTTCTGTATTTGTATTGTGTGTCTATGTCTTTTCATGCCAAAGAAAGCCAGCACACTCAATGCAGTAATGCCACGGACTTGAGACAGTCTCTTTAAATATGCTTCAGTAATGTGCTCCTCTTTAAACACTGATTTTAGCCAAGCTTTTTCCTAATTTTAATAAACATGAACTACTTAGTTCTGAAACAGCTTCCTGATTTGTGAACTGTTGTCAGTGACATCAAATTTGTCCAAACAACCGGTTACAAATTATTCCATCCTCCCTGCTCACTATATGCTCTTTTAGCCAGAGATCTCTCCTGAACAATCTTTTGGTGGTTTCAGTCTGTATGGTACAGCACACATCACCATGATGAACTGCTCACAGCACAGCCATCACCCGGGCTCATGCCCCAGCTGGCCTTGTGTGGTAAGTGATGGAGCTACACAGGCATCCTCACCGCTGGCCCCAAGGGATGGTTCACCAGGAGGAGACAGGGCCCCTCTTTGCCACATCATCAATGTGTACAACATAGGTGAGCTTCTTCAAGCAGCCTAAGGATGGGCTAAGAGAGAACTGAGCTTGGGAGTCTGTGCCTTCCCACCTGCATCTTTCCTACCTACCCATCTCCTCACTCGCACCACTCGTGGGTGGACAAACCCAGCAGCAGCACAGCTGGTGGTCACTTCCCAGTCACTCACAGTGGTAGGCACAACAGTATATGTCTGGAGCATGGTGCCCAAACTGTTCAGAGGATCTGGGAAGCAGAAGTCAAGGTATCCTAAACCTTTGTATTGCTTGCCAAATGCAGCAAGCTGGCACAATCTGGGTGCTGTGGTTGCATTCATGTAAATCAGGCTAAAAGGATATTTTCACATCACTCTGTACACAGGGAAGTAAGAAAAGAAATTCAGGCCTTTTTTTTTTTTTCTTTTTACTGTAAATATACCTAGAAAATAAAAGCCAGGCATCATATATTTGAAGAGGGCAGAAGGACCACACTACACGTTACTGCACCAGGGACGCTCACAAGTGCTTTTAAATTCTTAAACAACCTGGCATGGTTTATTTTGAGAATTGAAAGCTCTGCTATCCAGAGATCACTCTTTTCCCTTCTCTAAGAGGATTTCTAAAAAAAAAAAAACCTTGCCAAAAGCAGCTGTCGGCTAATGTAACACACAGCATCAGTGTAAGAATGGATCCTTGAGTCCTGGCAAAACCACAGTCCTTGTCAGGGACCTTGAATGAAACTGTCCCAGGGAATCTGCAGAGCAAGGCTGCATATTTAGGAAGCTCAAAAGAGAGTCAAAACAAAACCGAGTGGAACAGGAAAAGCAGCACAGACATGTCAAAGGGCTGCCCACATGGCTCAACCAGAGGCCGACCCAAAGCTACTGCCACACAATTGCTTGTGAAGCTCACAAAGGAGCCAGATGCTCCTGTCAAAATTATACCTTCAACAAATCTACATGGGAAACCTGCCACCATCCTGCCTAAAAGGAAGAGAATTGATACCGTTTTCTTGACTAAAATAATATCTTTTCAGTGAATTAGCTGAAGAAAGAACAAGCACTGTTTGTTTTGGACAAGTATATTTCCAAGCATGTCATCCCCACAAAAGATCTTTCTTTTGCACTACTTTCATGCGACCCTGAAAGCAAATATCTAGTGGATATGATCAGGCTAGCTCCACAACTCCAAACAAGAAGAGTGAGCTGGTAGCAAGTGGGGTTCTTCCGTTGCTCTGAGCTAATAGATATTAGGAAGAAAAATGCAATTCTTGTCTCGGCTGACTTTGAGATGTACTTAACATTTCATTCACAACATGCTGCTTGTAACCACAAAGCTCAACAAGGCAGTGCATATCATTGGCCTGTTTCAGAGACAAGAGGAAAACGCGTTGCCCGAGGTCTGACCGCATGTCACAGCAACAGGGGCGCAGACGGTGAACCTGAATCTCAGCCACTGGGCCTCATCACCACAGTCCTTCCCAGGGTGTTTTAAACATTGATCAAAATTTAAGTTAGTAGAGGGCGTGCCTGAATCAGCTCATGGTCTCACAGCTTGTCCTGGTTCTCAGATTAATTGTTCTAATTATCTACTCCACAGGCAAATATATATTGACTCTTTCTTTATCTCAGGCTTGGGGCCAAGCACGATTCAGAAAAACAGTCAGCTCTGACTTCATCCCAGAATATGCCACACATCTAAACTGTAAATATTGCAGCTAAGCTCTCAGTTCAGAACACGGGTAAGCAAACTCACCTAGTGTGACTGGGTGGTTTCCTTCTCCTTTGTTTTTAATTTCAGAAGAGGGACATCTTAATAAAGCTTACAAAATCCCACAAACCACAGCATGCAGAACTGCATTTCTGCAGCCATGTTGAGTCTGTTCAATTCTGGGTACTAGAAGAGGAGGAGACATTGCCAACCTTTCAGCCTCATCTTCTTGGAGACAGGAAAGTCAAATAAGCTCAAAACTAGTCTAGGAAATTTGGTGGGGCAAAATGTTTGAAATCAAAACTCAGATTTGTACACTGTACTTCACAACATATAAAAGGGGATTTTTGGCACAACCTCATCTCAGCTCTTCTTTATATTTTAAATTATTTTTCAAAATGAAAACATTTAGCATGGGGAAAACTTGGCAGTCGGTAAGTACAGTATCTGCCGCACAGAGCGTGCTTTATGTATTACCTATCGATTAGATTGTGTGGGCAGTGCACCTACCTCATCTCTGTTAATAAAGTGCAGATAGTTTAACAGGTAACTAATAACTGAGCTTTGCTACGTGGTCTAACAATTCCCATCACTCAGTTGTGTTCATAACCACTCGCGCTGCTACAGAGCTGCACTTTGCCTTCAGTGGCTTTTGCCCTTGCCAGAACCTCCAACAATTCTCTATATGGGAAAGAGACATTAACTGCCAAGTCTGGAAATAACTACATGAAATATTAATTGTCTATCTCGACAAAATTGTAAATGCTTGATGAAGAAATAAAAACATTTTGTTGATAAACATAGATGATGCAAAAAAATCACAAAACTGTAGAACGGTGAAACAAACTATGCATGTTAATTCATCATCGCTGTTAACATATAGCTCATGTTTGGCTGGGCTTTTTGACTTCTTTTATTCATGCTGTAGTGGTTTCTTGGGGTGGCAATAGAGATTCTGATATTTTAGAAATTAAATTAATAAAAATAATAAATAAAGTGTTTGAACTTGAGTAGAAACATATTTAAGCAGTCAAATATGACCTCAAGTTATCATTATCTTGTAAATTATGAACACCTGAAAAAAATTAACCCGTAAATTTAGATGGAAATTTAGGGGGGAAATCTCTTACATCTTTTCATTCAATATATCTGAACTAGGTGCCTTCTAATAATTTCAAAGACTATCTCTGGAGCTCTTGTGGACTGAAATTGCCCACTCTCAGTTGGTCACTGAATTTTTTAAAATTTTTATTTTTAAAAAAGTGATAGAGAAATAGACATGGAAAAATATTGAGCAGCAAAACAAGTGTACAGGTGTTTGTAAGAACAAAAAGATTTTTGTCAAGCTTCATATGTGTAGGGAAGGACTTCTGTTAATTAAAAACAAATCCAGAAAATTGCAGCTGAACTGGCAAGAGTCTTGCAAATGCTTTTCATTTCAAAATTTGTTGATAATTAAAACACAACAGCAATTCAGTTAATCTTGTAAGGGAAAGACAGACAGTATAACTTTTGGATGTTGAATAGATAGGTAGATAAACATCTAAAAATGAGAAAGTTATTCCTAGAGGGGCTAAATAGGAGCAGATTAGAACTGAAATATTTCAGCAGAAGCTAAGCATGTCCTTGACAAAAACATTTTTCTAATATTAACTCTATACTGTCCAAACATATTCTTTCAAAATCTACACAATTTATTTGTTGGAATAAGGCCTTCAAAATCATTTGTGCAAGACTGATGTAAAGGTATCTGGGCAAAAGTGTACCACTCCATGAGTTCAGCTTTTATCCATAGCTCCCATCTATGCTACCTCTGTCTTATTTAGTAGTTGCAAATTATTTTTGTAGAGAAATCACATCACAAGTGGTCCTTCACAGAAAATGCAAAGAGAAGATGTTATAGACAGTTTTTTATTTGTTTTTGTCTGCTTGCTCCTTTTTTTATCTGCTGTAGCAGTGTATGTGTGCCTGTGCACATGGATGTTTGCAGGCATGGCAGTGCATGTGAGACATAAGACATTCCAAGGCCAGTTGGGAACGAAGCCAGTGGCAGGGACAGCCATGGTACCACTGCCCATTTCACAAGTGGGGCACTGCTCTCTTTTTCTGCTCCACAGTCATTATTCACCTACATCCCACACAGTACTGCAAGTTTATGCATTCTTATAGACTTCTTTGCACGTTGTGTGTTAACTTAGCGTTTTATTGATCATTTGGGAGCAGAATGAATGCTAATCATTAAGTTTTATATGAATGTTTCTATTACATGAAGCCTTATAGCACATGTGCTGAGTAAAGGGAGGTTGCCTATGCAAATGAAAGATAATTCCACATTAAAAAAAACATTTTCTGGAGCATCTTTATTCAGTTATATTTCAGCTGATCTAAAGGGCTCCTATCAGCACTAACACAGAGGGGTAAGGCTTAGGAATGTAAGTGCAGATAATAGTTTGCTAGGCCAGGATACTATTTCTCTGCCATGGATTTCAAAAGGACTTACTGTACATACTGGTTCTGGCATTTGAAATTCCAGGCTTAGTTGGGGGATGGGGAGAGATGGAGGAAAAAAAGGATTTGATGCAAACAAAACATTTTATGTGAAAGGCAGATTCCTTTTTGTTTCCATGTGCCATACAGTCAGCATTTTTTGAGTCTTTAGTGGTGCTCTCACACAAGTAAAGTGACTCTTGAAAAATGCACCATTACAACTTAATATATCCAGTATGTAATTTGTACTTAACAGAAAGATATTTAGGACCATTTGCCTCAGCCATGACACTTTCAGCTGCACAGTGGGAGGTAGTGCTTCAATGAAACCTTTGTTTTTAATCTTCTGATACAGTCACTAAGGCAGTTGGCTGGCTTTAAAGTTACACCAGTCTCCTTTTTAATCTGGGGTTTGCAAGCAGTAGTTAGTTTGGGGCATCCACTAAAGCATATCATTTCATGGGCGGAACTACCACTCTTTTTTTCCTCTGTTCAGTAGGATGCACCAAAATTGGTGTCTAAAAAAGGAGAAGGAAAATGAAGAAGAAAGTTGCCCGGGGAGCACACATATTCCTGGGGATGCTGTCCCAGCCGGCACATGCAGTGCAGAGCAGTTCAGTCATGTTTACTTTGTTTCCTCCTCTTCCTAAAATTAGATTATGTTTCCCCGAGCGAGCACAATGATGCCAAAGCCGGACAGCCCTGGGTCTGAATCACTTCAAAGCAGCCCCCTGTTTTCAGCCAATGTCACCCGTCTGCCGCAGCCCTGCGGAAAGCACATTGCTCTGCATAGCAAGTTGGGTGGCAGCAGGTCCATAATATAAAACTGTTGCCTAGTGTTCCTCTAAGCTCTGCCCTTCTCTGAAAAAAAAAAAAAAATCCCTCATAATTCAGGCAACAGCTGGAAAGCTTAGCTTAATGGTCTGTGCTTAAATGTGGAAGGTCACAGGGTGCTGATCTAAGGAGCAGAGAAGTCTTGCTCAGCCGACTGTTGACACTTAGTAAACGGAGGAGGAGGGGACTGTGTGTGCATCTGAGAAAGCCATACCCCGGCCGGCAAAGAATAGGAAGCAACTTCTATTCAAGATTTGCAGGGGTCCTGGACCCAGTAGGGAAAAGCAACAAGGCCCTTCACTGCCTCTAAGTTACCTTGTATTATAACAGGATTAAAGTACATTTAGCTTCTCTATTAGCATACTTTAGCCCCATTTAGGCTTACTTGATGTTTCCGATGGCCTTTGATCAGCCTTGCATGGTGCTGGTCAGCTTCAGGACACAGCAGTCAAAAAGCGAGACTGTGAAATTATCCTGATGTTGAATCTCACAGGAGATATTTCTGGCTGTTTTCATTCACTCACCCCCAATATTCCAGTTTCTTTCTCTCTCTCTCCCCCCCCCTCCCTCCTCACTCAAGAAAATAATTTACTCATTGTTAAAAAAAAAAAGGGGGGGGTCAGAGGAAGAAAGAGAGAGATATTAAAAGAAAAAGGTAGCTTAGTGACCAGTAATAATTAGCTCCTTGTTTGAAATGAGTGCTGGCTTGTGTGCCAGTGCTGAAGCATCTATGAAAAATACTATAATTTCTACAGTGTCTGGCTTTTTATTGCTTACATTTGCATATAAATTAAATCCATATTGTAGCTTTAAGGCAAGCTAGGCTTAGAATGCCGTACAGCTCAGGGTCCTATTGTTTTACATCTACTCTCTATACTGTGGTTAAATGAAAAGGGAGGAGAAAGTAAAGGAGGGAGAAAGTCAGCTTTGTAGCGTTTTTAATTGCTTCTCTGCCAATTATGGCCAAATTAATATTTAAACTTTCTAGTGCTTTGAGAAAAATTGTTTACAGAATCCACTTCTTGATGTTCAGTGCCCCCTGTGCCTACAGCAATATCTATATTGGAATCTTTTGTCAAAGAAAATGAAAAATAATTAAAGATAAATACTGTTCTCTTTTAAAATATTTCATGGAAACAAATGCTGTTAATTGAACCGTAAATATTTCAAATATAAGAGTGATCCTTATTCCCAACAGCAGCCTGAAAAGCCATTACCAGACAACATTTTTTCACCTGATACTGTTTATGTGCACGAAAAGATCCTGTATGGTTTACTTCACTCGATCTTATTTTTGTCTTCCTCCTTTGCTTTGCGCTGCTGTCTCTGCTTGACCGACTTAGGTTGGCCGCTCTGAGTTCCCGTTTCAGCGCGGCTCAGAAATCCACAGGCTGCTAACGCTAACACATCAGGGCAGAGCCTGGGAAGACAAGAGACATTTGCAAAGATGAGTAACAAGAAGCAAATGGCGCCTCAAAGTCTCCCTTCAAAAATTCTTTAATGAGATACAGTGCATATTTTTTTTTCATTCTTTTCTTGGGCTAATGCCTAGTATGTACCAACCACTGGGCCGCATTTTTAGGAAACATCTAAATCAAAAGTCAGAAGATTACACAGGGACATAAGAAAATCTTAAGATGGCAGGAGGCCAGGAAGCCCAGCTAGGCCTATCCTTTCCTCCAGTTAACAGTTGTTCTCCATAATATACTCTTTTTCTCCCGCTCTCTCTCCATATGCTTCTTTCTCTATTTGAAATCTGGTCAGATCGGTCGCTTCTAGAGCAGCATCTGGTAGCTTATAATATATACCCTCTGGAAAAAAAAATGTATTACATTTGTACAGTGCAAGACCTCGCTGGAGCCGTGTCCCTCATCCTCATATTTGACATTAGCTCTAATAACTGCAGCACTGCTCCCTGCGGTTCCCCCCAGAGCCCTCTGCAGCTCAGCGAGGTCCCCTCTTAATCTTTTCTCTTTGCGAGGGATACAGACCTAGTTTCACTAACCATTTTGGAGCCTCCAATCTCGAAGTCATTATGGGACTTTGTTGTACTATTTCCATTTCTGCAATATTCCTTCCGTAATTAGGTAATCAAGACTGTGCATCTTTCCCATGTGGCCTTTTGAGATCCATTTTATTTATCAGTTTATTTATCCCTTATTACACATTTTAAAAACTGTGGGTGCAATACCATCAGCTAGGCACATTGCTAGTCCTTACACTGTCTGGTTGCTATCGTAATTTCCTTTTTCCTCTTGCCTGTCACCCATTTGCTTCTTCTGTCTGAATTTTGCAGCTGTTCATATTAATAAAGGATGTTACAAGTGCTTGTATGCATGGTGAATTTTATGGATAGTCTCCTATGGACACCAATGGCAGCAACTGACGTGGATGAACGTGTTGGTGGGACTGGTTTAATGTAAGTCGTTCTGGAGTCAGATAGTCCCTGGTCATGGGGTTAGATGATATCTCATCCAGAGAAGTCCTGCCCTGTTTGTGTGTGTCAGCAACACCAGGCTGGAAATTGAACACACTGCTGTACAGCCGATTTCACACACAAAAGGACAGAGCTTGCCAAGTCTACCTTAACACCATAAAGATTCTTCCCAAGGCAATTGACTATAGCCTGGGCTGTGCTGCAACAATAAAAGTCTCACTTCTTATTTCCGTCGCAGTAAAATATTTGCCTTTGATTTGTAGATGCCCATCTCTATGTCCTGGTCTTTCTTATCAAGTATAAAACAAACTTACACTCTTTCCTTCATTATTCTTCGGATAGCTGAGACATAGTTCCATTTGTTTCCACACCTATCATAATCTTATACCTACCCTCATCTTTTGGTTTTCTGTAGTCTCTGCCCATTGGTGGGTGAGCCTCTCCTTTACTTCAGAGCTTTGGGTTAAGCTCAAGCTGTAGTTTGATTGCAAACTTCTTCACTATGCCTTTCCTTTCTGCTGCTCAAGATTGTCACTGTAAAAAACGCCAAGTTCTGGTCCAGAGGTGTCTGCATGGTTCCTGGTAACACCTGTTGAGATAACATTTTAGCACTGATCATTTTGGGCCACCCTCAACCCTCAGGGAACCCAAGGGGGCATAGCCTTGGGATAAATGGAGATTGAAAATCTACAAAGGTCCTTCTGCTGGAGACTCTGATGCGTTTTACTGACAAGACTCACAAGAACTTGGGGATTAGTAAGAAAATACATCCAGTGCCATTTTGCAGGTGGAGGAAAGCAAGAGAGACCTCCCACTCATGAGGGTCCCTATTCCCCAGGGCCCAAGGAACAGAGGATAGCCCTGCACTTCACCTGTGGCACTAGCTTCATCACGTTCCACTTAGCCCAGGAGGGGATTTCTTATGGCGGAAAAATGTCCCCAAAATCAGACTGTCCGAGCACTTTAGTTTTTCAGACCTGATTGCAGAAAGGTTTTTTTCTTTGCCACCCAGTGGCTGCCTGTTACAGGGTTAATTCTACAGTCCTGTTTTCTATACTAAGGGACCTTGTGAGACAGCACCACCAAGCTTTAAGACCATACAGATACTGTAGCTCCAGATTTAAGAGTTAATCTATCTTTTTCCCATATCACCCTACTAGTTATTTGTTTATTCCTGGTCTTATACTTGATGTAATATCCACCCTATCAATGCAAAGGTGACTGTGAAAATGGCATTTATTAAGCTTTTGTGTGTGTGTATGTGTATTGATGCCCTTTTTAAATGTTATCATTATAAGCCTTTCTCTCCCTGTTTCCAAAGTGGGATAGTGAATAAGAGAACAAGAAGTGTTGGTAACACTGGCCAAGGCTTCGACCATAACCAGACTATTTTGAGGCTTAAAAAAGTTTAGTTCCTTGTTTGCCATTACCTTTGCTCCTTTGGTGTTTCCTGCTCCTGCTCATGGTGGGCTGAATCAGATCACAGGTGCCCCATATTCTGCAATATTTTCAAAAGAGGATCCACTCAAAACTGCACACTCTTGTGAAATTTTCAGTCTCCACTTACTGACCCACGATATTAAAACAACTCAGACAACTGCATTTTATAAGGGCAAAATAAATTGAGCCCAGACTTCGCAGCATTTTATATCCCCCTATGAGTGGCTTCAGTGTTTGTTAGTCCTTCAAATTTTAGCTTTGTGTGTGTTACAAACCCCATCTTCTGGCAGTTTATCAGGTGCCTCCAGTATGGGTTTCAAAATAGATATTAAATACTGCTCTCTCACCTTGTAGCTGCAGTCATTTCCAAATGTATTGAACAGCTTTTCTGCTCTTCAGCCATCAAAGATTATACACTGAAAATAAATTACTCAGCCGGGTGCGTTGTTTCTAGGCAAACACAGGCAGTGACAGTACCAGCAGTCCCTGTGTTTAAAAGCATGTAAAACACTTCCTCTTTTTCTGTGCTTTACATTTTGGCTAAGATAAATCCTCTGCACAAATGAGGATGTTGGCAAAGATGTCCTAAAGTACCAGGGCTGTCAGCCCAGTCTCTCACCCTTCGTGCTGGGGATGAAACCCCTGGCACGAGAGAAAGAGCCCTGTAGGAGTAGGATGTTCCAGAGGACATGGAGAGCACCTGGCTGCCACCTCAGGCAGAGGAACTGTCCCCATTTCATTTCCCTCTGCTCTTGGAGACTACTGGGCTTTGTGCACTCTCCAGGTTTGATCTTGATCCTCACAGAAAACAGTTCACAAAATTTCGAGTGATCTTTTACCAATCACTAAAACTTGAATTCTTTTTTCTCTTTTTTTTCTCCAAGAAAAATAATTGATGCTTAGCAGTATCAATTAATATTCCAGCAGTATCAATTAAGATTTCCAGCATCAGGCAGCTTCATGAGGTTTTCCCTTAATTTTAATTTTCCATTTTGTAATTTCTCATCACAAGAACCACGTTGTCCACTGCATCAGTGTATCACGCTGCTGTCCTTCAATGACAACAGATTTCCTCTGAATCGCTGAATTCCACAAGACTATTCACAAACCAAGCACCGAACTAGAAAACAGGCCAGAGGTTGTTTTATTGATATCTTTCCTTTCCACAACCCACAATTCCTAGGAGTTTCCATACAAAACTCACATGATTTTGTACTAACACTGAAAACAATATAGTCAAGAGCTGAAATTTGGCTGGGACAGAAGCAACAACAGTTCATGAATACTGCATCAGTTTGTTGAGGGCAAAAACTTGTATCCTAATTAACATAAACAGTCACAAAATATCTCAGATATCTTTAACAATCAAAATGTTGAGCTCCAGGTCTGCAAGAGTTTTTTCACAGAGAACAGAGAGAGAGGTGCAACTACATTTTCCTCATCCTCATAGGTTGAAGCACCTTTTTGAGACAATTTCTTTCCTGAGAAGGAGCTCAGAAGACAAGTTTAGGTATCTCCCTAACTTTTAGCTACAGCCAGTATCTTGCTATGGACAACTGACAAATAATCCATAATTCAAACATGTTTCCACAATTTGTCTAACCGTTTTGACAGAATGAATTGAAGGGGGGGAAAAATCTGCTTGCAGGCAAACTGCAAACATAAAAGATGACTACATTTCTTTAATTAAAAACTCAGTGTAAATACTGCTCTTGTTGATATAAAGTACATTTGTGAAGCAGAAATAGTTTAAATCAAATCTTACATATAATAAATACAGGGACAGGTTTCTCACTGTGCATATGATGCCTTTATTATCACTAAATACAAATCTGATTTATTCGTCTTTTAATAGTAAGGATTGGAGAATTGTTGTCTTCTTTTTATTTTAATGTGCCCTCAAAGTCAAGAAACAGGCTTTTCCTTCTCCTATTTTGTTTTACTTTCTGGATATTTCACGAGTCCTTTGAATATTCTTGATTCTGCCTGGGTGAAAAGTGGGAGAGATGTCACATGCTCATTTACTCTTGTTCTTTCTTGATCCCCCATTACTTTATCATCTCCAGCAGATCAGAAGAAGAACAGACTGTCTGACATGACATGCTACACCTTCCCTGATAGGTCAGGCATAGCAATAAGGAAACTCTTTTTCTTCAGAGAAAGTTTCCTATTTGTAAGTGTTCCCTACATTTCTTGAGGACACAAACTCTTTTTCCAGGTCTCTCATGTCAGCACTGATCAGTGTTAACTCAGCTTCTTGGAGAAGGGTCAAAACACTTTCAGGGAAAGAAATGCCAGTATGGCTGGATAATTTGCAATTTTCTAGTCCTTGCCTCTGCAGTTCAACGTAAGTAGATACTCAGTATTGCATCGCTGTCATGCAAATACCTTAACTTGTGTTAAATTTAGAGCAAAGGGACCCACTAAAGGTTTGTGGCTTCAGCATTAAGTATCAGTTTGTTCTGGTTAATATGAATACTGGAGATGTAAGGAGAAAAATCCCTTGAAATAAGGAGTGTCCCAAGGGATATCTCAAAAATAGATGCTGCCATTTTTATTAGCAAAGTACAGAAGAAAAGGGAGAAAAATAAGAGAAGATTGAGAAATTCGCTAAGAGAGTTCTAAGCTTAAATTACAGAGCTGAGTTTAGGATATTTTGAAATCTTACATGGCAGAACAATTTCACTTTCCCACACTAATGGCTGTCTCTATCTGTCAGCTCAGAGTTCAATCACATATTCACAATAAAGTGTGGGTCAAGTCCTCGTATGTCTCTGTCTTATAGTCTTATTCTTGTCTGACAAGTGCTACATCTAAATCAGTGTATGGCATTAAGTTATAGCCTGAAAGCAGACTGGAGAGGTAAGACCAGCACAGGTGAGAAATGCTTCTTGTTCCCCCTAGCCCTCAACCTCGCTCAAACCACTGATACTCAAAGTCACAACGTCCAACATCACTTATCTGATCATAATTCTACAGGTGAAAGTGTAGCTCAATAGTAATACTGTAAGGGACTTATTTGGGCAAGTTCCTATCATCTGGCCTGAGTCAAAAGATTACACACCAGTAATAGAAATTTATTCAGAGCAAAGATACCCTGACATAATAAGACCATCTTGCTTCATGTAATTATAATTCATGCATCCAGAGACAGCTGTCCATCAGATATATTGTATTACCTGGCTTTGATTTCTATAATGAGTTTTATTACTATAATTATGAGGAAGAAGAGTGGCATATAAAGAAGTTATGAATAAGTTATTATGTGTGCACAACCAACATTTGGGATCTTCCAAGTCTTGCGGAGAAGTCAAAGTCTGAATGGATACAGACAATGAAATACTCCCAAAACATGATCCATGAAGACCTATTTCATAATACACAGCATCAACATTACCCATTGTTTTGTTTCACAGACAATTTATGTAAACAAGAAATCTAAAGGGGTTTGAAAAAAAATTGTAAACAACAACATCAAGTTTTAATTTTTCTTTGACATTAAATTGATGGGGTATGAAAGGATCCTTCTTCAAATACGAGAACTGGTACTGTTTGTCCTTCTTTGCCACATATGAGAACATTCAGGCTATGCCAGACAAGATACACTGAATTTGGAGAGCTGCAAGAGAGGACAGTTGATTTTTCCAGTAAAAATGGTGGAAAGTGATAGAAATGTGGGACCAAAGTGAAAGCCACTGAAATAACTGTTTATGAAGACTAAGAGAAAATAACAACAGGAATTGATGGAGTGAAATGATGCAGAGCAAAGTAAAAGGGAACAAGCACTGCCTCAGCAGCTGTGGAGACATAACACTGGAGAAAATTTTCTGTAAGTCCAATACGTAAACATAGAAGTCTTTACAAAGTCTATTAAATAGTTAACTCCAGTTTGAAGCCTGAAGTGAGACAGTTGATCTTGGAAATGTTTCTTCTTTAACAGGACAGCCTCGGGACTACCCCCGCCGATATCTGTAACTCTACCTATTCCTCCTCAAAGGTTTCACAGCACTGTCTTCTGCAAAGATAAGCTGTCCGTCCTTCTGTCCCCCAGATCTTCAAGCTGTGTGGCAGACCATCCCTATCACACTGGTAGATTGGGAGACTCCAGATAATCGAAGGCAGAAGCTTTAATGTCTAGGAGAAATTTAACTCCTATGCCAACATTTCCTGGTAAAGAGTGTCCTCTTACCCAATTGTACCTCATTAAAGCAGTTTGACCAAATACTTCAGGTTTCCTCAGCTACCAGACAAAAGATCAGATCTCTTGTGTAGCTAAAGACTGGACCACACACCGCCATCCTTCAGCTTTTCAAATTGCACCACCAACAGCCAGTGCAGCACTTTCTGCATGAAATGTTATCAGCTAGGCCAGCACATCACACGCTCTTCACAAACTCTGGATAGATAAAAGAGTGATTGTCATAAAAAGTCTGGTTTTAGGGGAACAATATATGAGCAATCAAGGCAAGGTCTGATAAATGACAGGTTCTATAGCAAAGGAAAAGGATGTAGCACACTTGCCATGCACAAGTAACAAGAACAACTGGATACTGTAAAAGACCAAAATCTCTTCAGTGTCCCCTAGATAGTCCCACCTAAGCAAGGAAAGAGACCAGGTAAAAGTCCTCAGTTAGGCTGCAAAACTGGCCAACCTCTCCTGGGTCTACCCTCACTGACAAGTCCATCAACCACCCCTTCTGCCTGTGTCTACATATTCAACATCATGTTTCGCTGCCATAAGCTGATCATGTTCACTGTGGTGATAGCTGAGGGTGGAATGTCCAGTCTGACATTTAGCTCAGAAGAGACTTCGGCCTTGCTGGCCAAAAATGCCATATTGACCAAAGAAGAGTTCAGCACACAAGAGCAGCTCGGTGTCACCACTCAAGTTCACCTACTCTCTAGCTGCCAGGTTAAACTGTCAGTGTCAGAAAGAAACCAGACAGAGTCAAAAGCTATCCAATTATTTTGCTACAATCTTCTCAAAAGTCTTTCTTAAAGCTGAGAGTTTTCAAGGAGTCAAGAAAAGTTGGTTAGAAAGACTTTAACAACTGCTTCTTTCAAAGAAGAACTGAAGTTGCTGGCAAGTTTTGGGTCCTGCATGATACCTGCACAGAGCTCAGAGGAGGCACAGCCTCAGTGTCCCAAGTACTGCCTGACCTGCAATACCTACAGTCTGAAATGGCAATAAAGATTGCATTTGATCACCAAGAACTCATTCCACCTCCAGAAAGAAAGCAAAAACCAGTGTGGTGCTGAATGATTCTGTCAGGACAGTAATTGGAAAAATTCCCACAGTAAGAAAAGCTCAACTGTCACCGTGTGGGAAGAGCCTTGATGAGCCAGGTTGTTTACTGATCACAACCGTTGAGCTATTCACGACTCCGCTGACACTGTGGTGAAGGGCATGGCAGCCGCTCTTGGCCTCGTTCCGAAGCACAACATATTGTTTCCAGAGTCCTTTGTGCTACTATCACTCCAATTAGGAGCTAGAGTGCCTTCACAAATGTTCTGTCCTCCCACTTTGTCAGACAGAGACGATCTGAATGCCATAAAAAGCTTTGAGAAGGGGAAAATCACAGAAGAGCGCATTTAGGGATCATAATGGCAATGAATGGCAAGAACAGATGATTACAGAACTTCATAAATTTTAATCAAAATATCAAAAGAGTGTACTGTCAGTGCAAAGATATCCTTCTCCTAATGGGACAACCAACTAAAGCAGTAGCTTTATAACATCCTTTGATGCCCTAGGATAGCGGGACCCCCGGAGCTGACTGTTGTGTCCCCAATAACTCATTAGTATTGAAATTCCTAATTCCCTTTATTGGATCTGAGTTTTGGCTTCTAAGATCTGACCCCTGAAGTGCCAGAAACTTCAGACTGCTTTTTGCTACACACTTCGTTGGGCACTTAACTCCACACTTTTACAAATACCACGTGCCTTTGCCACAGTGAAGGGAAAGGAATAACCCTCTATCTCTTAGCAAGATACTCTCGGTATCACTCAGGCAAAGACCTCTTGCATCAAATCATACTTCCCATTGCTGTTCTGTAACTGTGTGAAAATATGTCTATATTAGAGCTGAAAATTAAAGACAGGAGGACAGAGGTTACATCTTCTGCTTCTGGCCATGCATTTTATTCAAAATAGAATTTTGGGACATACTCTTCAAGTGCCTGTCTAGAAATAAGTATCAGCACAAGCCCACCAGTCCAACCAGTCACTCAGTCCTTGCACATTATTTATTTTGGCTTCACATTTCTCAATCTACTGTCCTATACTCACATAGAAAGCCAAACTTTCTATGTGAGTATAGGACAGACTTCAAAAATTTGAAAAAGGTATCAATTTACCTTCATCTTTTTTTTTTTTACATATAAGCCCTCAGTCCCCAGACAATGAAGGAATAAGGAACCAGATCCATATGTCCTTCAAAACCAGGACAAAGTAATGCACTTGGAAGAGAAGATGGGAAAGGGAAGAGTTAACTGGGTTTATAATTGTTTCCAGAGAGCAATTATTCAGCCCCTAAAAATGCTGGTAGAAGAACAAAATGGAAAATGAACATGGTCCCAGCAGACAAATGATTAATATTTAGGGAAGGACTATAGCAGTGTTTGATCCAAAAGAAATGGAAAAGAGCATTTTAATGAGATTGGTATTCAGACTGTACAAACTCATTAGATTTGGGCTTTACCTTCTCATAAAAAAATGAAGGATGTTTTGAAGACAAGGTTTTATGTTTGCACTCACTTTATCAGCACCAGTGTTTGTGAGCACACCCAAGCATCAGCAGCACTGGCAGCCTCGTGAAACCAAAGCAGAAACACAACCTGGAGCAAGAGTCAGGCAAATAACCAAGAACCAAACATGCAGCTGATTAATGCTGCCAGAGAATTTTTATAGAGAATGTTGTTTTTCTTTAATTTTCCTTTCCCTCTGCAGCTTTCCTCAGAGCAATATCTGTGAATAATCTCAGCTCCCCAGCTGATAGGGGTGCAGCTCCCTGAGCACAGCTAATATTGGCACGGTGACATTTTGGCTGTTTTCAGTGGACATGAGCAGGTGCAAAGCGGGACCCGTGGGAGCAGCGCTGTCCATCCCTGCAAGGAGGACATGGAGGTGCCATGGAGAGTGCCTGGCTGCCCCACTGCCTGCCTTCAGCCAGGACCAGTGGCTCCTGCCGGCTCCTCGTACATCGACTTTCATGTTTAATAAAGTTGTGGACTCTTGGCTGCACCACAACACAGTTCCCAGTTTTATTTCCCAAGGGTTCATAGCAACCGTAACACACAGTAGTTATAATGTGTCATAAAATAAATATTAGCAAAAGCACACGCGAATCTCCCCCAGTCTGGAATTTGCTTGGCATCAGGCGTCCCCTAATGTGCACCTCCAAAAGCCAAAGTTGCCTGCTGCTAGAGGAGGTTTGTTTGTTTGCCTTAGTTTTGTTTTTCCCTCAGTCAGCTGGACTTACGCCACTGTCACAGCTAATAAAGGTAAGCACTGGTACAGCACTACCTCGCACGTTGCCCTAATCACATTGCTCTTGAAATTAAGTCTGTCAGCACTTCAGCTGTAAACCCGTATTGCAAGAGCTTAATAACTCCACTGTGAACAAAAGAAAATTACTTCTAGACTCAAATCTGGTGTGCCAGACTT
>NW_016690266.1:1638561-1659628 GCF_001604755.1 Lepidothrix coronata | reverse complement strand
CTGCCTATGGGGCCACATTTTATTTGTTGCGGGGAATATAAACAGAGTGCCCAAAAAGGTTTAATAGATCAAATACATGAACAGAAACACAACGCACATGTGCACATACACACACACTGGGTTACATGCGCACACACACGATATATTTTACATACCCACCTATGCTGCTTGCATAGGAAGGAAATAAAATCATCAGGAGCTTCTGACTCCTTCCCATCAGTTTCCTCAGTTTTATACAAATCTCAGTCTCAACTTCTTTTTTGAGTGTTTTTTTCCTTTCCCAAAGAATAATAAATTTACACTCAACCACCACACAACACTCTGGCCTGAAGCTGAGGCAAGGTAAAACTCCATCCTAGAGCAGTAGCCATTGTTTTATATATCAAAATGTCCCATCTTTGAAGTTGAGTCTTAATAATGTCTTGCAGAAAAGCCCCAGGGCAGAGCCTTTCTCTGCCACAGATTTCTTGTACTACTTTGAGCAAATCATTTAGCTCTCCTATTCCTTAGCTCCATTGCTGAAAAATGGGAATAATTAAATTGCTCTACTTCATCAAACAGCTGTAATGATAAATACAGCAGAAAACACTCTGAAATGCCTGTGATGAAGATTACCTGTTGGACAGAGTGATACAAGGCTAGAAAGGGGAGCCTTGTACCACTCTAAATTCATGGCATTTTGAAGTCCAGAAGTGCTGTTCTAAACAACCTTTAAAGTTTATTTTCATAAAAATACAGTGATCAAAATAGATTTTTCTATATCAACGCTACATTTTTCTTTTCTATTTTCTGCCTTTTTTTATTTTCTGTTAAATAATAATATAGACAGCATCTGTGGTATGACATACAGCTTTGACGTCACAGTTTGGGGTGGCCATACTGGAGCTGATGGGGCTCCTATGATGCCTCTCAACAGCACCACTGAAGACATTTAGCTCTGTCAGGTCAAGATTATCCTTCCTTAAGACCTGCACTCCTGACTCAGATGCTAAGTCACATGCAATTTGTCCACCCTCATCAAGAGGGGCGGGAAATAACTGCCTGTGGCTTGTAGCACCCCACCACCAGGGTGCCCCCTTCACCTTCATCCTCACCTCACCAGAGAGGCTCTGGTCCCAGAGCAGGAGGAAGGGGATGCATTGTGCAACAGCTCTGGGCTACAGACATGGAAGTTCACCCTGTCCCTTAGGTGGCTCGTGCACCAGAAAATAACGCCCTCAGTGGCCACAGCTGCGGGAGTAGCTGCAAGAGAACCTGGGAAGATGGCACTGCCAGAGGCAGAGGATTTCCCTGCAGAAAGGGCAGGTGAAGTTGGTAACGCTGCAGCTGACAACATGGACAAATGGAAGGAAGGGACAAGGGAAGGAAAATGGCCAGTGCTGGATTCAAAAGAAATTAAACATGAAATCAACACATGGCGTAGTTGTGTTCACAGGAGTGACCATCAAAAAAGGATGATCTGTCCTAGCAGTGAGCAGTCATCAGCTCAGATTTCAAACTATCCACCCTCTCACCTTCCCTTTGCCTCGCCTCCTTACTCATGAGGTCTCTAACTGAATTCTGAGCCTAAGGAAAGCTCACAGCTATGTCTTCCCTTCGCTCTGTACAATCCCTACCTCCCTCCATCATCAGCTTCCTTTGGGACCCCATGCGAAAAGCAATAATGTTGGGATCAACTGAAAAGGTTCCCGGAGCTGCCTCAGCTCCATTTTGATTGGGAATGGGCACAGCAAAGCCACACAGTCTGATGGTGCCCGTGGACTGACGCGGCTGTATTTGCTGTGCTGGCCGTGTCCAGGGCACCAGCTGGGAAAGCCTGGGGTGCCAGGGTAGGGTCTCCCAGGCACTGGCTCCTATGAGTCCTCCACCCATCAATCTTAGAGCAGTATGCCGTCATGGATAAATAGCAGCTGTTGCAGTAAGCTCATCAGATAACAGGCACATATATTAAAGTACCTTTAGCACACTTACTAAAACATATATTTAGCTAGGGAAAATAATCTCACCCTGCCTATAAAAGTCAAAGTTTGCCTTTATAAATAACTCCTGGAACCCTGCACGCATCTCAGGAAATGGCGATGTTGTGCATGCTCAGCCTCCTGCCCTGAAAAGATCTCTGAATAAAATATAAACACACTGAAATATAAAGAACAATTTGGTGAAGATAATGAAATCTAGTGAAGCCAGTAATTTACTCTGTAAATCATATAGCTACTTCTTCCTTGCAGTTGCCTGCCCTGATTTACATCATGAACCTTATTTCCGAGCTTCTCCCCGCCTTATTGCAAGCACGGGAGCACTGACTAGAGTGTCTGTGTGCCTTTGTGGCTGGTAAAAAGCCATTTATTTATACTTGCGAAATGTCCTGCTCTAAATACGCCATGTTAGCTTGATACACTTGTTATTTTTCCAGTCTTCTCTCAGGTCTTTCTGAGGAGGGAAGGAAAGGCAGGCAACAAATAACGCCTGTGTTGCACCTATTCCTGTCACAACAGCTGGGAATGGGTGCACACAGAATGAGTGCTGTGTTGGTGCTGGCTACAGGGAGCAGCCCATGGCACACCAAGTCTCCCTGGTCTCCCCACTGACCCCACAGTCTCCAGCACCATGTGGCCCTTTCGAATTTTATTCATGGTGTAAAACCTCTTCCTATTAGCATGCAAAGACTTTGAACTTTTGAGTTTTCTGAAACTGCCCAGAATATCCTGAGAAGGGTCTGAAAATAATTGGGTGCTGTTGCCTCAATAACACTGCTGTGTACACTTGAGTATATGGAAAACCAAAGTAGCACCGAACACTCAGGGGCAAGCAGCGAGCCCCACCGAGCTGCTGCACAGGGCTCAGCCTCAGCCTCATTCCTTATTCACATCTCTCCTTTAAGTCTAACCACTCCGAGGTGAGGCTGTGCCTCCATGAATTCGAGTGGATTGGTCTCCCAGTGTATGTATGTACATTAGGGAGGCATATTATGCGCACGTACTGCTCTGCCCGGCTCTACACAGGAATAGAGACTGCAGGGAAAAAATTAGATCTAGATGAGTCTTTATGATGTGTCCTCCTTCAGTATTAAGATCTCTTCAGGTTTTGTGTATGCGGTAATATTGCTCTTATTTTAAATTCTTCTAGTAATAATTTTAAGAGAAAATTCTTTGTGACGACTGCTGTTGATTTAAAACTAAAGTTTAGCCTGTAATGGGTAATTGTATTATACTAAAAAAAGCTGCTGTAAAGTCTACCCCAGTCTGATTTTTAATTTACTGCATCATCAGCTACTTTTATGACACTATTTAATCTGCTGAAATAAAAGTATTGTTCTATGAATATCTCTAACATTCAAGAAAAATTGTTTTTAGCTCTTCTGATCTTGGGACTGAGGAGTTGTTAATTATTATATGAATAATTCCTGTGAATACATTTATTTATATTTGTTTTAATTGTCAAAATACTCAGAGAAGTAGCATGTTATGTTTCACTATGAGGTCACTTTTAACCCTTAAACAGGGAGAGAGAAAATGCCCATCACAACTTCACAGACAAGTTCACAAAGCACATTTTTCATTTCCACAAGGTAGGATGGGGAGGGAGAAAAATTCCCTTTATTTTTTTCCGTAAGAACCTGCATCTCACTCGGGATGGTCATGCTCGCAGCTGCTCGCAGCACAGCAACTGCAGGGCTGCAAGAGCAACCAGGTCTGCTCTTGCCAGGAGCCTGGTTTGCATTTCCAAGACCCTTTCTCACGGGGGCCTGATCCTGCTCTCTCCTCCCTGGAGCTGCACTCCTGACAAATGCAACTGTGGCACGGCGGTAGGTTTGCCTCCTCCAGTATTAAGAAATCAGCCCCATAGGGCCTGTTTCAACCTTCCCCCCAGCACTGCTAGAAAGAACCCCACTGAATCAAGAGGGTTCCCATAGCCTCCACATGGGTAGAGACGAGGCTTGTGAGCTACCTTTATATAAATCATAGAAAACAACTTTACAAAGAGGCATTTTTATGTTTTTCTTGCTTATTAACTTCCTGCCGAAATCACATGCGTCAAGGTCATGCAAAATAGCTTTCTGTCTATATCCAGCATCAGTGACCTTCTCAAAACAATACACCACCAGATTAAAACAGCATCAAAAATACTGTGCTGCTCCTTTTCAGGTGAAAAAGAAATCTTCATTAGAAAAAAAAAAATCTATCACAACAAATTATGTGCACTGGTAAAAAAAAAAAAGGGATTTTTTTTTTTTATTTGTTGTTACTCTTTTTAATAAACAACAGGCTCTTGTAAAGATTACCTGGGAGATAAATGAGTTTGTTGGAAACAGAAAGTCTCAGGGTGTAACCAAAAATGTGTATCTGTGGCATGTGAGTTGCTGATTTTTAATGTTACTAGTGTATTTATATTGTAGGTTTAGGTTTATTTACCCTGATAAATACTTGATTACCTGTCTGCGACAACTAGGGGAGAAGGCTGTTATCAAATCTATTATAATATGATCCAGTAATGGTTACAACATAAAGTAAGGTAAAACAAATAATTCTTAATGCTGTGCAACCACCTATTATTTTATCCAAACAACTTCTGTTATCTCCTTATGGTCGAATGCCTATTCCCTAGAAAGAGAGAAGAAGTCTCTTTTTACCTCAGTAATTAGCTTGTTTGAAAGCTCCCACAAATTCTTCCTATCATAAATTTTGCATTGCTTCATGCACAATAATGCACATAAAATTAAATAAACAATTTAATTAATTTAATTAAAATTAAATATTAAACATATTGTGTATAAGAAGCCCATGTCTGTGATTTAATTGGGCAGGAGTACCCAAAGCAGTTTGGGTAACAGTGAAAAATAATTAAAAACAACAAGTACGGTAGCCTCTGGGTACGAAGAGTAGTTGGAGCTTTCTCCTGAGAAAGGTTTATTTAATTAAAACTAAACTAATCTTTGGAAAACACTTGATAAGCATTTCATAATACAAATCATAATCCAAAAATGAAGCTTCTACATGATACTGGAAAATAATATTAAATAATTCAATTCTGCCATGAGCTACTTTCCCAGCACGCGCAGAATAATTCAGCAGACAGCATGTTCACCACCTTTAAATTTTCAGTAACATTTAGTTCATCTAGACAAATATTAGTAAATTATATGAAGGTATAATGGATCTGTAAGTGATAAGGCTGAGAATTAACGCTTTATTTAGGCTGTTTATTGCTTCTTGTAGATATTATGCCAGACGAGGAAAACACAGCTAACTTACAGGGCAAGCTGTGTCTGCGTTGGCAGGTGAGCTGTTTGGCTGCGTTCGCATTTTCTAACCTATTCTTCGACACCTTTCATTCATAATAGAGAATATTATTTCCAGGATTCCATATAACTGGAGGAGGAATAGATTATTTATAGGATGGTGTCTCTATCTATACTTCATGTTGCCAAATGCTAGTATTTCTATACTGCCCGGTGATAATTTCAGCTCCCTGAAAAACTTGGATCCTGCCCAAGATCGCAAACTATCCACCCGGACATCAAACAGTCTGCCTTGCACAACCGCTCACAAGCTGGATTGCAAATGCTGACAGGCTTTATAGGTCATTTCAAAAACAAATGCTTCATTTTAACACCTTAGACTGCAGCAGCTCCTACAACAAGCTGCTGATGCCAACTGGCTTTTTCAAAAGTGAATGTATCCAAAGAGATCCTAATTGACACTTTCAGGCAAGTGCCCAGCATAACTGAATATTACTCAGGTTTCTGGAGAGCAGTTTTAAAGTGACCATATAATTTAAGTGACCTTTGAATATAATTTAAAATGCTACTGTAAAGCCCAGTTCCTCTCCCACTGAATGGGTTCCATCAATGGGGAAACTCCCATTGATGTTAATGAGGGCAGGAGCGGGTACTTCCCCACTGGCTCCCATTGAATTATCCAGGTTGCTTTTTTTTTTGTGGGAGCTTTTTTTGATACATTCCTGAGAAGATCCTGTTAACTGACTTGGAGTTACTTTGGTTCATATCTTACCCACAGCTTTTTAGCAGAGAACCCGGTGATTTAGCAGAGATTTCTGTCGCACAGAGGTACAATAGGGCCCTTTACAGGGTGTGGGAATTTCCCGCATGTTGATTAACCTCATACTGTAAAAGACTGTAGGCCAAATCCTTCAGTCCTCATGCAGACAAAAGTCCACATTGACTTATCCGAAATCTGCCTGCAAATGCTCATTAAAGTCAATGGCATTTTGCTTCGGTGAGGGCTGGGGATTTGGCCCACTGGTTGTCTCTGCAATTGGGCATCGCCAGGAGAAGGGGATTACCACAACACCCAGCCTACACCACGGTCTGGCTTGCCCTAGACCTTGGGCACTACCTTCCCTTCAGCCCCAAAAACTCATGGCCAAACCCCGCTGTCGGTGCCAGCCCTGTGCTCCACTGTGTGGTGCTGAGCGATGCCAAACATCACCCCTTGGGCCACCACTCTGACGGCCAGCTGGGGCCACCCCAGGGAGCCCTGACACTTGGCTTGCCCCACGGGGTAGGCAGAGAGCAGGCAGGTATTAGCCACCAACCCACGAGGCTCCTGTCCTCCCCACTGTAGCTGCTAGTGAAAAGCAGTCTGGCTTACATGCCCTCTGGGACAAGGTAGTCAGTAGTTTAGAACCACCTTGGAGGAGGATACATCTATCCAGAAAATAATAGAAATATAACCAAAAAAAAAGGGTGGGCCGGTTTCTATTTTTTTGTTTTAGCTGTATCATAGCTCAGACCTTCCTTGCCATTGTTGTTCAATATTTACTGATCGAAAATATAGACTACCTACGAGTCACAGCATTTGCCAGAAAGAACGATTATCATCAGAAAGAAATGGGCATTAAAAGAATAGCTCTTCCATTTCCAGAATATAAAACAGACATTCAGAAGAACAAACAGAGCAGAGAAGAAATGATGGTCATTTGCAAGTAAAATATTACTAAACAATAAAACATTGGATTAACTGTTTCATGTATTTATTGTGAAAGAATATATAGAACTTTACATGAGAAACTATCAGTACAAGCAAGAAACAATGCAGTCTTTTAAACAGTTTGCTTTTAAGTTTAATGCTTCCGCACGTAGAGCACACAAGCTCGCTCCAACTGAAGCCTATGCAACAGCTCCTGTTCAGTTCAAAGGGGTCAGGATTGGGCCCTGAGGTTTTGAACTTTTCTTCTGTAATGTCCCTTTCGCTAACATTTCAGCACCCTTGGTCTCAGGAACCTTAATGTGCTTGGGATGTATTTATGGTGTGGAATGAGCGATTTGGCAAAGAGGAACCACAAAATGTAATTTGGGGGGGCTAGTCCTGAAAAATGTGGAGGTACTTTTTCTTTCTACATACATTTAAAAAGAAAAGGAGGGGACAGGGGGGCAGGATAAAGGGAAAAAAGCAGGCACATATTGAGTCCAGTCCTGCATTTGAGTGAAGCAAACCATTGAGCACAGTAGTGAGGGCTGACTGGACCGGACAAAACCTGACTCCATTTATTGTCTTTTGTTGTGGTGTGCCAGGCATGCAGGAGCTGTAGTTATTCTGAATTAGGGCTGGCTCTGGGGATGGCTTTGTACTCCCAGGACCTGTGGATTGCTGAAAATTGGTGCAGCTCTTATCTCTGGATTTAGAGACTTTTCTTCCTTCTAGGGCTATTCAATATAGTCATGTTACAATTTCGGTAACTCTCTGGCAATTAATTTTGTGAGTTTGTAATTAGTTTGCTACTCTTACATAAACTTAAACTGCATTAATTTTATACTCTTTTATCCAAAATGCAGTTCAAAAGAAGGATTTCTGACAAATTCGATATGCAGGTCTATTCTAATACTTGATTTGGTTTACCCAGAAATCATTCTAAACCATTTGCCATTCAATGCATGCTCTAACACTGAAAAAAATTAGAACCAAGTTAATTCTATTATTTAACTACATATTAAAGAGCTACTGAGATTCCAACACAACCATATTAATCTTTTCTTTTTATCCAACTGACCAAAAACTCTATTTAACACACAAACATTTTCCCAGGTCTTCTTCTAAAGGGAGGAATCTTTGCAGAAATAGAAACATAAAAATAATTGCAGTGGTAGAGTTGATTACTGCTTTCCTATCAAATACAATAAATGCCTATTGAGATACTTAAAGCACCAGCAGAGATGCATAAGATAAGAACAGAGAAGTTTAGGGCTGGATTAGTGCAACCTTTACTCTGTGTGATGCAAAGGGTTGGGTCAGATGTCTCAAGAAATTGTCTCCAAGTCCATCTTCTTTCATTCTATGCACAGGAAAGAGGCATATTTATTTTTAGTGCTTGAGCTCTCCCTTCAAGTCCACTCCATCCAAATGAAGTAAAACTCTAAGACTCTTTAGAATTGCTTGCAAACAGATCCTGAAGCCCCGATTTACTTTCAGCTCCATACACACAAAATTCCTGGTGATTTCAAGGGTGATTTTGCCAGACATACAACAATGATAAGTTCGGTTCTCAGAATCACTACTGCTATAAGTGTGGATTTAGGAAGAATCCAAAACAAAGGAGTCTTTAAAAAAAAAAAAAAACCACACACACAAAACCATAAACTGAATTGGGGCCCTAATATGTAGTACTAACAATAATGATGTCATTCATGTTCAGTCACGTACATGTTGTCATAAATCATTTTTAATAATTTATTGGATATGAAGAAGAGCTTGAAGTGTGACAAGCTGCTATAATTTTAAATAAAGCTTACAAGTAACTTTTCAAGCTCAGGGTAGCGAAACACACTGACTGAGCAATGTGTATCAAAGTACAAAAATCCACGGCAGACATATAAAGCCTTCCCGAAAGGCAGAAGCATGGGCTGGGTGCTGCATTCTCATTTTCACTCAGCATCACCACCGCAGGGACTTATCTGGAGCTGGTGTAAACCAGCATACAAGGGAAGAGAACCCATGCTGCCTTCATTCATCTTGTCATACAACAGTGCAACCAACAGGGCTAAATTACTTTAAGCCAGCTCTTCATTCAGGACACTGCCTTCAAACCAATTCTGTGATGGATTTAGGAAGCAGCAAGGGGAGCACCCAGGAATTTCAGGCAGTGGTCAAGAGTTAATGGATTAAAGAGGATCTGTAGGACCCTGAAGATTTCTACAGCACCCTGATTTTCACTCTTTTGGGGAAAAACCTTTCATCCTTGGTACTAAACTCCCTGGGAAGTCAGAACTTATCCCTGACTTGTGACTGACTACACTGCACAACCAGCTTACAAGGGCTCAGCATTCCCACTGGAATCAGAGCTCAGGATTGACTTCAGGTGGGAGTCTGAACTGTAATTGTACCTTCAGCTGGATGTTCAAAAGGCTACAATATGCAAGGCAAAGAGGAATGCTCTCCTTTCTGCTGGCATTACTATACGCCTGTTATTTTTGCCAAGATTTATCCTATCTATAGCAATATTCAGGCCACTAATCTATTGTTGTAGCTCAGGCTGAGCTGATGCTCATTTTTAAATTAAGCCTCGGGTGAAAGCTGCAAATCCACACGTGCACATGATTTGTCTGTGCTTGCAATCCTGCACGCAGGCACCTTAGCACAGTGCAGCTCCCCTGACCTCTGGTTGGTGGGGTTTTATTCCTGACAGGCTAGATGTGAATAAAATCATATGGAGCTGTGTTTTTACAGTTCAGCCTTCTGAGTCCCATCCTGCTGCCATTGAAATCAATGGCAAAACTCCCAACTTCCCTAGTCATATCAGATTAGCTTTGTTCCACGGACTGAAACAATCTAATAGATACCAGGTGTCCTCCATAGAGCTTGTGTGGTCTACAAGTAAGTGGAACATATTTTAAAAAGTCAAATATGAAACAGCTACATCACAGAACCTGTAATAACCTCAAACTGATATTATTATCTATGGAGGACATAATCAGTACCTAAAATGTGACTCATTATATATTTATATGATACCTCCTGTAACAGACATGTTCTGGGGTAAACTCAGCTGCATGTTAAACCACTACAAAAATGGATCCATATTTATGTTCATTTCCACAAGAAAGCAAGGGTCTCGAGTGTTTTTACTTAAGAGAGGGAGCCTCAAACAACCTTATATTAATCCAGAAATTCACTTTAAATATATGACCCTGCATGTAAAAAGGCCTATAGAAGTTAAAGGCTGCAAGTGAAGCCTCTAGGCTGCTGCTCTAACATTTAGCTTCTTTCTTGCTCCAAGCTATGAACCTCCACTGTGAAATTCTCTTTTCCACAGTCATAGTGCCTCACCAGCTCCTCCAGCAGCATGGAGATTGCACAGTGCTATAAATGTCCAGAGCTGCGCTACACCAAGGGATCTGTCACTGCGCAGTGGGTGTAGCTCAAAAATGTGCAAGGAATTTCCTTGTGCAGTGTCCTGGTGTGTAGGTGGCCCAGGAGCCTTCCCCAGCTCAGGTGAAAATCTCAGCACCCTGCTCTGCATCAACATGGACAGAAAGAAATCGCTCTGCCCACTCCAAGGCCTCACCCTGATTCACCTGCAGATAGGAACCTCAGTGCAGCTTCTCCTTATTTTGCTCAAGGGAGGACCCAAATTTCCATCCCAGGACCCATCACACTGGTACAGCCAGGTTAATAACCCGGGAACACACAAATGGGGTGATCCCAAGGAAAAATTCAGCACTTTCTGGGGAACAACAAAAAAAATATTGATCATTTTTCCAATCCAACTAAAGGTCCTCAAATGTGCCAAGGTCTACTCTGGTTCCTTAGAGAGAAGGACCACTGGGGCTGGCTTTTGGGGCTGTTTGCATGCAGGTGCTCAAGTCTTCTGCTCTGCTTTTACCTTGCAATTCCATGTCTTGGAGGCAGATTCCATGGATGTTCCTTGTTACAAAGTCGGCCCAGGGCTCCTGTGAGCAGCACTAGCATCTGATGGATGGGGAGCTGGAATCAGGAGACTTCAATACACCTTCCCCCCCACTTTCTGCTGGGGAAATAGGAGCAAGCCTCACATCTTGCAAGCCTTCCTCTTCCATACAAACCACTGACCGTTGTCTCCTAAGGGCTGATGGTCAGTATGGGCTTGCCCCCAGCCTGGCCTAATGGGAAGCACCTTCTCAGCTGGGGTCTGGGCACTGCTGCAGCAGCCCGCAGGAGGAGAGCACTGCAACAGAGGTGTGATACTCCCAGGCAATATTTTAGGCAGCTGAAGCTGCTAGTGGAAAGGTCCAAACTGACAGCACTCTGCAGCAAAACTGCTGCAGGAGTCAGTGCCCAGCTCCTGAAGCAAAAGGGTTCACATTTAATTACTTTTTTTTTAAAGCTGCACCAGGGCATCAGGAAAACATCAAACCCCATTAAAAGGCACAATCCAATTAGTATTTCATTTGTGCCTGAATATCTAGTGCTATCTCTTGTCTTATCTTTTACCGTCACGCTCTTTCATTATGGTCTCCTTAAGAGGCTTAAATACTTGTACTTTTCCAATAAAGATCTTGGAAAATATGTTCAAGGGTAGCTTATTTTAACATTCATCATATTTAACAAGACTTTTACCAGAGCGGAGAGAACGCGTAACTAATTGTTGGAAGATCTGGTCAAGTTTATTGTGATGGGTAACTGTCGGGCAATTATGATTTATTTATTCAGAGGGAGATAAGGCACTCATTGTTCTCTGGGAAAAAAATGGGGCTGATCTTAAAGTTAATATTATTTCCCATGCCTTCCGCAATCTTTTTATAACTGAAGGAACTCACCAGACCATCGTCCTCATTGGCTCCATTCACTCCAGATTTTAGGGTTTAAGCATAACCTTTCCCCAGCCTGGCTCCTGGGCCCAGCAAGGCCGTGCAGGTGCGGCTCCTCCTCCACCTATTTCTTAAAAGGTCTGTTGGCATGAGGGGCCACCTGAGAGCACGGATGCCCCCACAGGGTCCCCGAGCCTTGCTCCCCGCCCCGGGGAGCCTGCGGTGGACAGGGGCAGGATAAGAAGTGGGGTGTCTTTTTCCTCTGGCAATCAAAGAAAGGAAGAGGAAATAAAAATGCCCCGTTACTGCCACCGTTCCTCGGGCCCCTGCGGCGCTTTCTCGAGTGTCCTCGCAAATGGAGGCGCCGGGCAGCGGGTGGGGAGCATCTCCATCGGCAGTGGGAAGGACGGTGGACAGGGACCGGCCCCATTACAAGCACATCCCTTTCCCACACCCCACCCGCGCCGAGGAAGAGAGTGTCCGTGGTATCCCGGCAGTGCCCGGCGTCGGGACTGCTTTTACTTCTGGCGTGACACTGCTGATCCCCGAGCTCGGTGGAGCACCAAAAAAGAGGGTGAGAAAGATTTAAAAAAAAAAAAAAAAGGAAAAAAAACCCCAACACCAAAAAGTGCCCTAGCCCGCCTGTGCCCCCGCATCGCCCCAGTGCAGCTACTCCTTCCCATGCCCGAGCAGACCCCTGTGGCAGAGCCCAGGGGCAGAATGGGGCTGTGCCCAGTGTCCACCCCCACGAGTCCCGCGGAGCCCCCACAACTGCACCGCCGGCACCGGCATCGCCCTGGCCAAGGGCCGCACCGGGTTGGGTTCGGCAGCCCCGAGCCTCCTCAACCCGCCCCCGATGGCTCTGCTGCTGCCCAGCTACCAAAGTTTTTATTCTCATCCTCGTTATCTCAAACTGATCAAGTGACCACGAACAAAAAAACAAACACTTTTAATGTAAAGTTTGCTCACCTGGTGTAGTAACGATCAGTTCTCAGAGCAAAGGATTTCTGCTTCCAGCAAAGTCTGGTTCTCCGACTTACTCAGCCGGAAGAAAGAGCACCATTAGCTACTTTACATACACTTTTTTAAGTCTGTTTCAAAAGCATTTGATGTAGAGCATAAAGATGCACCTTGCGCGCTGCTGTCAACAGCCAGCCTCAGGCTGGGGCTTGGGTGCTACATGTCCAACTCCCTAACAGAAGAAAAGTCTTTTTTTTTTTTTTCTAAACTCAAAATTTATTACCCTTTTCTCAAAGTTTCAGCCCTTGGCCATTCGGCAAAGCTTTTTCCAAACGGTTTTAGATCTAATCGGAAACCGTTTGAGTTGCGTTTTGATCCGACCGCCACTCTGCGTTTATTTCTTGTAAGACAAAATAAAAGTTAAATCGAACCGGTGTCGCCGACAAGCAGTCGGAGCCCCGGAGCTGGGAGGTGCTCTGGGCCGTGCCCCCTGTTGCCAAGGACCCTCTCCGGGCGTGGCAGGAGCTTCCCGCCAGGACCGCTCGCCGTCTCCCCCCAGGTCTCCTCCGGCGGCCCAGGGGTGGGAGGGTGACTGTGGCAGAGGCGGTCCCTACAGCCCCCCAAGCCGCGACGGGCTCCGGACAAATGGTCGGCGAGCAGAGCTCCCACCTCCGCTCAGTCACTTGTTAGCGCTGCCTAGGACCTTACTCGACGGGGAGGGAGAAGTGAGTGCTTGATAATGTTGATAATGTTCACTGTAAACCACTTTGGTATTCACTCGCTTAATTCTGGTGTGGCCTCGAGCACCGCAGAGAGGTACGGAGGGAGCTCGGGGCCGGGGCCAGACCCCCGAGGCCTCCCCCCGACGCCGCCTTCCGGCTCCCAGCGCCCTTCGTCGGAGTGGACGCGGCGCTCCGTGCCCGGGGGCAGCGCATCTCCCCCCGGCCCGAGCCGAGGTGAGGGCCCCCCGCACCCACGGCCCTCCAGGCAGAGGGGAGGGAAGCGAAGACCTCTTGTAAAGCTCCCAGCCGTCGGAGCCCGCAAGATAAACATCATTAGAAATCATTGTAATTGGGATTGTGAAATCTGACCTCTGACCCGCCGGGCTACGTGTCACAACCGTGTCTGCTTTGATTCCTCGAAAGGCGGCACAAAGGAACAAGCTCCGTGACAGGAGGCAGCGGGATCTGCGCCCCGGCCCGCGGGGACCGACGGGGGGGACCACGCGTGGCCTTCCCCTCCTCCCCCGCGCCTCATTTGCATATGCAAAGCAGCAGACCACCGGGCCGCCCCCGTCCCGGGGGTGGTCGTCAGGCCGGGGTGGGGGTCGTGGAAGCAAGTTGTGTCCGACCCTCGGGGTGCTTTCGACGGAGAAATGAGCGTCGGTGCGTCCTTCCACCAGCGGAGGGAGGACGAGGGGGCATCTGGTGGGTGTTTGATATTCACATCCCACAAGCATGTCTGCCTCCCGGGGGTCAGGGTGTAGGGGAGCAGACCCACAGGGCAGGGAGGAAGGAAGGGGAAGAAACTGCATTTCCTTCAGGGCTTTTCCACCTGGGCTAGTGGGTGCTCCTCCTGGGCCTTGGGCTCCCCAGTGCCATCCACACATCCAGCCCCCAGCTCTGCTCTCCAGCCAGGGGGCCTGGTGCGTGTCCCCCACCTCCCACCGCTCCATGCACACCTGATCCCTCTCCTACACGGAGGGTGTTGCACCTTCTGCTCTTATTTCTTGGCTCGGGGTGGTGCTGAGCCCCGGGTGGAGGCCTCCCCTCGACGGCTGCTGGCCAGAGAGGATCCCTGCGGGGCTGTCGGCCCCCAGCACACATGGGGGACCAGGGTCACTCATGGAGCCAGCAAGGGCAGACCTGAACCACGCCGGCCTGTGCCGATTCCCTCATATGCCCCGCTCAGCTGCCCTCGATGTGAAATCCTAACAGCATAATTATATTAAAAAGCCTGATTTGTTTAAATAATCCTCTTTAGGCTCCCTTTAATCTGCCCTATATTTCTCCCATCGTCTTCATTCCTGACTTGTCCAGCTCAGCTGAGCTTGGCTGGACACCCTGCGGCTGAGGAAACTCCTCTTCTTCCTTCTTCTCCAGAGCCTGCGGGCCCTCCTATGCCCAGAAGCTGGGTCTGGGCTGCAGGTAGGCAGCGGGTCCCAGAGTCTGTTGGTAGGGCAAGGGGGTGGCAGGAGGGGCCAACAGCCCTGCTTGACCCAGCACCGAGAGCGAGCCAGCATCACCTGTGTCCCGCGGACAGGGGAAGCAAAGAGGATCGGCCCCCTCTCCCTTCGGCAGGGCAGGGCCTAATCCGGCCCAGGAATGCTCTCAGGGAGGGTCGTTACTCGATTTTGAAGAAGAAATGCCATTTTTCGCCTGTACAGCTCCAGGGGAGTGCGAGACGGTCGGTATGAGAAGGGCAGAGGAGTGAACTGAGACTGGAGCAGGGGAAGGAGAGGGACAAACTCTCTGTGCACCCCCCGACAGCAGCGAGAGGGACACTTAGAGGGGATCTGAATGCACCCCCTGAACCCTGCAGCTGCCCTCGGTGACTGCTTTCCATGTGAGTGGTGCAGTGCACACTTTGAGGGACAGTTTTATTTTCTTCAGTGTGGAAGATCTGAGTTCATGTTCCAATCCCATTAAAAAAAAAACAAAAAACAAACAACAACAAAAAAAATTTAAAAATGAAATTTAAAAAAAAAAAAAGAAAAAAAAAACACAAAAGAGAAAGAAAGAAATGCACAACTTTAGATGGCGCTGTACAACATTTATTTAAGCCCTCCGAGTATTCCTGGGTCCTCGGTCTGCAGAGAAGAGCAGAGCCCTTGGCGGGCAGAAGCGGCCTGGGCTGGGCGGGGATGGAGGGGGATACGCTGGGGTGGGATGGGGTGGGATGAGGTGGAGGAGGGGTCCTGCCCCGCCGGTAGCGGGTGCGGAAGGCAGGGGCCTGTCGCCCCAGCCTGCGCCTCCATCTCGGGACGGTGAGAACAAACCGCAGAGCTAAGCAGGAAGAGTTAAAAAGCACAAAAAATGGCAGAAGCCACCTCCCGCTGCCCCTCTGCTCCCCTTCTCGAATAGACGGAAACCTCCTAATGCCTCCGACGGGACGAGGAGCGGGCAGCTGCAGGCTGTGCCGAACGGTAGTGCCGCTGCTCGCCCCCCTCCGCACCCCGGCCCACCGGGTCCCACTGCCCGGGGCACGGCCTCGGCATTGCCCCATCCTCCGGGGGATGCAGGAAAGAGGGTCCCCCGGTTCCAGCTCTGCTCGCTTCTCCCCTCCGCCCCTCCGGCTGCTGGCCTAGGGCGGGGATCCAGAGGGGCAGAAAGAAAGCGAAAGGAGAAAGAAAACCGACAGACATCCTCGTCGAGGGTGACGGGAGGCTCTCCACCCACTACGGCGCCTGGTTTCCTCAGGGGCAGTGAGGAACGGATCCCCCTCGCCCGCCCTCGGCTCGGCGGGGCCCCACGCAAGAGCCGCGTGGGCGTCAGGCCCGGGTGCGGGGCTCCTCGACGGCTCGAGGACAAGGCCACGGGCACGGCCCGATCCCGGCCCGTCGGTGTCCCCGGGCCGGCGGCGAAGAGTGAGCCGAGCCGGGACAGGGCACAGCCGAGTTTAACCGGGGAAGGAGGAAAAGCAGAGCGGGGAGTTCTGCTGTGCCGCCGGCCCCCCGCCACCCTGCGCTTCCCACTCATACGGCAGATGTGATCCCGAGCCCTGGAAGAGAGAGCGGAGGGCAGGGGCTGTGGTCTGGAGCGCTCCCAGGAGCGGCGGCGCAGCGCCCAGCGCCGATCGCTCCGGTCCGATCCTTCGGAGAGGTCCTCGCTGGAAACAGCGTGCGAGTAGATCCTCTCGGACCGAGGCAAGGAGCTGTCAGACAAATACCTTTCGAACACATCCCGGAGCTCTAAATGTCCAGACGGTTTCAGGCAATTTTTCAGCGGGAGCTGGTGATATATTATTACCATTATAAAGAGATGGGGTTTATTTCTGGTTAAAAGGGAAATGCGGGAGGTGAGGCAAGACCGCAACAGCCAAAGAGAGTTATTTTTTTTTAAGAGGTCGGAAAAATTAAAAATAATTTTTAAAAAATCGAAGGTCTCAGATAGGGTTTTTAACAAGGGAAAAGAGGTTTAAAAATCACTGCACCTATCCATCGGAAACAAAACCTAAATATGCCACCAAAATGGCACTATGTACACAGCATATGGTGTATGTATATATACATTTCTTTTTTATATTTTTTATACATATACATATATATATATATACAAACATCCATACACTAAAATAAAGAACTACGGCCAGCCTGGATCCTGAACACAGTCTACACTTTATTTCAGACTACAGATTTCTGAACATAATAAAATCTTTGGCTTGTAGCGGCGGGTTCAGTCTCGCAGTCTGTGGATCAGAATTATTTTTTTCCTCGGGAAAAAAAAAAAGAGAGACAGAAATTCACACACACACACAAAAATAAAATAAGATCAAACGAAAGATGAGAAAAGTCCAACATTTACTGTAAAACAAGAGCAACGGACATGGGGGGGCAAAAAAAAGAAAACAAGGAAAGCAAAGAAAACGAACAAACGAACAAAAGAAAGGAGAAAGAGAGAGAAGGGAAGAGAGAAACTGTCCAGCAAATAGAGATCGCTACACGTATTTCTTACCTGAAATTAAATATATACAAGGTCATATGCTGTTTGGCTATATAGAGATAATTTTTTAAAGTGTTCATATTTTATTTTTTTTCTTAATTGGAGTCCTTATACTATGGATAGACAATAGATCTGCTTTTAAATCGCACCTGTCCGCCTCCCGGCCGGCGGGCCAGCGCCGCGGCGCAGGGATGGGCTGGGGCCGCCCGCCTCACTCGCTCTCCTCTTTGTCCTGCACCGTGGTGGTGGAGTGGTTGTAGAGTCCCTGGGCCATGAGATGCAGCGCCAGCCCGTTCTTGATGCCCGTCGCCTTCTTGATCTTGGCCCGTTTGTTCTGGAACCAGATCTTGATCTGGGACTCGTTGAGGCTGAGCTCCTGGGCCAGGCTTTGCCGCCGCTGCTCCGTGATGTACCGGTTCGCCTGGAACTCCGCCTTCAGCCGCTGCAGCTGCTCGGCCGTGAACGCCGTCCGCGGCCGCTTGTCCTCTTTCTCTGTCTTCTTCTTCTTCAGCTTCCTGGTGCGGGGGCCTGCGGGCAGGGCACACACACGCCGCTGGGCAGGGCCGTGCCGCCGACCGACCGACAGACCGACCGACCGACCGACCGACCGACCTCCACCCCCGCCCCGCCGGCCGCGGAAAAATGGCCGACGGGTGCATTTGTGCTGATTCCGTGTATCCCCCCCAACCCCCCAACCCCGGCACCGCCGCCCCGATGCGGCGGAGGGAAGGATGGGGAAGGAGCGGGGAGGCCGGGGCCGAGCGCGCCCGCGCATCGCTCGCCGCCCCGGCCCCGCAGAACCGGCCCCGCAGAGCCCGGGGAGCGGAGCCCGCTCGGCCCCCGCCCCGGCACACGTCGGGGTGCCGCTCCGCCCGCCCCGCCGAGACGAGCCGTGCTCTTTCTGCACGGCTCGGGACCGGAGCGCGCCGACCGGGCAGCGGCTTCGCCAGGCAGCGCGGGGAACAAGGATCCCCGCTGCCAGGCACCGGGAAGCCACCGCCAGCAGCAAACAGGCCTAAGGCTGCCTTGGTCTCTTTTTTGGGGGCCCTGACCATCTCCGCAAGGCCAGCTCAGTCCCGGGGAGTCCTTCTCCGCCGCCACCCCGGTGCCCCGCCGCCACCGTCCGGGTCGTCCTGGCGGCCGATCCTTGCCGGGGACCCCCGGCCCCGCTTGCGGCTCCCTCTGTGCAGCCCAGCCGAAGGCAGTGCCCCCGCCGCTCCATCTCCAGGCCGCAATGGGGCTGGCTGAAGTGCGACACAGCTCACCCGGGAAGCTGCCCGGTCCCGGGGCACATCCTGGGGGCAGCGCCCGGCTAGGGAGGAGATGGTACCCCCCGTCCTCTGCTCGCCGGCCCGGCCCTGCCCGACGAGGGGAGAGAGGAGGAGAGGAGGGGGGGAACCGTGAAGAAAGGGATCTACGAAAATCCCCCGACAGCTGCCGGGCTCGGCGGGTGGCCCCGGGCCCGCAGACCCCCGTCAGCAGCAGCCGCAGCCGCAGCCGAAGCCAGTGAGGCCTCCCTGCTGCCGAGTAGGCCGAAATCTCCTCTCCCGGCGCAGCCCTTCCCCGAACAGGGGGATTCTCCGCGGCTCGGCAGCGGCTGTCGGCGGGGAGAGGGACGGGGCCCGGCGCGATGCTCCCAGGCTGGGCCAGAGGAGGGGCGGAGGGCGCGGGGAGTGAATAGTTGAGCCCCGGCACCTTGCAGCGGGGTGCCGGCGCCTCCGACCGCCGCAGCCCGCTCGTCCCCGGAGCCAGGAGAAGCAGCCGGGGCCGGAGGGCAGCTCCGAGCACAACAAAGAGAGCGGCCGAGCTGAACCATCCTCCCCTCGCCCTTCTCCCCTCCGGGCTGCGGCGAGCAGGGAGCGTCGGAGAGGACATTCAGAAATGATTCTTTGCCCGAAGAAAGGGGAGGAAAGGAAATGAAGGCGCAAGTGCAGAACCCCGGGCGCACGGCGGCCCTGGGAATCGGCAGCACAACACCCGCGGCCGGGCCGGCCGGGAGCGAGGCCGCGCCGTCTGACAGCTCTATCACCCCATCAATCACCCCAGTCAATCAAAGCGGCTTTTCTGAGTTTCAAGTCGCTGGACGTGTCAATAACGGGGGATGGAGACAGCTCGGCCGCACTGACGGCCGGCGGGGAGCACTAGGCCGGGCAACGCAGAGCGGGGCCGGGGCAGGGCAGCAACGCCTTCCCCGCGCATCGGAGCGGCCCCCGGGAAGGCACAGGGCAGCCTACCCCGGCCCCGCGCCGCGCTACCGGAGCCCTGGCTGCTGGCCGGGGATGTCATGTGGAACCCCCTCTCCTCGCCGTCTACTTCTTGCAAACAAATGGCATTTAAAACCAGAACGTAACGGTGATGAATAAGGGGCTGCCTGGGGCACCTGGGGAGTTTAAAGAGGTAGAAGGGGCGGCAGAATGGGGTCGGGAGGGCCGAGCCGGCGGCTCTCACCGGGACGGCCCCGGGCAGAGGCACATCCCCTCCCCGGAGCTGGGCCCCAAACAGCAGCAGGGAGCACCGGCTCCAGCGGCAATGCGCGGCCTAAGGGCCTGCCTGGCTCGCTGCAGAGGCCCCGGTAAAACAGCCCCTACGCCACCTTCCAAAAAAGCCCTTTTTCCTTCGCCTGCCAAGAAAACAGTACCTCCCCCATCCCCCCCCGCCCCGCCAGCAGCCGCTCAACATGTGGCTCGGGTCTTCCCCCCTGCCACCAGCACCCAGGAAAAAATAAAATAAAATAAGGGGAGAAAAAGCTTCAGAGCAAAGAAGCGGCCGAACCCGCTGGTTTTTTCTCTCTCGGCTCTCATCCCGCGCCGCCGCGCTGCGGAACACCCGGGGCTGCGGCAGGCGGGGCGGGCCAGGGGCGCGGGAAGGGGGTCGCTCTCGCCGGCTCTCCGCATCGAACCGCTGCCGAATCGGGGCCAGGCGTCACATTCAAATTTGGGAGACTCGGAGAAGGAAGGAGGGGTGGAGTGGGGGGGACGCGTTTCCTCTCGCCCCGGGTGACCCAGGCCACCCTCCCCCCGCGCCTCCCCACGCGAGGTCCTGAACAGACCGGGAGCCAAAGCCAAGGGGGGAAGAGGGGAAGGGGAGGGGGGGGCGACCTTGTCACGATTTAACAGCTCCCAGATGCGCCGCGGTTCCTTACCCGAGGACGGTCTGTCTGAATACCTAGTGCAGTAGACCCAGGCAGGCCACACCAGCGGCTGTTGCGAGTCGGGCTTTATAACAGGTCCTCCATTATTAGAGCCCATGAGGAGGATGGCGGGGCTGCCGTGCTCCCCGTACTTCGCCGGGTGAGTCTCGCCCCCGTCGGCGGGGGGCTTGGCCGCCCCCGACGCCGCCGCCGCCGCTGCCGCCGCGGCGGGACTGGCTTTGGAGGCGGCGGCGGCGGGCGGCGGCGGCGCGGAGCCGTCGGGACGGCAGTTCGAGTCCGGGCAGAGGAGGGCGGGCGGGTTGGGCGGCCGGGCCAGCAGCGGGTTGACGTTTTCTCTACCTGAGCTCTGCCCCCGGTCTCCGTCCCGCTCCCGGCTGCCTCCTCCTCCGCCGCCGGCCGGCGCGGGCGGCTCCTTCTTGCAGCCGAAGTCCGGCCTCAGGATGTTGTCGATGAAAAAGTTGGTGGTGCGATGGGGCGGCGGCGGCGGGGGCGGCGGCGGGGGCGGCGGGTGGCGGCGGCGGGGCAGAGGCAGGGGGCAGGGCGCGGCGGGGG